>NC_080085.1:95937917-96249877 GCF_949987535.1 Balaenoptera acutorostrata | reverse complement strand
ATTACTCAGTGATCACCTGTTGACCCAGGTCTTGTCAAGGATTTAAGGTTTCTGTCCGCTAATCCTTTCCTGACAACTTACAGGTAAAATCCCATTTTAATGAATGTCATTTTGAGATAATAAAGCTATTTAGTAAAATAATCATGTAGAACAGATGCATCTACAAATCCCTATTGACAAAGCACTCAATCTATTAAATTAAGATGGTGCTGTTTGAATTCAGTATTTATGCTTTCTGTTTTAATCGTGTTCGATGGCAAAGTCTTACCTTGCAAAAAATAGAGTAGCTTGTGATCATTCCCTCTTGAGGCTTCCATTTCATCATCTGTAAAATAATGGGGGGAGTAAGACAGGCTAGATGGTCTCAAAGGGTCTTTCCAGTAATAAAGATTCTGACTCTGCCCAAAATGTCCTCTGTGTGGGCCAATGAAAGGAGAATTAAGGGGAGGGTAAGGTCTTGATAAAACTTCTTTCTGAAATTGTTTCAAACATCCCTTGTTCATTGGGTATATAATATGTACCAGGATACAGAAATAAAATACAGTTTTTGACTTCAAGGAACTCATGGTTTCATAGTAGAGGCTGACATAAATAAATAAGGGCAATGAATCTTGTAACTGCCATGACAGAAGACAGTTTAGGGTACAGCTGGGCTCTAAACCAGTGTCACAAGTTGGTACCCTAGTAAAAAGAATGGCAGATGGAGATCGGTGTGCAGGAAGCTTATTGGGAGAATGCTTTCAAGGACAACACCTGTGACGGAGAGGCAGCAGTAGGATTGGAAAAAGAGAAAAATTAAACTGTCATGCAGTCACGACAAAGGTCCCAGCCAGTCCCAGTGGGAGCTCTGGAGCTGGGGTGGCCCTTCAGTATTGTCCAGACTTAAGGAGTGTTGGCCTTTATGCCTCCATATTGACCGGTCATTGGGTACAGGCAGATACAGAGAAAGGGGTGCAATGTGATAATAATTGTTTAATAGCCAGTTTATCGGGGGAGGAGGGGAAAGCCCTGATGTGTAGCATTTGCTAATTTCCATGGTGTTATAACACCCACCATGGCCAAGTTCAAGCTACCAACATGACATTTACTAGTTCATAATATCCCTGAAAATTTAACCATAGTCTCTTGTGAACCGGCACAAGCCAGCTCCAACACACTATGGAGGGGAGGCAACCTTGGGAGAGGTGGTTCCCCTCAGCTGAGGACAATCCCCTGAGAGGCATTGGCTATTCTCTCCAAACATTCCCAGCAGCTAGGAGAATGAATGCTTCATTCCTGAGGGTCGCATCCGACTGGCACACCACAGCGCCCAATACACGTAGCATATGTTAAAATATTTGCTGTATTTCAACCAACACAAAGCACTTAGTTCTATTTAATAGTTTCCATCCAGGGAAGTAATTTTAATATTCCTTTAAGTTAATTAAATGAATTTTATCTCTATTGGGTAACCTTGGTCTCATAATCTAATCTCTGTTTTTGTAGAAGATCCCAATACTGACCCGCTTGCCAAGGATACTGTTGGAAGAACTGACCAGCTACCCGAAGCACCTGACTAAACTCAGTGTTTCCCCTCAATGGACATGTTACTGAATTAATTTGACCAAAGTGATTCATGTTTAATGGTGTAGCCAAACTTACGGAGTTAGGGGCCTTGGGTTCTAGTCTCTCTTTCTAAATCCAATCATTGCCTTGTTAGACCTCTCTGTCACTCCATTTTCCCATCATACAATGCGTGATTATGAACAAGGGAGGCTGAATTCCTCGTGTGGCTCAAGAACTGGCTCCAAAGATATCCCTAGAGTATTCAAAGGAATACTTTGTGCATCAGAATACATATAGAGCCTCTCAGGGTAATTATATTGAAGGAGCTAATGGTCATTTAAAAATTCAAGTTATGGTGTGTGTGTGTGTGTGTGTGTGTTTGGTATCTAAATCAACTTCATAACTTACTAGGTACACCTTAAAAAATAAAGGGTACCAGCTCTGGCTCAAAGGGGAAATTTTCTGAGGGTATCTAACAAGTGCAAAGAAGGTTTTTGAAAATAGATGAAGCAATACGTAAATACCAAAGACTAGTCATTGAACGTAGTTTAAGCATACTCAGTTCCTGAGATTAAAGGTTCCATGTAAACATGTATAATTAATATTTACCAAAGGCAGTAGGGTCTTTGCCTTTCTTCAAGGAGCTCAGAATACTTGCCAGGCATTATCTAATTAAACTACTCAGTGTACCTGTGAAATGCATTGGAATCTACATTTTAAAGATGTGGGCACTGAAGCACAAGTGGGCTTAAACTAAACTCATTTAGCATGCCAAGGGCGAAATTGGATATAAGACTTTCACTCTCATGATCTAGCTGCCATTCTTCAACCGTGGCCTCCACGAATCCACTCTATTCTAGCATAGCCTTGCCAAGCAACATAGTTTCATAAGTCTAGGGAGAATTAAAGTGAGTGCAAAGTAATTCCAGTTATAGGGAAGTTGGATTTTTAAAAATTGAACATATCACTCGTAATATTAGTAGCATTTACAGCGGAGTGTGAGTTAGTGCCATTCATTGTCTATAATGGCTTTGGTAAGGGTGGGAACAGTTGGTCAACATCTGTTGGACTGTAGGTCTGTAGGAGGTAGGCAATAAAAAGCAACAGTGGCTATGGGAATATCACCCATCTTCTCCCTCTAGCCTTTTTATTCTTAGGTATAATAATAGCTACCATTTATTGAGCGCTGTGTGCTAAGCCCATTGTATGTATTCCCCCTTCAGTCATCACTACCACCCCATGAAGTACATATTTACTATCTCCATTTTATGAATGAGGCAGAGAGAGGTTAAGTAATTTACCTAAGGGTATACAGCTAGTAACTGGTGATGTTAGGATATAAACCTAGGTTTTCCAACTCCAAAGCCTCTTCATTATGCTACCTCCCACTTGCTATATTTGTTTATTCCAGTCTAGTACTAGGCTCTGCAGCCTGTAGACATGTCTGATTTTTCCCTATTGCCTAATCAGCGTCCCTGAAAATACGTCAGCCTCAACTCAGGGTTTCAACATCTTGTTCATCTTAAAGACGTAAGACAGATATCATTTAAAAATTGGTTATAATACAATTATTTGTTTCTCCCAATCTGTAGTTTTTGGTACTATATTTTACTAACATATTGTCACCATAACCTCCCTGCTTTGTCGGTTTCAGTAATCATCATGTGTATGCATTCGACCTTGATTGGGGGAGAGACTCAGACGCATCTGTTGGAATGGGCTCATGATCTGAAAATGACTGACGGAACCTATGTCTTTGTTCCCTATGATGCCCTGCTCTACAGTTTACCTTATAAGCATACCCCCTACCAGGTTCTAAGGAACAATCCAAAACTCCGGGAAGCCTATGATGCTGTGTTGACCATTACAGTGGAGTCCCAAGAAAAGACCTTCTATCAAGCCTTTATGGAGGCAGCAGCTAGAGGTGAAATTCCTGAGAAGCTGGAGTCAGATCAAGTAAGTGCAGATTCACAAGTTAATCATGAACAGAAAACCTCAAAAATCAGGAAACTCAGTCAATAGCAGGCAACCACACACAAATTAAAAACACCTTTTGTCTGCAGAAAACATTTATAAAACAAAGATACATTATTGGAGTTTTATTTTTTTTATCTTCAAGCAACCTGCAATGATAACATATACAGCCATGAAGAAGAAATAAAATGTGTTTAAGAACAGGGAAACAAAACTTTAATATATACTAGTGCCATTCAAGGGGGCATAGTAAAAAGAAATCTTGCTTCTGACCCAAGTTTGGAACCAATTCAACAATAAGAGAGCTGGTATATAGGAAGATATTACCATTATTATTGATAAAGCTGGTACTGGAGAATGCGGCTTCTGTCTATATGCATTTGAGTTTCCCAGTATTGAATCTGAGGGTTGACCAGACTTCTCCATCTAGTTACCAGCATTGCTGGACCCCTATATTTCTGCCCCGTGAGGGCATGCCTTTTGTAAAATGTACAGCCTGAAAGAGCATAATGGAGCTTACTCCCAAGAGAAAGAAGTTAGGAGGGCTTGGGCTACATCTGTTTAGTTCTCCTTCCCAACTAACCAGTCAGATTAAGTCACTCCTTTGTGGGAAGGAATGAGTAAGGGGTTGAAGAGGTCAGGTGTTTTTTGCTAGTAGAGCTATCTCTATATGAAAGGAATCATTTGGAATGGGGAAGAATTCCTCCCTAATAATATACAAGAAATAATATTTATGTATGTATACGTGAATATATGTATAAACATATTTCAGATCAAATCACAGCCATTTAAGGGCTAGTGGAAGGAAAAGCAGTGGGGACAGGATGAAAGCAAGGAAATGAATGGACAAAAATAAAATGGACCAAAAAATGGGCAAAAGACAAAAACAAAGAGGGAAAAATACAGAAGAGACAAGGAATATGAGAGGAAGATGGGAAGGCCAAAGATAGATTAGAAAAAATACAGAGGGGGTTTTTATAGGTTAGAGGCCAGATGTAGAAGGCAGTCATTTTCAGAATGGCCCATCAATAAGTTTAAAAATTCTAGCATTTGCTAACATATTGTATTAGTTATAATGCTCTGTTATAACTAATACATTAGTTACAATGTATTAGTTATAATGCTCTGGCTGTAACTAAGAGACCGCTCAACACAAAATGGCCCAAGTAATTGTTTTTTTTTCCAAACTGGAAGATATGGGGGCTTTAGGGTCAGTTAATTCAGCTGCTCATGATGTTATCAGTGAACCAGGTTCTTTTCATCTTTCCACTTTACAATCATAGCATGCTAGATTGCCCTCATGATCTGGTTCTTCTGGTCCCAAGATGACTGCCACAGTTCCAGACATCATGTCCAAGTGCAACTGTCTACAGACAAAAATGGGGAATGTCCCTCTCTTGTGTCTCTTTTTAAGAGTGAGGAAATCTTGCCCAAATGCTCCTCAAGCAGACTTCTCCCCACACTTTCCTGGTCACAATCGTGTCCCATACCCATACCCAAACTAATAATTTAGAAAGAGGAATGAGACCATCGTGACTGACCCTACGGCTGCTGGAAAAGTGTGCAAAAAATTGAGATTCCATTAGCAAGGAAGAAGGCTATCAGGTAGGCTGGTGGTTGTGCCTAACACTCACATTCTCCATGATCTTCTCCTTTTTGTATACTATTTATTCATTTATCCTGTGCACTGCCTCTCTACCTGAATAAATGATTCAGATGAAGCTTAGGTTTTCTTAATCTCTTTCTGTCCTGAGTATTGATAGCAAAGATTTTGCAGATTCTTGTTCTAATAAAAAAAAAAGTGACCAGCAGAGATACTAACAGTGTTGGATTTAAACTTTATTGCCACAGATATGTTTGTAATAAATCTTTCTTTTAGGAGACACACACATGTTTAATTGAAAACAATTCATTGATTTGGTCAAGAAAGGCAAGAATCCCTCAAACTGCTAAGAATGATTGCTCAAACCAGTTGTTTGGTGTATTTATAGGCAAGCAATCATATGGTGAATTTTTGTACTTTTTAATGCAATGCTATGGCATCACATAGTTACAAGACTAAGTCATCTTTTTACTTTAATCACAGGATTGAGGGAAATAGAAAGGTGTGTGTGTGTGTGTGTGTGTGTGTGTGTGTGTGTATCATATGTATGAGCAGATATTTTGATACAAAAAATTCAGACCTTCTACTCTTAACGTTTGATCCAATCTCTTTGAGCTTGTGGAAAACATAAGGTAATTAAGGTAAAAAAAGACGCCATTAGTGTGGTTGCTAGGCAACCTGTACTCTACTTTAGACAAGGAAATAGAGTGAAAACAAAGACTCTAAAGCTTATTAAAAAAAAAAAGCTTTTTTGGATACATTTCCACCCCCACTTTGCAGGTGCCTTGGCTTTACTTTCATAACCAAAGAATGATAGAAGAGTGAGACAATTATTTTCACATCTCTGATAAACAAAACCCCTTTTTTCCTAAATTACCTTGCTAAAAGGTATTTTTGAAGGGAGCTAGTATAGCAGAAAGAACATATGATAAGAAGTTAGACAGGTTTAAATCTCAGCTCTCACTCTTACTAGCTGCGTGTCCTTGGGCAAGTTACTTAGATTTTTGAGTCTCAATTTTACCATCTGGAAAGTGGGTTAGTGATCTACAGCTTCTAGGATTATTGTGAAGATTAAACAAAGTAATACGTGTGAAGTGACTAGCAGAGTGCCTGGCTTATAGCTGCTTCCTTTCCACCTTTTCTTTTTGGGGCCAGGATGACCTTATTGGTTGATGGTGACCTAGCATCTAAGTTACAGTCTGACCTGAACTTCCTACTCTCTTGAAGTTTTATGATTACTGGCACAGAATCGTTCAATAGTTCCAGCTTTCAAAATTATCTCACTTTCAGAATTCCAAAAGGTATTTTCTCAGATCAAATTATGTAGCTCAATGTTTGCTTATCCCTTGGCTCCTGTTGTCTTTTCCTATTCAGTCAACAGATCAACAACTATTTATTAAGCACCTGCCATGTGCCATGCACTATGCTGAACTTCAGATAGAACAGTAAACAAGACAGGATTTTTGTCAGTAGTGTGTTGGAGCCAGTTCATAAAAGCCAATTGTGTGCCTCTTTGCCAAACACTGTGTTCAGTGGCATCATGTTGGTAGCTTGAATCAGGCATTGAGAGTATTTACACCACAGAAATTGGTAAATGCTACAAATAAGAGTCTTTTCCCCTTTTCATAGAGCTGTTGCCAACATTTACTAGCATATCACTTGTTCCTGCTCTTATGGGGCTTAAATTCTAATGAAAGAGAGATTGTAAATGAGTAAACAAATGTATGAGAAAGATGGCTGTATTTCTCCCTTGCCCAATAACTTCCAGTGGAATTGAAATTTCTATATATAGGCTATATTGCTTATAGAAGTGGTTTGCATCCTCTTTTACTTTATATACTTGCCTATTCAAAAATTATAAAAAACAAAAAACTATCAAAGTGATGCATGCACACGATTTTAAAAGTCAAGAAATGCTAAAACGTTTTGTATCAACAACAAAGCAGTTCCTAGGCCTTCTTCCCACTCTTCATCAGAAACAACCACGTTCATGTCTTTTAGTTCTTTACTGTGGTATTTATATTTCTAAATACCATACTGCTACTGGTTTCTTGATTACTCAGTTTTGGACATTATTTGTTGACTTCCCATTATAGTTGAGGACTGTTAGCACTTATATACTTCCTTACCCTCCTTCAGACCCTCAATATAGTTATGTCACAATTTTTAGTTAAATTCATATTTTGTGTTTTTAACATTATACCTGTCTAAATATCATTCATAGATGATCCATGTGGTATACTATGGTGATAATTCATTTCAAGTATAACTTTTGATTTTTACTGGAGTTAATAATTACTTTATTTTTTAATTTGTTTACCTTAATTTGGATTTCTAAGTCTTTCTGTACTGTCTGATAAAGCTGTAGAATCCTCTCAAAACAATTTTATACACAGTAAAATCTGTTAAATCCCTTATCAATTTCATTTGTTTTTCCTGAGGCTCTCTGTCCTCCTATTCCAATCTAAACCTGTTGTTCCCTAAGGCTGCTATACAGCTGTTATGGTAGAATCTCTCTTTTCATCACCCTGGAAATTCGCTTTCTCTTTCTTCTGTGCCGGATTCACTATTCACGACTCTCATGACTCCCATTTTCTTGTTTACTCCCTCATTTTCATTGAGCGCATCCTTTAGTAGCTTCTGAAAAAAGGTATACTGGAGGTAAACTTTTGAAATTTTGCACTGAGAGTCTTTATTCTAGCTTCATTATTGATTGATAGTTTGATTAAATATATAAATCTAGGTTAAAAATTATTTTCTGTTAGAACTTTGAAGACATGGCACATTGTCTTCTTATTTCCACCGTAGGTGTTGAGAACTCCAACGTCATTCTTATTCCTGATCCTTTGAAGCAACCTGTTTTCACTCCTCCTTATCTCCCCTGGAAACTTTTAAGGTTAACTCTTTATTCCTGAAGTAATGAAATTTCATGATTATGTCTGGGTCTTTGACATGTATTATGCTGTATATTTGGTGGGACCTTTCAATCTAGAAGCTCATTCTGCCTAGAAAACTTTCTTATGTTATTTTTTTGGATAATTTCCTCAACAACATTGTCTTTGCTCTTTCTGAAAATATTATTAGTTGGATATAAGATTGCCTGGGTTGATTTTTTAATTGTATTATTAGTTCTCTTGTATCACCCATATCTTTGTTTTTAGCTTTTCTTCCTGGAAGAATTCCTCATTTTGTGTTCTGACTCTTTTCCTGATTAAAAAAAATTTTTTGCTATCATATTTTTAATTTCCAAGAATTGATTCTTATTGTTTGATTATTCTATTTTTATAGCATCCTGTTTTTGAATATGGTATTTTCTTATATTTATCTGAAGATATTCATTATAATTTCTTTGAAGTTTTCTCCTGCTCTTTGTGTTTTCCTCAGTTCCTAATTTTTCATGCTTCTTTGTTTTGGTCTTTCTATTTAATCTTGGAAGCTTTCCTTAAATGTCTGATGATCCTGGCTATCTGTATGTTTTTAAGAGTGAAGCTTTAAAAGGAGGATTTGAAAGTGTATGTACATGCTGGTTATGTTGACCTGTAGGCTTCAGTATAGGGCAATTGGCTTGCGAGCTGTTGTTTTTTTTTTTCCCCCCCAATACCTGTAGATCTTGCCTCTTGAGCTAGTCACTTTCTTCAGAGAAGAATGTTTCAAACTCCTTCCTGGGAGTTGTAATCCTGGTTGTCACTATTCTAGGAGCCATGTTGGGGGAAGTAGGCTGGGATTCTCATCATTAAGTATGAAGACTTTAACTTCATCACTCTTTTTTTATGGCCCACCTCACTCTCACTGTCATTTGGGTCAAGTGTCCCAGCTCTGGAGCTGCTCTGAATCAGTTTAACCTGTTTTCTGCAGAGATCTGGTTCTCCTTCGTAGAAATGGGATGGCAGAAGTCTAACTGCTCCTTACACAGACATTCAAAGCTATCCCTCTTTTCGTGCTCTGCCTAACCTCCACTTCTGTACATAGCGCCTCTAATTCCTAAGCCTTTCCAGGATTCACAAGGAGCAAATCTGCTTGTTACTTACCAATATTCCCCTCTTCAGATACTTAGATTTAATCACCCTCCACTCTGCTAAATCAGTTACCACTCCTGTAGCAGCTTTCTATCTTCATATTCTGTGGTCAAGATTATACTTGTCTTCTAGTGCCGTTAGATATGGAGGTTTATTGTTTCTGTTTCTTGTTCTCCTTGTTGTTTGGGAGTGATATTTGAGAGGAGGAAGAGAGTGAAGGAAAAAAATCTTGATTTTGCTATCTTTAATCGGGAAGTCATGAAAGGAAAAAAAGAAGTTACAAAAGGTATATATGATATTCTCTTATTGGTGGGTTTAATGACAGTCCATGAATTAACTTAGCATTTATTTATTTAGCTCAGATATAACATGGTAGTTAAGAGCATGGGCTCTGAAGGCAGACTGCTGTAAATTTACTTAAGCTCTCTGTATCTTCTTTTCATTATTTTTAGATTGGGAACAATAATAGTACCTACCTCATAGAGTTGTTGTGAGGATTAAATAAGTTAATACACATAAAGAGCTTGCCTGACACCTAATGATTCCTCAATAAATGTTTCTCATTATTATTGTTAATGTTGTTATTTTTATTATTATGGTGTCCTAAACACTCTGTTGGTGATATAATGGAAAACAAAATACAAGCAAGATCTTTCCTCCAGTGAAGGGGAACAGTTTTACCATTTCAGGGTGCTAAGGACACTGGGTCCAAAACTGGGACTCTATTACATATTTGTGACAAATTCAAGACTGAGACAAGGGTCTTGAACACTAACTTCCATGATGATATTACCAGAGCCCTGTGTTCCTCTTCTTAAATGCAAACAATAGCAGCTATCATGTAGTCAGTGATTATTCTGCACCAGGTAGTTTACATAAATGATTCCATTGAATCCTCAGACCAAACCTACAAATTAGGTATTATCAACTCCATTTTATGGATGATGAAACTGAGGCTCAAGGTAACTTGTCCAAGGTCATACAGCTGGCAAGTGGCAGAGCTGGGATTCCAACCCAAGTCTACTACTTGAAGTAATATAACCTGACCATTTAACCACACATTAGCCTTTTAAAAAAATTACATCGTGTCCCATGTCTAGTGCTTTACTCAAAGTAACATTGCTAAGTGACTAATAACTTTGATTTGAATGGGTATTTGATTTGAATGGGTATTTGATTTGAATGGATTGTTTTCCTCTGATATAGGAGGTGAGAGGGCTTTATGAGGACCTGTGAAAAGAGAAAAATAAATCAGAATGGAGAGATTGGGGGGGGTGGGACATCAGTGAAAAACTTCCTAATTTGGTCTCAGCATGATTGGGCAAGGATTATCACTTTGTACCTTTATATTTTGGCACAAAAAGACTTCTGAAATAAGGTTTTAGTTCCTGCATTCTTCTCTTTCATTGTATTCCCAATGCTTGTTTTCAATGAAATTCTATTGGCTACAAATGCATATTACTAGAACACACATTTTGGATATTTTTTCCAAATGTGGCCTTATTTGGCTAAGCAAAAGAAATCCTCTGGATTTCTCAGCCAGCCCGGGGGACCTTAAGCTCCTACACCTATTGTTTTCCATTACCATAAATATGGGTGCTTGGCAGGGGGATGCTAGACTGAAGGCGATGTGGTTAGGACTGGAACATTCCAGGATGCGGCCCACTAGACAGGTTGTCAGAAAAGCTTGCCTGCAGCTCACAGTGGCTACAATTGTCTTTGTACTGCATTCTATATAAAATAAGAGTGTTATCTTCATGAGTATCATATCAAACAGATTAGGCTATTAGACATTTTTTGGCTAAGTCCAAGGGTTGAGATCATGCATTATTGGAGGTACCACCTTTAATAACAAGAATTCAATTACCCTTTGGCTTCTTGGTCTCTGTATGCACCTGGCTTTTTGTTCAAAGGTGATGTTGCCATTTTGTCCTTCAACTGGTGCTTTCCAAGCCAGGTGTTTTAACGTATACTTCTAAGGACAAAATTCTTTGGAAACCCGTTTTGTGTCTTTTAAGCACAGTAAATCGGAACTGATGATAGTCAACTTGACGACACCATGAACCATTAAACTGAACAAATTCAAATATCACTTGCTTCTGACCCAGACCTTGCTCTCTTGAATACAAGCTCCAAAAAAGCCTAGGGTAGAGCTAGCTAAAGTCACTGAGTAACAATGAAAGATAAGTTTCAATTATCATTCATTTATTCACAGTTCATTCATTCATTCAGGCTCAGGTCTATACAGCACTCCAAACCAATAGACTGAGTCATCAGTGGTTTCACCATTCTGGCCTGTGATAGAACAAGGCCATCTGCCTGACAGAAGGTCTTGCCAATCCTGTCTTGCTTCTTTAGAACTATAGACAGAAGCCAAGATAGAGGGTTGTAAAGAGTGTCCTTACTTTCCTTGTCCCATCCTCTATCTCTTCTTTTTCTCATTATTTGCAGCAGTTGCAACTACAGAGCTTTTGTTACCAACGCTAACAGAGTATGCCTTTGGCTTATGGGAAGGGGCAATTACCATTGCTGAAAGGCACAGCAGGTAAAACGGCAACACAAACCAGCTAGAACACAAATCTAAGGCCTCACAGCGAGAGTGGGGCATAGTGACAGCCCCTCTTTTGCAACCAAATGCTGTTGCTACAGCTATGTTCTTTCCTAGCTTCAAGTCCCCCTACCATACTTTTGTGGCTCTGCGTGTGTGTGTGTGTGTGTATGTGTGTGTGTGTACACATGAATGTGTGGGTATGTGTGTGGTATGTGGTAGAGGCTGGAGAACCCTGAAGAACAAGCTTCAGCTTTCGTTCATCTTGGGGAGTTGCTGTCAGTCAGCTCTAACAGGGGTCAATCCGAGAGCACCAAGGGCAGCATAGGCTGGTCAGCTGAAAACTCTGTGCGATGGGTCAGCTCAGAGGTGAGGATGATGTTTTTAAGAGTTTAAATCTTTGCTTTTGGTTGTAGGTTAGATGCCGTCCCTTTCCCAGAAGGCTCTGTGCCTTTCAAAACAGAATACTAGCATTCTCCCTGCTCTCAGGGTCTTGCTGCCCTGTGGTATTTTACTCATTTGTTTTACTAGTATTGATTTTATACTCTACCTTCCAGCCTTCACTTATTGTCATAACTTACCAAAGCCCCAGAAAACAGGCAGACTCTTGCAGCAATCCTAAATACAATTAAATGGATCATCTGAGAATGTCAGGAGGGGGAGTTAGTAAAAACCCCTGAAGGGACCTCAGTGTGTGCTAGGCAACTAACTGTGGATGCCTTGGTGGCAGCACATTCACCATGCCTATATCTATAGTGTGTGTTAAAGCAGGGTGAAGGGAGATCGTTGGAATAAAACTCAGGAGACTGAGATGTTGATTTCTGCTCTGCTATTAGATGCTCTGTTACTGGGGCAAGGTCTTTGGCCTGAACAACTGGAAGAATGGAGTAGCTTTTAACAAAAATGGGAAAGACTCATAAATGGAGCATGAAGATTTGGGGTAAAGATCAGGAGTTTGATTTTGGGTACACTGAAACTTAATATTTAAGTAGAGATACCAAGTAAGCAGTTGACTATATGACTCTGGAATTTAGGAAACAGGTCTTAACTGGAAGTGTAAACCTGACATTTATGGCATAGAGTGGTACTTAAAGCCATGAGAGCAGAAGAGATCACCAAGGGAGTGAGTGTAGATAGAGAAGAGGACCAAGGACTGAGCTGTGCAGCATGCCAATGTTAAAAGATCAGAGAAATTAAGAAGAAACTATAAACAAGCCAAACAAAAACGTCTGCAAGCTAAGTTTGCTCCCTGGACTAGATCAAGATTTGGGAAGTTTCACAGGAGCTTAGAACTAGAAGAGACCACAGAGAACATCTATTTCAATCAAGAATGCTAAAATAAACTAAGAACCAAGAGACTTGGGTTCTAGTCCTGATTTTATGCCTAGGTGAGTGACCATGACCATTGCAGGACATCTGATCCTGTCCCAAATATCCATAAGACATTTGGTCCACACCAAAAAGTCCTTGATATTTGGTCTTGACCAAAACGTCCATCAACATTTGGTCCATAAGACATTTGGTCCATGCCTAAAGGTCCTTGATATTTGGTCCTCTCCAAAACCATTTGGCATGGACCAAATATGCTCCTGGACATTTTGGGTAGGACCAAATTTCCAGGACCTTTTGGTGTGGACCAAATGTCTTATGGACATTTTGGATAGGACTAAATATGACCAAATCTCAAGGACATTTTGGCATGGACCAAAATCTTATGACTATCTTGGACAGGACCAAGTGTTTGCTAATCGACCTTGACAAATCACTTAACTCCTTTGGGTCTCTCTTTCATATCTAGGAAGTAAGATAGCTAGACCAGATGACTCCCAAGGTTTAGACATTCATGATTCTATATCCTCATTTTAGAGAGTAAGAAACTGAAGTCCAGAGAGAGGGAATAAGTAACTCGCCCAACATACTGGCATTAGGAAAAGACCCCAGGCCAGTGTGTCTTCTTCTATACTGTTGGTCTTGAACCCTGTATGAATATTAGAATCCCTGGGGAGCTTTTCATAATACTGATTACTGGGTTCCTAACCTAAAGTGTCTCATTTTACTGGTTGGGTTGTGTTTGGCATTAGTATTTTTGACATTCCTCAGGTAGTTCTAATGTGCAGCCAGGGTTGAAAACCCTCTGCTCTACATTTACAAGGCATGGCAGTGTTTTGCTAGCTGCTACACCACTCTGCATCTTGACTTGTATTTCTAGCACAAAAATGATTCACTCAATTTTAAACCCTCTAATTCAGATGCAGATTGTTACAGGAGGATAGCTTTCTAGACCTTGTGAAACTGAAGTAGCAAGTATCAGCTTTCCCTGAAGCTTAGTAAAATGGCATGACCATAGCTTTCTTGAACTCCATCCTAGAAGTGAAATGTTGTGAAAAGCCACGAAGCCATGGCCAGTGTGGGAGGAAGCATGGAGGGATCATTTGCTCTTCTTCCCCACCTTTTTGGAAAAAGGATACAAGGTTTGTTCCAAAAATAAACTTACAAGGTTAATGAGCAGGGTATCAGACACAGGACACAAATGCTGTTGCTTTTACCATATTTATATGAGAAGAAGAGTCATGCTGTCCATTGTAGCAGCCTTGTTGCTTTACAGTGGCTTCTCACCAAAGCTTTGCCACTTTGCACAGCAACAGATTATGGGATTTCTTGATTAAAACCTACTTTCTCCATACACAAAAACATTTGGCTCTGTATTTGTGGGTGTGTGTGTCAGTGTGCATGTCTGCATGTGTATGAGTTGGGGTATATGTTTAAAACTGTTTTCTAGTGTTCACTTTCTCTGGGGAGCACGTGTCTAGGAGAATAGCCATTTTGAACTTGTTCACTTTCTCTGGGGAGCACGTGTCTAGGAGAATAGCCATTTTGAACTTGTTCACTTTCTCTGGGGAGCACGTGTCTAGGAGAATAGCCATTTTGAACTTGTCCACTTTCTCTGGGGAGCACGTGTCTAGGAGAATAGCCATTTTGAACTAAGTCGGGACACAGACCTGGACTGTGGAGACACATTATTTATAGTCTTACCACATACACCTACCACTCTAGTAGTGTCAACCAAATGATTTTACCATGCATAATGCAGTAGTAATTAACCTGGTAAATTTCCTTGCGTGCCTCTTGTCTATTTCATACTTTTTTTTTTAGTGCCCTTTATAACTCTAAATCACTATCTTAGTTTAGGAGCATAAAAATATATTGTGTATGACTTGATTTGCTCATAAAATTGTCATAGTTGATATATTTAAAGATGTGAAGGCCTGGGGGAGAAAAACAGAAAAATTCAGGGGAGAAACCAAGCAAGTCCTGAGAAACAATTGTTTGTTTTTTTTTTTCCTCTGGGTCTTCATAGCTCACCTCCACTCAGACGTGCAGCCCTTAATAATGAACACAGGCTTGGAATACACTCTGAGATTGCTCTAGGGTGACTAGGGCTCAAGATAATTGTAATTTTTAAAAATAGGTTTCACCGTTGTTTGGAACCATCTACAATTCAATTTACTTTATCGCACAAGCCATGAATAATGCTATGAAAGAAAATGGACGGGCCAGTGCTGCCAGTCTGGTTCAGCATTCCAGAAACATGCAGTTCTATGGATTCAACCAGTTGATAAGGACAGATTCAAATGGAAATGGAATTTCAGACTATGTGATCCTGGACACCAACTGGAAAGAATGGGAACTCCACAGTACTTACACTGTGGACATGGAAACAGAGCTGCTACGATTCAGAGAGACCCCAATTCACTTCCCTGGTGGCAGGCCCCCTCAAGCAGATGCAAAATGCTGGTTTGCAGAAGGGAAGATCTGCCAAGGAGGTAAGGAATGGAAAATCAATGGTAGTCAATTTGGCTCAGCTTGGGTTACAGGGAACCTCTTAGGAGAAGGCATATTTTAATATTGGGACACTCCGAGAATCAATCATTTGCATTTAGGTGACATAAACATCTTGGCACTCTACATAGTTAATTTAAAATAATAAGGACCATGATACGTACTTTGTAACCTTGAATAACCATCCACAATTTAAAAGCCCCCCCTACCTGTTTTTAAAAGGATCCCACTGCCAAAGAGGTTTTTCTAATAAGAGGAAGGCATGATGCTTTTTCTTGGTCTTTTGTAGGCTGTGATCTGTGACTGTTCCCCCTGCTAGAAAATTCACCTGTCCTTCCCTTGATGTATCCAAATCCTTTCAATCAGGTTCCACCACAGAAATACCATTTTCCACCCTCTCCTCTCTGAACTCCCGTTGAACTAAAAGTCTGTACCTCACAGCTTAGCACAAAATTGCTTTTCAGTTGTTTCTTGTGTATTGATTGTGTCTCTTCCTCCCAAATGGACTGCTCCTTGAGGGCAGGGACCAGAGCTAATAATTCTTATACCCTCCAACCAACCAACACTGTTGGCATCCCATGAATACTTGCATTTGATTGACTGATGGAACCCCTCTAGTTTGTGGAAGAGGGGAAACTCCATCCAATCTCTGAGAGCCAGAGGGGAAATTTGGAAGGATCTATACTATTCCTATGCAAGTGTACCCCACACCCTTCTAAAACCAAATGCATCTATTTGAAATAGACTTCAACTTCTACTTTGTTTTAGCGTGACATACCCAGCTACCTCTTTACTTGCCTCATCATATATTTCCCTCTGAAATCTTAGTAATCTATCCAAATACGTAGATTTTACAGAGGACAATTTACATCCTAGTGAAAACACTAATTATCAAAACCAGACTGACCCTTGAAGGACAAGTGTTATGTTTTTCATCTATAACTCACGAGGTCTATGGGCTCAGGTGAATTAAAAAGGTCTTTTATTTTATGAAGCCAACATAATACCCTTCGCAGGTGAGATAACATATTTATTCTCAAGAACTCTATTGCTGTCCAACTTAAATTAAAGTACTCAAAGTTTTCCATTCGTGGACTTTTTTTCTCCAAGGAAACACCCAGGTCAGCCTTAATTCATGTGATTTGTTATTGTCAGAGTGGTGAGTGGTTTTGCTTCAGAACAGTGAAATTGCTTTCTGTGTCCATAAAGTCAACAAGACAGACTGTGCTGGAGAAAAATAGAATTAAGTTAGGTAGATGTAGCTTGATTTTAGAGTCACCAGAAAGCACGAGGAGTCGCTCAGTGGTGCCCTTTATTTACAGCCTCTTTCTGATGCCATTCTTCCCCCTCCTCTTCCTCTCTGTAGGCATCGACCCTGCCTTTGCTGTGATGGTCTGCCTTGCCTTGCTTATAGCCCTGCTGTCTATTAATGGATTTGCTTACTTTATAAGGTACATTTTTTTCTTTTTGTATATAAAAACACAAGCCCATTATAGCCTTGTTAATATTGATTTCTGGGAAGTCATGTTTCAGTACAATTGCCTCATTACATGACCCACTGATTTTCTTTTTTCCGTAGTGATTTACCATCCTTACCGGCCCCATTTAGAGTGAAGTGTTTTCATGATGCCAAGAATAACTTCCTCAGTTGTGTTGTCAGTGTTGTCGCCTGTGAGCAGATCTGGCTCTCAACACTATCGTGAAATAAGAGAACTAGTACTTTAGGGCCTGCCTACTCCCTAGCTGTGCTCCCTTTTCCACTGGCAGAGTCTCCTATAACCACTTCCTTCCTCAAATGGTATGGAGTGGTAGGTATGGACTGGGATATTTTAACAAGTTCCAAGAGTTAGGCAGACTTTGGCTAGAACCTAAGATTTGGGAATAATGGTATTAATTCACAGGACTGTAGGGGGGATTAAATAAACTGAAGCAAGTATTGTACCTAGAACAATACCTGACTCACAGTAGGTGCTCAAGAAACAGTAAATCTCATCTCCTTCCCAAGCACGTGGGACTCTCCTGCTGACTGTTGGGAGCCCAGGATCCTCACTTTGACAGTAATCTCTTCTGCCCAGGGTATCGTATTCCAGATTTTTACTGTCCTTCTTCCTTGGACAAAAGCTATCCTAGCTGATCATCAACATCATCAAGTCCTTGTTTTTCTCCCTCAGATCATTTAATACATGACCAACTACTCTGATGAACTAATTCAGGATCAGGGATAAATGGCTGAAGATGGCTTAATATGACACTTCTTTCTTATAATCTTTGCGTTTTAACAGTTGGATCCTCCCCACATTAGGATGATTTGGGAAAAATGAAAAATGAAATCAGCCATACCCCTCCCACTTTACCCTTTCCACCCTGCAAACCACACCTTTGTTATCTCTTTGTGGGTGGTCCTAACAACAATATGACAAGAACTTGGTAGGGAATGGAGTGGAGCTATTTTGGAAAATTCCAAGAAAAAACATGTCTAGAGTGTATTAAGTAGCTGTGTAAATTTGGACAAGACACTAAATCTCTCTTGGCCAGAATTTTCTCATTTGTAAAATGAAGGAATTGGATTAGATGATCTTTAAGAGCCCTTCCAGCTCTGATGTTCTAATGAGTCTGCAAAATCCTGGATTGAAACTATAACAGGTGTTACTCTTAGTGTTAGAATGTTAGCATCGCTGTGAAAAACCACTATTATCCATCTCCCCAGTATTAGAAACTTGATAAAGCCACACAAAATAGTAGGTAGCTTATGCATTGTTAAAGCACACTTGATAAAGACAGTAGTGTAGTTCAAAGGAAGTTTTTCTTTCAATTTCTATGACTGTGACATATCTCTGCTCAGAACAGGAATTTAATGTCTTTAGCTGCTGCCAAAGAATAAAGTATTTAATTAACATCATGAGATACTTAGTGAAAATAAATGCCCTCCAATCAAAATCTTCCCCCTCTAGGGAGATTTGAAGAGTAATAGGCTCTGGCTTCCTAATGCCAAAAGATGCCATGGCAAGGTGGAAAATGGAGTCGCTTAGCTGTTTATTTGTCAATCTCCCCCCCCCACTCTCCCCCAAATGACTGATCTCACTGGTCTTTCTCATGGAATTGACTGGTTTTTTGGGCTTAGAGTGAGCCCAACCTGCAATTCTCAGGAAGGGAAGGAAAAAAAGAAAACAAAGTCATGGGGGGGCGGGTTTGTTTGGATCTTGTGGGCTGAAGGGCAAAGAAGACTGGAGAGGAAAATGATTGGCGAGGAAAATGAGTTTGAGACAATTGGTACTTCAAGTGGTCACAGAAAACTCAGAGATGGGAGAGAGGCACATCATTTCCCAGAGTCACTTGGGCCTTGGTTCTTCAGTTAACAAAGCACAAAAGATGCCCTCTCTCTGCTGCCTTCCTCCCTCTCTCTGCCCACCGTGGCTGCAATCAGAAGAGCTGAGCGGCTGATGAGTTTCTGTAATAGATGGTGATTACTTGCAGGAGAGTGGCTCTCTGTTCCTTCCCTTTCTCTGTGTTTTGATTGTTTAAGTTTTTTTTTCTTCCGAAAGAAAGACGTGCAAAGAACCCAACCACCCCAAAACAAAGGATTCTTTGAACTCCTCCTTTCTCCCTACTCTGAACCAGATTGCCTCGCCTTTCTATAAAGCTCTCCCGTGCTTTGTAATACTAATGATGATAATGAAAATAATGAGCTCTTATACTTTCATAGTGCTTCGCGCTTTTCGGAGCACTTTCACATATATTATCTCATTTGATTTTCAAAACAACTCTATAAAGCGAGTAATGCAAGGACTATTATCTGGCTAGATAGATGAGGACACTGGGGCATGAAGAGGTTAAATTATTTATCCAAGGTAATCTGGCTAATTAATGACAGAATCTGCACTACACCCCAGGTCTCTGGATTGAGAGTCCAGTTTTTTTTCTACTAGAGTGTATTCTGTAGCATGATTATTTTTACAGGTGTGCCTGTTTTAAGACAATTCACTGCACATATGAAATAGATAAGTTAGGGAGTGATGCTTTACTTTGCCAAAAGATTCATGTGCTCTACCCAAGAATTCACTACAGGGCTCTTTTAATTTTCTCTGCAGGGCAGCAGCTCCCACAGTGATAAGGGACATATTTGTTGGCAGACAATTAGAAACACATTAATTGTTTGTTTACAAATCAGTAGAATCACTGAGAAAAACTGTCTGGGTTGCTGGTACTTAAAGCTACAGTGACACTGTAGACTTCTTAGAGCAACTTGACAAAGCATTTTCATTCAGTGGTTGTTTTCCCCATTCTGGCTGTCAGCTTTAATACATTCCACAGGGTGACCATTAAGGGGTTATGGAAAAAGTGAAGCCAAACTGTAGCTATCAGAGCCCTCAAGACAAAACAGAACAAAACAACCACACGGACTAATCCAAGGTTCCTTTCAGGTCCTCAGGTTGCTCAGTTAGCTCAACTGAGGACCCACCTGGCTGTGTGGGTAGACATCATAAACTCCTATGTGTCTAGTAATTGATTTGTAAGAAATAATTGCATTCACCGCAAATTAATGGGCATGTTTGGAGAGAATCAGGTTTAAACTGTGAGACAAGACTCTTTAAACAAGAGACCAATTCAGTCAAAGGAAAAAAACTCAGTCAGCCCACTTGTTTGGAATCATGTAGACAAAGCAACCAACTGATTGAATTTTTCCACTTTTCAACCTGTTGCTTTGGCAACGTATAGATGCAACTTTGCAAGACAAGTGGTCTTGTGGGCAGAAATCTGGGCCCACAGCCAGACACCAAGGATTCAAGTCCCAGCTCTGCCTCAGGCTATGGGATCTCACATAATTTGCTTAATTTTGTTTTGTTTCTTTAAGGTGTTTTTTGTATTTATAAAATGGAGATTAATGATTCTTGGCCTTGGTATTATCAGAATATATACTATGGCATATGACAAAAGGTGTTGAGTTCTTTAAAAGTATTCAGAGGTGTTGTTTTGAATGTACCCTTGATGTGGAATCACTGTTTTATTAGTCTGAGATACTATCCCCATGCAGCACTCTCCCTTTTGATACCTCCTTAATAGCATTTTCACTTTTCTCTTTGTAACATTGCACGTTATGAGGACCAGGCTTGTTCTCTCTCTTTGCTGTGGATACTGTGGTAAACATCTATTTGTGGTTATTCTCTCAATTATCTTGTATATATTTTTAACTTCTATCATAGGGCAAATTTACCCCTGGTTTGCAAAACATCCCGCCCCCTGTGACCTTCTGATTGTATGCTTGTTTCAGACGTCGTATAAATAAAATCCAGTTGATTAAAGGACCCAACAGAATTCTACTGACTTTGGAGGATGTGACGTTTATCAAACCCCACTTTGGCAGTAAGGTAAGGAACATCCCTTTCTCTTACTGCACGGCCCAAGCTGGTCTCCGCACGCCACAAGTGACTGTTGGGCACTAGGCATGTAGCTAGCCTGAACTGAGATGTGCTGTAAGAGTAAAATACACGTTGGACTTAGAAGACAGTATAAATGTAAAATATCTCATTAAAATTTTTAAAAATATTAATGACATGTCAGAATGATAATACTTTAGATATATTGGGTTAAATAAAGTATATTACTAAAATTAACCTCACCTGTTTCTTTTTAGGTTTTTTTAATGTGACTACTAGAAAACTTAAAAGTACATATGTGGCTCATGTTACATTTCTATTGGATAGTGCTGTCTTAGTTTTGAGAAACTGATGCAGCGCACTTTGAACAATAGTGTAGCTTTGACTTCATATAGCCCTTTTTTTGTACATTTGGACTCAACATGTGATTGCTAGTTCCTCAAGGGTGGAGGTACATCTTTTTTGTTTTAATGTTAGCCCATAGCACCTGATGTGGTGCTGATAGTGTAATAGGTGCTCTTAAAAGTGGTGAATGAATCAACTAGTGAAAGAAAGTTAAGTGTCACCAGGGGTTCCCTTCTGATTGTGATTGTGTTGTAATTGGCTGTTTTCACTGAGTGCCTGCCACTATGTCCTGGCCTTGGGCTAGGCTTTGTAAGAGATGGCATGTAGTCCCTGCCTTCATGGAGATTACAGTCAAGTCAGAGAGACAAATCATACCATACGAGTCGGTAGATGCCATATTGCACAGAGGACACTAGAAATATGGTAGAACTTAAGAGGAGACTGATCAGTGGAGGAAGGCTTCTTAGAGACCCAGCACCGAATCTGGGTCTTAAAGAAGGCGGGAGAGGATTTGTCTAGGTCCCAGGTCACAAACTGGTAACCACTTTTGTCTGACCTTTATGGTTTTAAAAAATTGTAGCCAGAATTTTGGAATTGTGAGATTATACATAAAAACCTGGATTTCTGGATGTTCTTTATAGGTTGGAAGATCTATCAACTTTGGGCATCATTGTGGCAACTGGCTGAAACTCTTCAGTAGTCACCATTTTCGGAAGAATTTGCAAAAACGGTGTCTGCAGTTTGACACATTTCCCATCACTCTCTATTGTCTTATACTCAACTTGTTTCATCAATTTATATTACCTGCCTCACCCCTATAGGCCTCCTAGGCAGAGAAAACAGCACAAACAAGAGCTTGGAAAAGAAAATGTGTAGGGAAGAGTTTTGTCCAATGCAGCTAGTAGTAGGAGACTGTGCCTCTTTGTGCCCAGTATATGTGGTCAAAATAAGACATTAGTCTTTGCAAATTCTAGTATGGTGGTGGCAGGGTGTAGGGAGAGGATTCCCACACCTCACATTGTTCTTATGTGCTATTTACTTTTGCTACACCAGCATACCAGATCTGAGAATTAATTATCTCTGTGACAGAACTGATCACTTGCCTAAATGTGACACTAAAAGGTGTGCTTTAACTAGTTGGCTGGGTGAGAGTGGATTTACATGATAATACCCTGTGCATTTGGAATCAAATGAAAAGTTCAGCTGTTTGCTTTAAGTCTCAATTACAGCCCTAACTCTTACTTGTTTAAATCACCAGATCCTTTTGTAATGTTGATATCATGTTCCTGGAAATGTATTGCTGAATGCCAAAATGATCACTGTGGCTGAAAGCTACATTCTGCCCTTATGCCATCAAAACTTATTGATGTTAGTCTCTATTTTTGAAGCCACCAGAGGACACTGGAACTCAAGTGGTGGAATTTGTCTGGATTTGTCATATTCAATATAACTAGATGTTTTGGGTCTAAAGTGTCAAAACAATAAACGTAGCTCAATTTTGGACTGAATTAGCCTCTCCTTTTTATAGGCCTTGCAGTAGTCCAGTAAATATAAAACCTCTTCCACCTATGCCTTCTCTCTTTCCTACTGAGACACAAAATATATTTGGGTTTCATACCAGTTCTCACAAAATCACCATAAATAACAGAATAGTGCTACCTTCAGATGAGCAAAGTGCCTAAGGTTTTAAAATCTTGTTCATGATAATAGATCTTTTCTTTCACTTGTGCATAAATTCTGACATAATGAGAGTTAAAAAATACAATCATCACCACTTCTCACCACATGAGTGATAAAAATGAATAGCAACAGGGATAGATAGCCTTACAGGGCTGCTTCTCCTTCTTCTCCTTCTTCTTCTTCTTCTTCTCCTTTTTTCTTTACTATATTGGCCCAGGTGGAAAGGGATGGCATTACCTAGAAGAACATAGCCGTTGGCCTCCAGATCCTTTTTGGCACTTGGCTTGTATCATGGGTTCTGATGGAAGAAGATAAGGGGAGCATATATTTTCCTTAACTGCTGTGTAGTCACAAACTTGCAGCTGGCTGTGTCTAATCAGTCAAGAAGCCAAGCCAAGAATTCCATCCAAATGGAATGTCTGAAAGTGTAAACTCTTGGTGAATAAAAAATTAATTCAGTCTAGAAAAATTGGCAGGTCAGGAGAAGTCAGGTCAGGAAAGGAAGTTTTTAGAAGAAAGTGAAGCTGAAGCCCAAATATATGTGGATTTTGGCAGATTCTCTTGCTCTCTCCTTTGCCCTTCATGGAGAGTTTTATATCTCAATATACAGATCTAGGTGCTCCTGCTGAGATATGAAAATAAAGAATGAAAGGGAAGTGGATTCCTCTCTGGCCTTGCTCTGTTGAGGAGAGTTCAGGTTGATGCAAGGGTTATGTGAAGAGTCAAGTTTTCCATCTTGTCTGAATCTTGAGCTGTTGGGACTTCAACACATTAGGAGCTAAGTATAGTTTACTATTGCCTTGGAGCTTTGTGATAGTCTTGTCTTGGTAGAATGAACTGAACTCGGGGCTAAATCAACTGGTGATCTTCAGTTTATCAAAGATTGTTAAGGGCAGAGTGTGTGAAACTGCTTAAGATTAATTTTTATTGGCAAGCAAGAGTGAAACAAAGCATGATGTGGTACAAAGAACACAAGACCGGAAATATAACATCTACATTCCTCTTCCAGTCCCTAAGTCCCTCTCTAGGTCTCTGTTTCTTCATTGTAAAGTGAGAGTGTTGGAGTTGGTGGTGGGGAATGGACTAGACAATACCAAATGTAACTGCTAACTCTGAATTGCTATAATTTTAAGAAAGGCATATTTAGAGACGTGGAGAAGGATATGAGGAACTTGTTGACTTATTATTTCTTCATATGAAGTACGTCTGCTGGTTCAGTTGAAGATATTAAGTTCAGTTGAAGATGTTCAATTTTAAAAGTTAACACAGATTGGAGATAACCCTTCCTTTTGTCATTCAACTGTACACTTCCTAGCCCTCTCTTACCAGGCTTATGTGTACTAATTAACAAATAAAGAAATAAGAAATTCGGCCTATTTAAACATCAGACTTATAAATCATGGGCAGATGATCTTCTCACTCTCTACCATCTTATAGCTTTCTGAGATATCTTCTGCCATTAATCTTGCCTGCACAAAAAAGGATGCCATTCAAGATGGTATAACATTAAGAGCTAAGCCTAAGAGCCAGAACAGTGGGATTCTGTCCTAATTTTTCTATTGATTTTTTCAAAATGTTAGATTCTCATCTTTTTCTCACTTTTGTCTATAAAATGAGGGTCCCAAATTAAATTATGACAGGCGTTCTTTCTTGTCCCCAAAAATCCACAGCTCTAATCTTCTCTAGGAGATGGAAATATCTGCAAAGCTTTGCCTTTCTTTTGTGGTATATGGAGGTGAATTGTGGTATACGGAGGTGAAGCACAGAACGAATCCTAGCATAAAAAACTGCTGGGAATAGGAAAAATTAATCAATCTCATGTTTATAGAGCTCAACTCATAGAGTTACTCTCTTAGGAATTAAAGAAGAAAAAAATACCATGTAAGCACAGTGTCTATACCATAGCTCAATGCTCTGTCCTTAATCACGGTAATTTTGTTCATAAACTTTCTTTTCTAATCCTTTCACAGAGAGGAAGTCGTGCCAGTGTAAGCTTCCAGATCACGTCAGAGGTCCAAAGTGGAAGGTTCCCAAGGCTCTCCTTTTCTTCAGGGAGCCTAACTCCAGCTACCTATGAAAACTCCAACATAGCGATTTATGAGGTAGGATATCCAACAGCTATCTAATCTGCTGCCTTCTTGGGTTTTAAAATGAGGCAGTGACGTAGGACTTACTTAGTCTTTGTGCCAAAATATTGAGGCTTTTGGTAAGTCTTTCCTTTTGATAAGTGTTTTTGTCCATTATCCCCTTACAGACTTGTTTGGTTGACATTTTTTTTTTTTTTTTT
This sequence comes from Balaenoptera acutorostrata, assembly GCF_949987535.1. Classification (NCBI taxonomy): domain Eukaryota; kingdom Metazoa; phylum Chordata; class Mammalia; order Artiodactyla; family Balaenopteridae; genus Balaenoptera; species Balaenoptera acutorostrata. Next base: position 96,224,664 of record NC_080085.1, on the reverse strand, counting down.
AGAAATTCACGTTCTTTTATTTATTTATTTATTTATTTATTTATTTATTTATTTATAACTGTGTTGGGTCTTCGTTTCTGTGCGAGGGCTTTCTCTAGTTGTGGCAAGTGGGGACCACCCTTCATCGCGGTGCGCGGGCCTCTCACCGTCGCGGCCTCTCTTGTTGCGGAGCACAGGCTCCAGACGCGCAGGCTCAGTAATTGTGGCTCACGGGCCCAATTGCTCCGTGGCATGCGGGATCTTCCCAGACCAGGGCTCAAACCCGTGTCCCCTGCATTGGCAGGCAGATTCTCAACCACTGCGCCACCAGGGAAGCCCCTGGTTGACATTTTTGACGATGATTTTCCTCAGCAACTAATCTACTTACTTCCAACTTCATTGATCTTTTTTTTTTTTTCATTGATCTTTCAACACCATGTATTTACTATGAATGCGGAAAAAAGTTCATGAGGCCCAAACACTTAACCATGTCACTCATTCCAGAAGACATAGATATAATAATAGAAGAGATGACTTCCTGAGTGAACTGTTTGTGATGGGATGTCTAGAGACATGCTTATATAGAGTAAGGCTTGGGGCAAGCTCTTCCCTTCAAATACTGCTTGTTCTTCCTTTACCTGTTATTCTCTGATATTACTGAAATCTTTAAAAAATTATTCATTTCTTTCCTTTTCTCAGCCTGTACTTCCTCTTGCAGTAAAAGGTTACCTTCTGATGTCTAAAATAGAAATCCTTTTTATTTCACTTAAATTTCTGTCTTTCAAGCTTTAAGAGACCACCCACAACCCCTTGTTCTAAGATACTGGAATTTGGCAACCAGAACAAATCTTGAATCAGTTGGAGAGACGAACTGTTTCTTCTCAGCAGGAAAGAGTTAAGCAGGGGGTAAAAGGGAAACTAGACTGCCTTTCTGTCCCTCCTAAGTAAGGCCTTCCCAGTATGGTTTCCTTGTTTTGTTTGAAGATACTCCCAAAAGCAGCAAACACTCTCAACTTCAATAGTAACTACAAAGAAAGTCCAAAACAGGCCAGAATGAGTTTTTAGGTTGTCCACCATTGGATTTTCCAAGTGAATGCTCTCCTTCATTGGATAAATAATTTATAACTACATAAAAACGCCAAGATTAGCATGGCATATATTTTCTCAGTGTACCTGAAGTGTGTTGACTTAAATTTGGAGCAGGAAACCTCTGGATCTTGCCTTGAACTTAATTTAATCAAATAGGAGATTTGATTCAAATGTAAACTTGAGGTATTGGGGAATTGACAGTTCTACTCTCTCAAAGACCAAAGGCAAGATAATCTCAAGATAATCTTCTGAATGTCAAATGGAATGGGGCTGATGGCTTTACAAATATATGGACATCTCTAAGATTCTGAAGTAAATCTCAATACCTAAGGCAGTCTCTTGGTTTTTCATCTGTAAATTGAGGGGTTGAACTAAATTCTTAATCTTGGCTGTTCATTAGAATCTCTGTGGGAAACGAAAAAATACCTATGCCCAGGCATAGTAACTCTGATTCATTTCGTATGGGGTGGGCCCAGGCATTGGTATTTCTTTTAAAAGTTCCCCTATATGTGCAGCCAGGGTTGAGAATTGCTGAACTAAGAGTAAGGCTTCTTCTGGCTCAGATATGCTATGATTCTCTGATTCTGCAGAAGAATTTATGTGTTTAATTGTGGTATGTTTTATTTGGTGGAGCTGGAAGGTGATAGTGTAGAATTAAGAAGGGAGAAAATAAACATCTGTATGTAATTGGCCTTTAAGAATTTGTCAGATATTTCCTCATTTTGGAAGGAAGCAGACAGTTGAGTTAGTTCCCATAATGACTGTTGTTGGTCAGTCAGATCATGGGTGTTTCTGAATTGTGTGGGCCAAAGGGGGACTTTATCTGCACAAAAGGAAGGTGTTAGTGAGAATAATATCACACCATGAGGTCAAGATTAGGCTGATGGCAGGGTGCAAAGGAAGACAGTTGAAGCTAGAAAACTGCCTAGCTAGAGCTAAAGAGGACTCCAGGAGAGAGCGGTAGTCAATCGAATCAACAGACCAAACAAAGAGGTCCAGTGTGCCTTCTGAAACAGCCCTCTATTAGGATTCATTCAGCCCTCTAAAGATTCATTATCTAGTTTCTGTTTAGAATAAACCGGATTTTCATAAGAACTTTTACTGGAAGGTGTGAAAGTTCCAGACAATGTGCCTGGAGTAGCAGATACCTAATAACAAAGGACAGGTTTCTTTAGGGCATGCCATAACATTGTATACACTGACACAGATTCACACTTTGATGGGACACACAGATGCATAGCCTTCGGAACTCTACGGGAAAATCAGCCCTTATCTCAGAGATACTCTGTGAGATGTAAAAGGAAAGCCAGCTGAGGAGACTGTGGGGAGAAAGAGCTATGACTGGCTGATGCAATGGGGATGTGTCAGGATCTGTTCTAATAGCCACAGTCTAGGGGAGAGGGGTGAGGTGGGCAGTAGTGCAACCCTGACACACTCAGAGAGAACCCACTGAACTGATCCTCCCTCTTTATTCTCTGACTCCTTCTGTCTCTCAACCTCTCCCTGTGTTTTTCTCTTTGTCTCATTTCTGTCTCTCCCCCACACACCCTCCCCATTCATCTGTCTTTTCCAGAGCCTTTTTTTCTATCTTCCCACCTTCTATATCCCGTATAGCTCTCTCTCCACTCCTCTCCTTTGCACCAACCATCTTTTCTCTCTCATCACAGAATCGGATCATCAAAGCTGAAAAGGACCTTAGAAATCATCTAAGTCGTCCAGCTCTATCAGTGAGGAAACTGAGGCTCAGGCCAATGAGGTAGCTACCCTAAGACCACCCCTGAATTTGAGGCAAAGCCAGGTCTAGGACTTAATTCTCTTGACTCTTAGTTAATACAACATGGCCTTAGTGCAAAACTGATGGACTTTAAATTACTTCTAAAAACTTTAGTGGATAGAGTTTGATGTTTCTTCCTCTTAATTAAAAAGTGAATGATGAGTGAAATATTTTATCATTCTTTCTCTTAAAAGAAAAAAACAAAACAAATAGTGCATGCTCGGTAAAGATAAAACCTGCCCGTATCCTCCCTTTTCCTCATTACTCATAAAGTAGGATACACACAGACTTAATAAACATTTGCTTATAAAGTTCATGAGAATTGTTTAAATCTTTAAACAAACACACACAAATCCCCCAAACCAAAGAAAGCCCATGGGAGGAAAGAGCAACAAAGTGGGAGATGGAAGACCTTGGCTCTGTTACTACCTAACCTTCTGACCTTGGGCAAGTCATTTAATCTCTTCAGGCTTCAATTTCTTTAAATATGAAGCCCTCAAATTTGGTGATTTGGGAGGAAATAAAGCTCTGCTTAACTACTTGTAAAAGTTAATAAGCAAGAGAGAAAGCGGACCCATATCTGCAATAGGGCAGACTCCAGGAAGAAGGTATTAGGCACTGGCTATAGGCAGAGTCAGGGCTGCCAGTACTGATATTCAGGCTGTACACGGCACAAGGGAACCACTTCTAAGACGGTACTATTCACATTGTAGACATATAGTAACTTATACGAGAGTGGTGGAGGAGTGAGCAAAGAGATGCTGGCCTCTCAGCCTAGTTCTGGAATGAGGTGGCGGACCTGACAAAGAGGCCTTACCTGGCAGGCAGGGCTTGGTGGTCCGCAGAATACTGAAGCTGCTAGTGCAGTGTTTTCCCTGGTGTCTGGAGGATGTATGAGTCAACGAGAGTGTGGTACCTGCACAGATATATACAGCTGCCCAACATCACAGGGCTGCCACAGGCTGCAAAATAATATTCTCACGTTATTTTTTTACTTGAGGGAAAGCACCCTTTGCTAATTAGCACAAAAGTGCCATAGAGGCTAACGGTGACCGTGGTCCAAGTAATATAATTGCAAAGGTGCTGGGAAGGCTTTACTATATACACATCAGTGTATAACCCACACGTGGGCTGACTTTGTAAATTCCCAGTTAGAGTTTATTCTTTCAGATTAAACCTCAGCCTTTGATCCCTCTAAAGGGCAAAATCCTTTAGATTTTGTGGGGCCTTACAATGGGCCTTTCTAATCAGTTCCTAAGTGACTATGATGTAACTGGTCTAGGGTCACACTCAGGGAATTGCTGGGCAAGAGACCAGGAAAGCTGCCTTTGGTACTTTGACCATTCTGCTACAGGCAGGCACTGGTCCTGGACTACCTTTCTGAATTTTGCGGGCGTGAGCCTGGCTGACACAGTTTTGTTCAGCTGCTGAAGCCCTCTAGAAGCCATTTCCTAGTTAAAGGGTTTTGAGCTCCTTGGCCAGAAGATACCCTCTAACACACATCTGAGCGAGTAACTCAGATGCCTGCAGCTCCCATTATTAGCCTTTGCCTCCGGCTGGTCTCCAGATGTAGTGCCACAGCTGGATATATTCCATAATAAGAGAGTGGCTATACTCTCTTATTCTCGGAATTTGACTGTACAGAGCTCTCTGCTTTATTATCTCTACTTGATGACAAATTGGTACAGCCTGAAATGGAATCTCCAGGCTATAGGTAATAGACGTGAAAGCACTTTGAAGAGGAGAGAGCGCTGTGCAAATGTAAGGCATTATTATTATTATCACAGAGAAAAAGGAATCTATGTATTGCTTTTTTCAGATTTGGGTTGGACAGAAACTAAACAGGGCTTGGTGACTGATGAATCCTTGAGGCTATGCACGTAGAAGAAAATTATCTATCAGGCACTGGTGTTAAAGTGAAGACAGTAAAATAATTGTTGTTTTTGACTTGACAGCAGCCTTAGAAATAGCTGTTTTGTGCTTAAAAAGTCAGAAATAGACTTCCGAAAGAGTCTAGATTACTCTCTTACTATGGTAGTACATTTGTACATCCAAATAAAAAATGGTTAATTCATGTTTAAGCCAATCAGTTTATGATTAAAGCATAACAGGCCCCCAAAATGGCCTGTCCCACAGGAGAAAAATGGATCAAGGTAAATGCAGGAAACATTTGCTGCACTACATCTCCTGCCCTACATCTCTCGACATAGACGCCTCAAGGCAGTGAGAATTGCAACCACTAACCATCACCATTAATCGCAGGAAACCTGGTGCTACATCACTTAGCTATGAATGAGTGAAATGACCCAGCACTTTCTGCAGTTAGTTAAGGAAGTCGTTGCAGAGAGCAGTATCATTCCTTTTCTGGCGTCTGCATCCCTGCAATTGTTTCCCTGCTTTAGTTAATTGGAATTTTAAACTTTAACTTCTCTGTGTGACCTCCTTTTTAGCTCCGAATACAGAATGTCCATGGGGTGGAGGGTGAGAGAGGAGGAACAATGCTTGTTTTGGTTGATGGTCTAAACTCTTCATGTGGAAGGGACATTGCTCTAAAGCTGCTGGCAACTAAGGCTCACCAACAATCTTTACCTTTTCTTTCTAGGGTGATTGGGTGTGGCTGAAAAAGTTCCCCTCTGGAGATTTTGGAGACATTAAATCCATCAAATCAAGTGCAAGTGATATGTTTGAAATGGTATGAGAAACCCTCTCTTATATATATTCCCACCGAAACCACCAATCCTTTCTCCAAAGTAACTAATACCAGCTGTTAGGAAGATCCTTTAACAGATCAGTGCAGGGAAACTATAGGGTGGCTACTGACTCATTATGACCGTATGATGCAATGGCAAAAGTATGGGCTCTGGAGTCAGAAAGACATGAAGGATTCACTTCTCAGCGCTACCACTTAAGAGATACATTAACTTGGGAAAGTCACCTAAACTCCCTGAGCTTTACTCTCCTTATTTGTAAAAGGAGTATATTAATGTCTACCTCCCAGGGTTGAGATAATACATGTAAAGCACCTTGCACGTTTCCTGACATATACCTTCTTTGTAAAATGGTAGGTATCTGAATATTATTAAGTACATATCCCATAATCATTCAAAATCTCCGTTTGCCAGGCCTGGAAAAGTCATCTGGTAATTTCTATTTACATAAGAAAATTGGTGATTTCCCAATCCCACCAATTATATTTAAAAAGTCCTTGGATAGTTTGTTTAAGGAAGCAGTCTGTACATAAGGCAGAGGTGATGATGTTTCCTCTCAAACCATTTAAAATTGGCTCCTCCTTGAACTTTGAGTTCATAAAAGATTTATGGAGACTGTCTCTGGTTCCTTCAGACTCATGAAAGTGGGATTTCTAGAAGATAATGATATATTTCTTCACATTTATGAATCAGGCAAGTTCAAATCAATCCAATAGGTTTGAATGAGACACCTGCTACATCCAGACTGCTGTACAAGTGAGAAAACAAGGGAAATGGGGAAATGGAAGAGGTGCAGCCCATGAGAGACCCAATGTGCCCCATGGATCAGAATGAGATGTTATGATTTGGTATTTTCCTTACATGTGGTTTTGATGCCTGGAGCTGAAGGAAAAATAATGAGAGATGAATCCAGAAGGGGGACTAAGGTCAGAGCTAGAATAAGCAGTTCCACACTGGTTTGATGATCTGGGATGCTAAACAGAGCACTAGATCCAAAGTATGGAGCCAAACAAGGCCAAACCTGGGGGAGCTGATAAACTAGAAGTATGGAAATAAGAAGACCCAAGGTAGAGTGTGTCCATGATACCTTTTTTTGGGTAATTTAAAATTTTGACGTAATTTCAAACTTGCAGCAAAGCTGCAAGAATAATTGAAGGAACTGCTGTATATCCTACCCAGATTCAGCAATTGTTTACATTTTGCCTAGTGCTTTTCATTCTCTATTTATAAATTTATGTACAGTCGGCCTTCAGAATCCATGTGTTCCTCACCCTTTGATTTAACCAACTTCAGATTGGTTGAATCCGCAGGTGCAGAACCCACGGATATGGAGGGCCCACTGTACTATTTTATTTTATTTTTGTTTTTTTTAAGTTGACAGGTATTTATTACATTGTTTGATAACAACCAATATTATGTGTTAACTATCATTTTTTTAAAGGATAAAATCATGATGCTCGCACAAATACAAAATGAATACATGTCAAAGGTTTTGTTTAAATCATTATATATATAAGGGAATCAGGAAGATATTACAACCACTTCAAGGGAGAATTCAAGGGAAGTACTGCTGTATCATTTTATGTAAGGGACTTCAGCGTCCATGGATTTTGGTATCCTCAGGGGTTTGGAATCAATCCCCAGTGGATACTGAGGGATGATTATATATTCTTTTTTTCTCAACCATTTGAGAGTAAGGTGTAGACATCATGCCATTTTACCTCTAAATACTTCAGTGTTTATTTCCTAAAAACAAAGACATTCTTGTATATAACTATGGTATAATCATCAAAATCAGAAAATTTAGCATTGATACAGTAATATTATCTAAACTACTGCTCATATTTTAATTTTATCATTAGTCATAATACATTATAGCTAATTTTTCCCTGGGCCAGTTTCCAATGCAAGTTCACACATTGTAGTTGGTTGTCATGTCTTTTTAGTTGCCTTTAATCTGAAACAGAGCCTCAGCTTTTTGTTGTTGTAGTTTTTCTTTATCTTGACATTATTTGAAGAATGCAGGTGAGTTATTTTGTAGATGGTCCCTCAATTTGGGTTTTCTCCATGTTCTTCATGGTTAGATTTAGTTTATGCATCTTCAGCCAGAATGCTACAAAAGTGATGCAGTGTTCTTTTCAGTGCTTTGTATTAGGAAGCACATAATGTTGATTGTCCCATTTTTAGTGATATTAACTCTTATCGCTTGGTTTAGGTGGTGTCTACCAGATTTTGCCACTGTAGAGCTACTGTTATTTTTTCCTCATTGTAATTAATACATAATTTGTAGAGAGATACTTTGAGTCTGTATAAATATCCTGTTTTTCTAATCAAATTTTTACCTACTAATTTTAGCATCCATTGATGATTCTCTAACTCTAGCATTCTTTCTATGTTTATTTGTTGGCTCTGTATTGTAAGAAGGAGCCTTACCTTCTCTACTGTTTATTTATTTATTCATACATTTATACCAGTGGTTTTAATTTTATTCAATTATCTATCATTTATATCTATCTATCTATCATCCATCTAATACCTCCAATTGTAATTGAATACCACAGAGTTCATTCTATCCTTTCCCTTTCCATATTTGTAACTCCTTTCTCCAGCCAGTTAGAAAACTGGCTCCCATTATCCTCATGACATCTTTTTGTGTCCCCTTACTAACTTGTGTTACTATGTCAGGTGCAGATAGTAACTCAATTCTAGGGTGAAGGCCAATTTTCCAGAATTTACCATGTGAAAGGCCCTAATTCCTTTCTAGTACTTTTCTGAAGCAGGAAGTGGATCTGACGATGCTATCACTGTGAGTGCAGCACTGCTTTGACTACTATGTGCCTTCATAATTTTAAAATTTTGGGACTGAGTATCAGGGGTCAGACTGGAAAACACATCTTGGTGAGCCAGCTATAGAAGGGAGTCATGTACAGTCAGATAGATATTCCTTAAAGGGAAACAGGTGGAGTCAGAAGGCCAAAGGACTGATGACTTCCAACATCTTTTAGGGTCCCAACTTCTGCAAAGGTGTATGCAGGAAAATCAGACTGTATCTATCTCCCAGTCTCATGTTCTTTCCCATCATCTGGAACTGAGTGGCACACTCCCTGTACCTTCTAATACCTTGGCTATTTAGTTCCTTGCCATATAATCTCTAATCATCTTCTCTTCCATTTCACTTTGGCCATCCACTACTATCGTTATACCTTGGGGTTTGTCATTATCTATAATTGCTACTGAAAATGCTTCACTTCCAAAATCATAGATTCAAACATCACACTCTCTGACTATAGCCTTCTCTTCTTTCAACTGTGCCTATATTTTACATTGGGTCTTCCTGTCTACTGCCCTCTACTTTCTCCCATCCCACAAGCCCTTCTTTTATCTTCTTTCATGCCCACCTTAGATTTCATAATTGACCGTTTGAACACATTCTTATTTCTGTCTTTTTGGACACACTTATAAAACTCATATTCAGGATGACCCTAATTCTTAACTTTCTTTGTGCCTGCATCTGAACAGCTGAGTATTATGGCAGAAAGTCGTGCAACAAGGTATATTGTTTCCATCTTAAAATGTCCCTTAAAATTGTCCTTTAAGTCCATTATAATACTTCATTAGTTAATTCACTTTCTACAACCTGTATTTCAGAGCTTCTCCATTTTCCTTAAAAGTCCAATGTTCTCTTCCTCTATTCTTACTGTTACCATCCTGGTCCAAGCCACCATCATCACCCACTAGAGCTACTGCAATTGTCTGTTTTTTTTTGTTTTTTTTGTTTTTTTTGTTTTTTTTGTTTTTTTTAAAGAGACAGTTTAGTTTTTAGAGCAGTTTTAGGTTCACAGCAAAATTGAGCCTCCCCCATTATCAACATCCTGAACCAGAGTGGTACATTTGTTATAATCCACGAGCACACGTTGACACATCATTATCACCCAAAGTCCATAGCTTACATTAGGGTTCAGAGGGTAGTACATCCTATGCATTTTGACAAATGCATAATGATGTATCTACCATAATAGTAACATACAGAATAGTTTCAATGCCCTAAAAATCCTCTATGCTCTGCCTAGTCACACCTTCCTCCCCCTAAACCCTGGCAACCACTGGCAATTGTCTTTACACATATCCACTTTTACCACTGTCAAATCTTTTCTCCACATTGCAATCTGAATCAAAATCAAACCTGATCTTGTCAGTTCTCTGCTTGAATCTCTTTAGTTAGATTCCTATTGTTCTTCTCTTTGTGTGGAGATTTTAAATTACAGATTCAATTTCTTGAATAGATATTGGACTATTCAAACTTTCTATTTCTTCTTATACCTGTTTCAGTAAGTTATGACTTAAAAGGAAGTTGTCCATTCCATATATGTTGTTGAACTTACTGGCATAAAGTTGTACATAATATGCTCATGCAATCTTTTAAGTAGCCTTAGGATCTGTAGTGATGCTCCCATTTTCATTTCTGATATTGATAATTTCTGTTTTCTCTTTCTTGATCAGTTTTGCTGGAAGATTATCAATTTTATTAATCCTTTCCAGAAATCAACTTCTGGCTTTGTTGATTTTTCTCTATTGTATGTCTGCTTTCTATTTCATTGATTTGTATTCTGATTCTTTCTTTCCTTCTAGTTTCTTTGCTTTTAATTTGTTGTTCTTTTTCTAGTTTTTTGAGCTGGAAGTTTTTATAGTTGATTTTAACCTTTCTTAGTTTCCAATACAGTCACTTAAAGCTAGAAAACTCCCTTTAAGTACTGCTTCAGCTACATCCTGGAAGTTTTTCTTTTCTTTTAAAAAACTTTTATTATGGAAAATAACAAGCACATACAAAATAAACAGAATGATATAAACAAACTCCATATGCCCGTCACCCAACTTCAACAATTATCAACATTCTACCATTATTATTTCACCTCTATCTCCACCCACTTCTCACATCTCTAACTTGGTTATTATTGTTGTTGTTATTTTGCAGTTCTGTATTTCTGAGGTACAATTACATGCATTGAAATGCTCATATCATAGATATATAATTTTGATGAAGAGATATGCCCATATAATCTAGACTTCTATTATGATATAGAATAGGGGTCGGCAAAGTTTTTACATCCTGGCCTGTTTTTTACATCCTGGGAGCTGAGAATGTTTTTTACATTTTTTAAGGGTTGTAAAAAAAGAAAACAAAGATTATGCAACAGAAACTATACATGATTGGCAAAGCCTAAAATATTTACTATATGTACAGAAGAGGATTGCTGACCCCTGATATAAAACATTTCTTTCTCTCAAGAAAGTTCCCTTGTGTTCATTAGTAAATTATTGTGCCCTCCCCCCTGCCCCCCACCAACCAAAGAAAACCACTGTTCTGGGTTTTTGGTCTATCTTGCATTAATTTTGCTTATCCTATAACCTCATACAAGTGGAATCATACAGCATACTGACTGATTCATTCGTGTTATCATGTGTATAAATAGCTTGTTCTTTTCATTGCTGAGTAGTAGTCAATTGCATGAATATAACACAATGTAATTATCTATTTTCCTGCTGATGGGCATTTAGGCTGGTTCCAATTTTGGCTATTGTGAATAAAACTGATATGAATATGCTTTTTATGTCTTTTTATGGACACATATTTTAATTTCTCTTGGGTAAATACCTAAGAGTGGAATTTCTATGTTAAAATATAGTATATGTTTAACTTTATAAGACACTATCAAACCTTTCCTATTTTAATTTCCTACATGCAAGTTATGAGAGCTCCCTTTACATCATCACCAATGATGTAGTCTTGTCAGTCTTTTTGGTTTTAGTATTCTAGTGGGTTTCTATGCGTATCTCATTGTGTTTTTTTAATTTTAAATTATGATAAAATGACAGAAATTACCATCTCTAAGTGTTGAGTATATTCACATTTTTTGGCAACAGATTGTCACAGCTTTTCTCTTGCAAAGCTGAAACTCTGTACCCATTAAACAAAACTCTCCTTTTCCCCACTCACCCTCAATGCCTGATAACCACTATTCTATTTTCTGTTTCTATGAATTTGACTACTTTAGATACCTCTTTTTGTCACTGGCTTATTTCACTTAGTATAATGTCTCACTGTGTTTCGAAAAGACATTTTTTATTTATGTATAATTTGATGAATGAATTATCTGTTCAGTGAACTTTGATAATTGCATATATTGCATATATCTGTGTAACCACTCCCCAAAACAAGATACAGAATATGTCTATCACTCCAGAAAGTTCTCTTGTTTCCCTTCTCAGTCATTTCTTTTATCCCAGAGGCAATCATTGTTCTGATACCTATCATCATGAATTAATATTTTTTCTGTTCTTGGATTTCATATAAGTGGAATGATAGACTATATATTCTTTTGTGCCTGACTTTCTTCTCTCAACATAGTATTTTTAAGATTAAATCCACGTTTTTGCAGGTATCAGTAGCAGTTCATTAAAAAAAATTTCTGAGTAGTATTTCATTTTATGAATATATCACAATTTGTTTATAATTTTCCTGTTGATGAACATTTGGCTGGGTTTCCTGTTTTTTGGCATTATGAATAAGACAACTATAAATATTTGTTTAATTATGAAAAAACACATAACATAAAATTTACCATCTTTATTTTTAAATGTACAATTCAGCAGTGTTAAATATACTTGCATTGTTGTTAAACACATCACCAGAACTTTTTCAATTTGCAAATATAAAACTCTGTACCCATTAAATAGCAGCTCACTTTTTTCCCCTCCCCCTATTCTGGGTTAACCACCATTCTACTTTCTGTTTCCATGAATATGACTACTTTAGACACCTTATATAAATGGAATAATATAGTATTTGTCTTTTTGTGACTGGCATATTTCACTTAGCATAATGTCTTCAAGGTTCATCCGTGTGGTAAAGTGTGAATAGATTTCTTTCCTTGTAAAGGCTGAATAATATTCCATTTTATGTTATTCATTCATTTCTTGATGGACATTTGGGTTGCTATGTATATGGGTGTGCAAATATCTCTCTGAGATCCTGCTTTCAATTCTTTGGATATATACGCAGGAGTGGAATTTCTGGATCATATTGTAGTTCTATTTTTAATTTTTTGAGGAACCTCCATACTGTTTTCCATAGCAGTTGCATCATTTTACAATCCTACCAACAGTACACAAGAGTTCTAATTTCTCTACATCCTTGCCAACACTTGTTATTATCTGTTATTTTTTTAATTCATAGTAACCACCCTAATGGGTGGGAGATGATATCATATTGTAATTTTGATTTGCATTTCTCTGATGATTAGTATGTTGAGTATTTCTTCATAGGCAACTATAAACATTTTTGTCCAAGTATTGATATTTTTGTGAACATATATTTTCACTTCTTTTTGGTAAATGCTTAAGAATAGACAAACTGAGTCATAGAGTAGATGTACGTATAACTTTGTATGAAACATCCAAACAGGTCTCCAAATTGGTTACAATATTTTACACTCCTGTCAGAAATGTACAAACATTCCAGTTGCTTTAAATTCTCAGCAACATTTGTCTTTTTGATATTTGCCTTTCTACGGTGTATACAATGTTATCTTATTGTGGTTTTAATTTGCATTTTCTTGATGACTAATGTTATTGAGCATCTTTTCATGTGTTTATAATTCATTTGTATATCTTCTTTTGTGAATTGTCTGTTCACGTTTTTGCCCATTTAAAAAAAATTGAGAGTTTTGCCTTTTAATTGTTGAAATGTAGACGTTCTTTATATAACCTTCCTTTGGTCAGATATATGTTTTACAATATTTTTTCTCAGTCTGTGGCTTGTTTATTTAATGGCTTTGATGAGCAAAATTTTTAATTTTGAGGAAATCCAATTTATGATTTTATTTTGTGGCTCGAAAATTTTTGCCAATTCCAAGATTTTAGATTTAGGATTATGATCCATTTTGAATTAGTTTTTGTGTATGGACTGAGATAGTGGTCATGGTTAATTTTTTTTTCCATAGCGATATCCAGTGTTCCAGTAACAATTATTTTTAAAAGGCTTTCCTTTCTCCACTTAATTAACTTTTCAACTTGGTGAAAAATTAACTGACTATATATGTGTGGGTATATTTTTAGACTCTCTACTCTATTTCACTAACTCATTAGTGTACCCTACTGCCAATATCACACTATCTTGATTATCACAGCCCCAGAGTAACTCCTATAGTTAAGTGGTGTAAGCTCCTGCAAATTGTTCTTTTTCAAGATTGTTTTGGATAGGGTAGTTCATTTTAATTTTCAATAAGTTCTTGAATAAACTTGTCCATTACTTCAATAAAGCCTTCTGGAATTTTTCATAGGGGGTTATATGAATTTATAAATCAATTTAGGGAAAATGGACATCTTAGCAATACTGAATCTTCCAGTCCATTAATGTGGTATAGATCTTCATTTATTTAAGTTTTCTTTAAGTTTTCTCATCAATGTTTTGATGCTATTATACAATATTGAGTAGAAATGGTGAAGGAAGACATCCTTGTCTTGCTCTCGACTCTAGAGGAAAAGAATTTAATGTTTTACTATTGGGTTTGATGTTACCTGAAGGTTTTTTCACACATGTCCCTTTGACTTCTGATTTTTTGTGCATTTTTTTTAATCATGAAGAGGTTTTTGTATATTCTCTGACTGCCTGCATAAGTTTATCTTTAGATTTTAGGAGTTTAATTATGATGTGTCTAGGTGTAGTTGTCTTCATCTTACTTGACCTCTCTAGTATTTATCACATTTTCCTGAAATTCCTTCTGGCATTTATCTCACTTCCCTGAAACTCTTCCTGTGGTGTTCATAATGTTGTTCTAAATAAGCCTTTCTCCACTTCTCTAGCCTCATTTCTAAGTCTTTATGCAGGATGTTCTTCCTTTTCCCATCTTTTAAATGTTGATATCCCCCCCCCCCTTTTCTTTTTATTTTATATGCTTCCCTTGGGTTATCTCATTCACTCCCATTAATTTCATCTACCATTTACATGTTTACAATTCCCAAGTCTATTTATCTAGAACACACTACCTCCTTGCAATAGTTCCACCTTGATGTTCCACAGGCACCTCATTCTTAATATGTCTCAAACTGAATTAATCAGCTGTCCCCATCACCCAAAATTTGCTTTCCCACTGTCTTAGGTCAGATTCTCTAAAAGCTGAGCCTGAGATGGAGATTCTTGTTCAAATTACTCATTGAGAGAATTCTCTCAAGAGAAAAGGAGTGAGGATGCAGGATAAGGCAGAAGTAAAAGCTCAGCAAGTATGTGATCTCAGCTTGAGACTAGCTTCAGTATGATTTTATGGGAGAAATACTGGAGCACAAGTTATACCATGAGTTCCACTTTGAGGTGAGGGAGTTGAACTTTTGTACCTTTCCCAGTCAGTCAATCATTAGCTGAGGTCTGTGGGTGGGCCCTAACCTTTCAAGTAAGATAGCTCCCCTTTGGCTTAGCCTCTAGGACAATTTTCCAGAGAATGGAGCAACTGTGAGTTATCAGCCAACATTTACATCAGCTACAGGATGCACTGTAAAGGGGATATGGGTGGGGCACCAACATATCCACTACTAAAACATCCCTGAATTTCTTATATTGATGTATATCACTGCCATCTACCCAGGAATCCAAGTAGAAATCTAGAAGCAATAATGGAGCCCTTTTCTCTCTCATCCCCCATTAAAAAGTAATAATAATAGATAACAATTATTGAGTGGCCGTAATATTAATTTCAAATTCTATAGCACGGTTCTCAAAGCTGCACAGGATGTGACTCCTGTCTATCTCTCCAGCCTTTTATAAATTTATTTATTTATTTATTTTTGGCTGCGTTGGGTCTTCATTGCTGCACACGGGCTTTCTTTAGTTGTGTCGAGCTGGGGCTACTCTTTGTTGTGGTGCACAGACTTCTCACTGTGGTGGCTTCTCTTGTTCCAGAGCACAGGCTCTAGGTGCACGGGTTTCAGTAGTTGTGGCACGTGGGCTCAATAGTTGTGGCACATGGGCTCTAGAGCGCAGGCTTAGTAGTTGTGGCGCACAGGCTTAGTTGCTCCACAGCATGTGGAATCTTCCCGGACCAGGGCTCGAACCCGTGTCTCCTGCATTGGCAGGCGGATTCTTAACCACTGCGCCACCAGGGAAGCCTATCTCTCCAGACTTGTATCTCATATTCTTTCCTTTGCACTGTGTTCTGGCCACCCTAAACCTGTTGCAATTTCCTCAGCATAACATGCTCTCACTCTCAACCCCTCCCACCGTGTCACCTTCACATGGTCAGCTCTTACTTGCGCTTCATGATGGTCTAGACATTACCTCCTCAGGGAAGCCAGATCTCCCAGGCTGAATTAGGTACTTACCATCTGAACTCTACCAGCATCCCGTTCTCCCATAAGAAACCATTTCACAGGCAAATACAGCTGTCAGTTTGTTTGTCTATCACCCTTCTTTGAATGTGAGCTCTTTCAGGATATTGATTTCATTTTGTTTATCTCTATATCACTAGCATGCAGTCCAATGCCTTGGACATTGTTGAGACACACTAAATGCTTCTCACATTAGTGAAAAAACTGAATGGATACAAAGGTAAAATGTAGTCAAAATTCGAAGGGTTTCTTCTGAAACAAATTTTGTAAGCTTTGGCCTGATGTTTATGTAAGCTATTTATTTTAATAGATGCTGCATAGATGAATATTCACGGAAAGACAATCTATTCCACCTCTTACTGTACTAACCTCTTTAGTATTCCTGGGTCACTGAGCTCCACTCCACAGTGTCCCTAAAGAATCAGGAAGAAGGCCCCAGCTCCAGTTGAGACAGAACAGCTGTGACTCTCTTGTCTCTCTCTGTTTTCAGATGAAGGACCTACATCATGAGAATATTAACCCTTTAGTGGGCTTCTTCTATGATTCGGGGATGTTTGCCATTGTGACAGAATTCTGTTCCCGAAGGAGCCTGGAAGACATACTGACAAATCAGGATGTGAAACTAGATTGGATGTTTAAATCATCACTCCTGCTGGATCTCATCAAGGTTAATGGAAAGACTGAAAAGCCAAGGTTTTCCCTGTAGATTAGAACTTCAATATTTTGGGATGTTTCACTTTCCTTGGGTCATTGTGATGCTCTCACTCCTCCACCTTCCTTCCCTGTGTCTGCCCTCACTTCTTCTCATAGCCCCTTTGTCCATATGTTATAAGGTCCTGATACAGAAAGAATTTGCTTGCTCCTCACCTGCCCCCCCACCCCATTTGAGGGCCAGATTTATCTTTACTTCCTATAGCTATTGAGCACTCTTCTGCCTTAAGCAATCTTTTCTTCCATCCCATTTCTCTGCCTTCTGGTTGTGGGAAAGTGCTCATTCCCAGGCTCTTAGGTTCTGCTTAGCCCCATCTCCTGGCTTTCACATTCTAAAAGGTGGTTCAGTCTAGAACTAGGTGATGGGTCTTTGCATAGGTCTATACCATAGGTATAGATGTGGAACTCAGCATGACCAGAAAGCCAAAAGACCATCGGTTCTATCAGGCAGCACCTCCATTCTCAGAGGCAAGGACTATTAACAGCCAACGGGGTTCACAGATGGGTCCTTGGATGGGCTTCAGTGGAGTCCATGAACTCCCTAGAGTGATATGAAATTTGTGTCTATGTGCACTTGTAGTGGGCTGATTTGGATAGCAAATAGTCATTGAGCTTCCTGTATATTAATCACAGTCTTGACCCTTGTATTGTGGCCTAACTCTTTTCAAGGTAGCTTTATAGACATTATCTCATTCCAATTTTCCATAAAAGAAGTGTGATTATCCTCCTTTTACAGTGGCTCAGAGAAACTAAATGAGGTTTTTGTTATATAGTGTCTACCACACATAGTAGATACTCAATAAACATTTACCAGCTGGCTATTAAGTGGCAGAGCTAATAATAGAATCTAAATCTCCTAATTCCTATTCTAATACTCTTTCCACTCACTCTGTAAGCAAAGTCCCGTGAGTTAAGAGAGAGTCCTCTAAGTGAGTCCTCTCAGACCCATGATGAATGAAACCCAAGCATTAGACAGCTAGGGAGAAATCTCCCCCACTATAGACTCTGCTTGGAAGTACTGGGGACTACAGAATTTCCTAGGGTGCAAGATGTAAAGCATACAAATACAAAGGGGTGTCAGGCTGCAAAATAGAGCCAGATACTTAAAAGGACTCAGCATAAACAGTCCCGAAATGACTGCACTAGAAAATGGATGTATTTATATGTGAATGATTAAACCCATCTGGTAAAGTCCTGGTAGATCACATTTGAATGTCATATAAGGTTGCCAAGCAAACTGTAGCAGTCAGTATCAGCTTTCTTGCTTTCAGCTTTCTTTTTTATTGTCTATTTTTAATTAAAAATATATAAAAAATAAATTGTATATATTTTATATAATTTTAATATATTTTATATAAATTATAAAAATAAGACATTTCTAATTATAAAAATAATGCATTCAATTAAATTTAGAAATCAAGTGATATAAATATATTGGGAAAATACTGACAATTACTCAATCCTCCTTCATATCTTCCCCCCAAATTAATCACTGTTGACAATTTGGTGATTAGCCTTGCAATTCATTTTTTGTGTATTTACATACATTATAGATTTTGTTTGTTGTTTAAAATACATACTGTCACATAGTTCTGCAACTTACTCCTTTTCACTTACTTTATGGCTTAGATATGGTTCCCTATCAGTACATACAAATTGATCTTATTATTTTTAATTGTTGCAGAATATTCCATAGGTTGGATGTACCACAATTTGGACGTCCCTTCTTGATAGATATTTATTATACATCCAATTATATAATATAAAGCATAGCTGCACGGAGCATTCTTGTGTATGTGCACATGTTCAAGCATTTCTTTGGAGAAGTAGAATCCCTAGGTCACAGGGTACGCATACTTTAAATTTTGATAGCTATTTCCAAATTACCCACCCAAAAGGCTGTACCAATTTCCATTCCTGCCAGTAGTAGATGAGAGTTTGGCTAGACCTTTTGGGGGAAAATCAGAATCTTCAAATTCTTGGCAATTTTATATGTATAGACCTGTCCTGTGTTTGAAATGTCAATAAATCTTCCAATAACACACAGTTCTTTATGCCCACAAGATATGATGCTTCATCAAAACGTACAATTTTAGCGCTAGAAGGGACCTGGAAACGATTCTTGTTGTCAAAGTTTTGCTTTGCCTGTGTGTAAGAGAAAAAGGCTGAATTCTAGATCATAATAGCTCATGCCATTAACAATCTCAGAAAGTGGCTCTAAAAGCACAAAATAGTTAAATAAGTTGCTAAATAAATCCTGTTTGTATCATCTGCAGGGCATGAAGTACTTACATCACAGAGAGTTTGCTCATGGGAGGCTGAAGTCTCGGAACTGTGTGGTAGATGGGCGCTTTGTACTCAAAGTGACAGATTATGGCTTTAATGACATCTTGGAAACGCTAAGACTCTCCCAAGAGGAACCTTCTGCGGAAGGTAAGCGATGTATTGTACCCTTCTGATGCACACAAGGTAACTCCAAAGTTCAAATGAGAACATGCCCTGAATTAAAGCCTCAGGCTGATTCAACTCCCCACTTTTGTTGAAAAGCAGCCTCATTTCCAAGCCAAAGGAGTTGAATGAAGTCTGCAGGCTGTAATCTCAGCGCAGCCAAGCCTTCTGAACAAAGCCAGTGCAATAATGTTGAGTTCCTGCTGTGGCAGGATTAGGTTATATTGTGTGGAGACCCCAGGTGTCCCTGGAGGAACTTGCTGAGCGCTAGGCCACAGTAGGTGCTCAATAAATACTTGTCAGATTGAATGGAAGGTAATTTGGTAGCTGGACTCCCACAAAGCCCATTCTGGAATGGGATGTCACTAGAGCCTACCCTCACTGTCTCTGTCAGAGAGAAAGAAGCAAGGAGGGGGTGGTCGCCAGCAAGTAAATGCTCTGTGGGTTGTGTGGGATGGCTTCAGACCGAACTATGGCCTTCTAGTAAATCAGTAGGCATGCCTGTAATGTCCACTTTGTGTTTTTGTCTTCTATTTAGTGCACCCGTGGCAACACCAAACAATGCCTGTAGAGGTCATAACAGATCAAAGAAATAGAAATCTGAGATGGGACTTGGGAGTGGGTGATTGAGAACTATGAGGGAATGAATTGATGGAAGGGAGGGAGGAAGAAAGAGAAAGAGTAAGAAGGAGAGAAAATGAATAAGGTTAAATACATATAGGAAATTTGCACATTAAAAGTTTTAACCCGTGTTGCAAGGGGGAAGAAGAGAAATGACACAAAAACACAGAGAAGCAGACAACCCGGAAGAGACACAGAGAGGGAGAGATGCAAAATGACAACATATACTGATATTCTTAAAATGATCTTTGGTGTAATAAGTTTAAAATTGCTGACTTTATAGGAGAAATGAAGAGTGGAGGACACAGAGAGACACATGCACGGATAGAGACAGTCCAGTCATCAGTGGCATCATCTTTGAGCTTTACAAAGCTAGTGGAATACGAAATTTTAGGGAGTCATCTGGTCCAACTTGCTCATTTAACACATGAGACACCTGAGTCTCAAGATTTGCCCAAATCGTGCAGCTACTTAGCAGCAAGCAGTTCCAGGAATTCAGTTCAGATCTTCTGAAGACTAGCTCCTACACCCAGCTAAATTAAAACATTTAATGACAATTTCCTCTTTCTCTGCCCATCCATGCTTTGAAGGGCTTGAAGCTCCCGGTAATCACAATAGAAACATGTGCTATTGTCTTCCTCTGTGTCTCTGTTTCTCTGTCGCTCTCTCTCCGTCTCTGCCTCTCTCTTCCTCTATTTCTCCCTGTGGACCTGTTCTTGTTGACGACTTAGTCGTATGGTTATTATTTGGCTAATCCCAATTTGAAAGCTTGGAGTAGTTGCCTGGTGTTAGCGCTAGGATGTTGGGACAACAGCTGTAGAGTGGGAAGTACTTAGCTTCCTGTCAAAATTACTCATCTATCAAAGATAAAACACAATGTCCAGCTTCCCAGAATTCCATTGAATTCACAGGTTGGCTACTTTCAAACTTAAGAAACGCTGGTTTTAGAGTGAGGAAAGGATAGCTGCAGTGGGTGTTTTTTATTTTTATTTTATTTTATTTTATTTTTTGGTGGACTGTGTCTGTCTCTTTCCCTGTTTCTCCCTCTTCACGTTTCATTCCAGTCTCCAAATTGCAAGGGCAATCTGGATGCTCAATCCATTCTTTGCACACTGCAGCCAGAGGGAGTTTCCTAAACTGCAAATCTGATCATGTTACAACTGTGCCAAAATTCATTGAATGGCTTCCCATTGCTCTTAGGATAAAGTTCAAACTCTCTTACGTGGCTTACAAGCCCTTCATGGTCTGGGCTGTGAGGACCTCTTGTGCTTAATCACTCCCTCCTCTGTCTCTATGCTCCAGCAATGCTGACTGCCTTCCAGTTGTTTATTTGCACCAGGCTCTCTCTTACTTCCAGAACTTCACACATGCTGTGCCCATTGCTTGGGACACTCTTCCCTTCCTACTCTGTTACCCCCTCATCTGAGTCTGGCTAAATTCTCCTCCTCCCACAGGGCTCAACTTAAATACCACTGATTCAAGAGACTTTCCATGACCCCTTAGGCTTGGCTAAATTCTCCTCTTTATGATCCTTTAAGGTTTTGAACTTTGTTGTAATACCACATTTTGTTGGTATTACATGTTTAATTAGCTGTCTTCTCTCCCTCCCCAAACTGTAAGTTTTGTGAAGGTGAGAAACAGGTTTGCCTCCCTCAGTGCCTTTCACAATACTTGGTGGAGTAAATGTTTGTTGAATCAATGAATGGATGAAATAAAATAAAATAAAATAAAATAAAATAAACAAATTTGCTGCTCCCTACCTTAGATGACAGGGCTAATAGAATCTTATAATTGGAAGGCCCTTGGAGATCATCTGGCTCAATTTCCATTTTACGGATGGGGAAACTGAGGTTCAGAAAGGTGAGCTGATTAGTGACCGAGTTGAGATTGTGAACCCAGGTCTCCTGACTTCCACCCTGTGTTCTCTTGTACCACACCACACTGGCTCTCCAAGGTTGATTTTATCACCATAGCAGGGCTCAAGAGTTAGTAGTAGCTCCAGCAAACACAAAACAAGCCAAAGTGATTTTTCTAGGTTTTTTTTTTTTTTTTCCTGAGAGTTCAAGTCTAATGGTAGGTAGTGGCTCTTACTTGGCTCTGGAGTGGGAATGGGAAATGGGGGCAGGTTGTAAGTGTATTCATTACTGCCCACTCCCAATTACATAAGTATAGTGCAGATAAAGCCTCATTTTAGCCATTAACAACATACATGTAAGTGCTCTCTGAAAATACTATTTGGTAGTGATTGTATTTAATAACCCAGCTTTTTACCAGAGAGTCATGTCCTCTTTTCCCTTCTTGTGCTTTTTTTTTTTTCCTTCTTGTGCTTTTAAATGTGCAGGGAGAGAGGACGCCAGGAAGAAGCAGCTGCATACCATTTTCCCTCCCCCCAAAACCGTATGCCTGAACTCCCATGGTCAGAAACGTATTCCCTTGACTAAAGTATTATTCAATCTTTTTGGCTTTATTTGCAAATATCAGTTCTCCTAGGCGAGGAGACAGAAGGGCAAAACCACTATAGTGAGTGTATCAGAGACTCTCACAGGGGTGGTGGGGCAGGCGAGTTGGGGGACAAAGGCTGGGGATACCCTCACCCTCAGGAGGCACTCTTTTCCAGCCTCCCTATCTGGACATCAACCTGCTGTTTACTCCACCTCTCTCCCCTCGGAAGAGCATATCGAGCCTATCCCCAGCCCTGCCCCTTCCCTGTCCATTGTAGCCTACCTATGTATCTCGTTCCCCATCCTGCTGCTGTCGCCCCTGCCCCCATTCAGGCCCCTTTCACCTCGCCTCTGGCTCTTACTGTAATAACTTCCTAGCCGGTCTCCCTGCTTCCAGCCTCTCTCCTTCTTCAATCCAGTTTGTGCAGGTTGCCAGATTAATCTTCCCAAACAGGGCTTTCATCAAATCCCTCTCCAGCTCCAGCACCCCTACTGCCTTTTGTATTCGCTCCAAATGCCTTCATTTGGCTCTCAGGGCCTCTCACCTTCTGCCCTCATTCTTCCAGCCACCCTCCCTCCCCCACTTCATCAACCCCATTTCTCATTTCTCATTATTCCTTAACAGAGCCCTTCTCTTCAGCCAAGCTAATCTGCTTACCGGCACCCCCATCCGCAATTTGCTCCTTTCTACCTCTTGTTCTTTTGCACATACTGTTCTTTCTCCCTGCAAAGCCCTTACCCTGTCGTCGGCTCTAGGAAACTGCATCCTTGACCTTCTTAACAAACTCCTTTAAGATTTAACTTTTCCGGGAAGCCTTCCTGGATTAATTTGATCAGCTCAGTGTTTTTGTTAGCTTGAACCTCATGGAATTGCCAATATTGAACCATTTTTGATCTACAGAAATGGAATTTCATATGGTTCAATATGAAGCATTCCCTCCAACTTTTGACTACTCAATTTATATTATTAACTGGTATTTCTTTATATATTGCTTAAGGAGCCCTCGCCCCAAATTTCTCAGTCTCTGCCATAACTCTCTGAAAGCAGAGATAATATCTTTTTTTTCCCTGTTGGGGTCTGAAATGCAGCAGAGCACACAGTGGGTGCTCAATATTGGCTTTTAATAGATTCATTTCCTTACACTATATAGTGGCCCTCATCACTATCTCTGTTGTATTGCAGTTAGGGGTACACGTGTGTGTCTTGCCCACTGGTCTGTGAACCCTGCAAGGGCAAAGGCAAGGTCTAATTCATCTCTGACACTGCCCCTGTCCCTAGCACGGTGCCTGGTACATAGTAAATCCTCAATAAATATTTGCAGAACTGAGTTGAGGGAATTGCTGCACCCTTTTGCCCTGCAAGGAACAGAGGAGACTTGGGGATCCTCTAATCCTCTTAGATAAGACCTGGAGAAAGCAACTTGTGACTCCTCGAGCCCCAGCACAGTCAAATTATCAGACACATATAGATCTCAGCACACAGCAAATCCATGGCAACCAGTCGGGCAGTGCACTCGCCTTTCCCTGGAAGCCTGCCAACTGCTACTTGCAGACTCAAGAGAGCAAGAAAGTCAGCACCTGATTGTTTATTTCGAGCTTCTCTGCCCTTCCCCACACCTCCGCTCTGTCTGCCTGCGTGGTCCTGGTGTGGGGAAAGTAGTATGCTTTCTCTGAGAGTAATTCCTTAGATTCATAAATTCAGACTCCAGGGGGAGGGGGGGGCGCGGAGGCACTAGCATGCCAGTCTGTCTTAATAAAAATACAAAGCAGTCAATGAAACAGCACCCTTGGAGCCCTCGAGGGCATTGCAAATGCTGTCAGTTAATCCTCCCTGTATTCATTACACAATGCTTTCTTTTCAGAGTTGCTGTGGATGGCCCCTGAACTGTTGAGAGCCCCGAGGGGCAGCAGGTTACGTTCTTTTGCAGGAGACGTCTATAGCTTTGCCATCATCATGCAAGAAGTGATGGTCCGGGGCACCCCATTCTGCATGATGGATCTGCCTGCCAAAGGTAAGCGGGAGGTGAGGAAAGGGTACCAGGAGCCCACCATGACCCAGATCATCAGGCCAACCCAGGCTGCTGCGATTTGCCAGAAGAGTGAACACGATTCCGTGTTTGTGCTAATTGCCGGCTGGTCTGCAAGCAGCCCTTGTTGTGTGCAGGTGGGACTTGGAGCCAGACAGCTTTAGGCATTTGGAAGAAATAACCCTCACCCAAGAAGCTGGTCCTTTTCCAAACTGTGACATAAGCCAAGGGCCTACAGGACTTATGTTAGTCCTTTTTTTTAGCAGCCCCCTACTACTCCTTTGAGACACCCCCTGCCAGATATTTCAGTGCCCCCTCAATGATGCTCCTGGATGTCAAAGTCCTCCCATTCTTTCCCTGTGACACGCCATAGTCTTTCATCCTTATCTCCCATCAGAATCTTTGGCGACCAGGCAAAATTTGAGGGGAAGCAGGATGTTTACGTATTCTAAAAGTATGAAATCACTAGATATTTACTAATTACAAATGGAAAAAGAGTGAGTTTATTAGTGGAGGATCCTGCAGACACCACCTTAACCAAGTGATCAAGGTACATCAACATCATGTACCCCTGCCATGATGCACTGAGAAGGTCTCAATACCACCCTGGTGGTATTCTTGCCCCAAAATGCATAACCTCAATCTAACCATGAGAAAACATCAGACACACCCCAGCTGAGAGGCATTGTGCAAAATAACTGGCCAGTACTCATTAGAAGTGTCAAAGTCCTGAAAGACGGAGAAGGAATGAGGAACCATCACAGATTGGAGGAGACTGAGACATAACAATTAAGTACGATATGGGATCTTGAATTGGATTGTGAAACAGAAAAAGGACATTAGGGGGAAATTGATGAAATTCAAATAAAGACTCTAGATTAGTAATAGTATTGTACCAATATTAACTTCCTTTGTACTGCAGTTTTATAAGTTGCTAACATTCGGGGACAACCCTGGTGGTCCAGTGGTTAAGACTCCGCGCTTCCACTGCAGGGGGTGCGGGTTCAGTCCCTGGTCGGGGAATTAAGATCCCACATGCCCCACGGCATGGTCAAAAAAGAAAAAAAATAATAAGTTGCTAACATTAGGGGGAAACCGAGTGAAGGATATATAGGCAATTATTGTACTATTTTTACAACTTTTCTGGAAGTCTAAATTTATTTCCAAATAAAAGATTTAAAAAATGCAAAATCAAACCAAATCAAACCTAAAATACTTAGTTGTCTTTTGCCCCACTCAGAGTTTTAGTTCACTCCTCTACTTAAAACCCCCCAACAGTTCCTCATCACAAGTTAAATGAAGCCCAGTCTCCTCACATGAGGTACAAGGCCCTTCACAATCTGGTCCCTAGCTACCTCTCTAGGCTTATCTTCTGTCACTCCCCATACTCCAGCTAAGCCATGTGACTGGCAGTGCCCTGAAATCACCACAGTCTCTCCCACCTCTGTGCCTCCAAACGTGTTGCCCCTACCTTCTCCCCACCTTGCCTCATCCGACTCATGTCACCTCCACTGGGAAACCGTCTCTGACCTTTTCAGTGTGGGTCAGGTGTCCCCTCTGTGCTCTCCTGTGCATATATCTGCTAGAGCACTTATATTGCTGGTCATTGTTTATCTTCCCAATTGAACTGTGAGCTCCTCGAGGACATGAATCATGCTGGGCCTAAGCAGAGAGGTGACCTATGTCACTCGCTGGTGTTCTGAGAAAGGGACTCCCTCTACCAGAGAGTTGGATGGGGCAGTTGCACTCCAAGGGGTCGACTTCCATGGAATCTATTGCACTGGGGGCAGGGTGAGAGATGTGATGGAGAAACCATTACTGGTATGGGCCAACCTGGGTTAACAGAGCAGAAGGTGTGGTGTCACAAGAAGCTGAGAAGTCAGAGGCAACAACTGAAATTCTTTCATGGAGGCAAGGGGACACTTATAATGGTATAAAGCAGTACTGTTGGAGTGTTACAGCCAAGGCAGGGGTGGGAAAGGCACACTGGTGGTGCAAGCAAGGTTTGGTTCATGATGAGGATATTAAAGTCAAGGGTGTGGAGAGGGGGCTAGGGATAAGAAATGAGCTGAAGCAACTATACACCAGTAAAAAATTGATAAATAATAAAGCTATTCTGAGAAATGTGGAACATTAAATTTGAAAATGGAAGCTCCAACTTCCATGTACAGTAAAATCCTTCTTCAACCAAAAAAAAAAAAAGAAAGAAAGAAAGAAAGAAATAAGCTGAAGAGATAGTCAGGGCTTGGATTTTATCCTGTGGGTAACAAAAATCCATGAAGGGATTTTAAGCAAAAAAGTGACATGGCCAAATCCATGTTTTCAGAATGGTTTGTTGAAGGCGAGGCTGGAAGCAGAGAGACCATGCAAAGTGCTCAGCCCATAGTCTGCTACACAGTTAATGTTCCACTGAAAGTGGGGTTCAAGTACCAGCAGCCAGAAGGATCCCAATGAGGCCCTGAACTATTTACCGGAGTTTTTTTTTTTTAATTTATTTTTGGCTATGTTTGGTCCTCATTGTTGTGCGCGGGTTTTCTCTAGTTGCGGTGAGTGGGGGCTACTCTTCGTTGCGGTGCGCGGGCTTCTCATTGCGGTGGCTTCTCTTGTTGCGGAGCGCGGGCTCTAGGCATGTGGGCTTCAGTAGTTGTGGTTCGTGGGCTCTAGAGCGCAGGCTCAGTAGTTGTGGAGCACGGGCTTAGTTGCTCCACGGCATGTGGGATCTTCCCGGACCAGGGCTCGAACCTATGTGCCCTGTGTTGGCAGGTGGATTCTTAACCACTGCACCACCAGGGAAGTCCCTTTACTGGAGTTCTTAATTCCCTTACCTTAGGGGCCAGGCAGGACCCATAGCCTGGAACTGGGCTGGGCCTGGGCCTTCAGCGGGGGCTAATTGGGTCTACTGTAGGGATTGAGAGGCTTAGATGATTTTGGGGTGGGTGAAAGGAGCCAGATCATTGAAACAATGGAAAAACAACAAGGTCCTAATATATAGCACAGGGAACTATATTAAATATCCTGTAATAAACCATAATTAAAAAGAATATGAAAAAGAATATATATATGTATATATATATATATATATATATATATACATATATATATATATAAACTGAATCATTTTGCCATATACCGGAAATTAACACGTTGTAAATCAACTATACTTCAATGAAAACATAAATAATACCTAGCAGAAGCAGAATAAAGCTGTGCTTAAATGATACCAATAGCTCAATTGATTAGTTTCTCAGTCCTTCCTCAATTGATTGATGTAGCTTTTGTTCAGATACAATTTATATTCAGGCCACCTAAGGAGAAAGCAAAAGACATGGCCTTTATGTAATTTCTCCTGACCAATGCTATTCTTGGCTAAAACTCAATTATCTTTGCCAAATCTTGGTGCTTTCCCCACAGTCTGTAGACCTTTTTCTTCTTGCTTCTGGACAGAAATCATAGAAAGACTTAAGAAGCCTCCTCCTGTCTACAGACCAGTGGTTCCTCCTGAGCACGCCCCTCCAGAATGTCTCCAGCTGATGAAGCAGTGCTGGGCTGAGGCTGCAGAACAGCGACCAACTTTCGATGAAATATTTAACCAGGTAAGGACTCCGTGAATCTTAACACTCACAGCCCAGAAGCCATCCTGAAACCAGCCTACCTAAAATGAACTCCTTGGGTTCTCATCATACTGTGGAACCTCTTGCGAGAGAAAAAGACATTCGTCTTGGGGAAGAGGCACGGAATTGGCTATTTGAAGGCCTTTGGTGCTGGAGCACCCCCAGCACATCTTCCAAGAGCACAAGGATAGGTTTTTGTGCTCTTTATCTGAACCTCTGTTCCAGACCATCCACAATCCGATCTAACTAACCTTTCAAAGATGGAGTTGAACCACTAGGCACTTGCAAGACAATGGCATTGAGACCATTAGAAGATGGAATAGATGTATCCTGGACTGGATGGGGATCCTCGTAGAGCCCCCTTTGCTTTGGAAATTCCAGAGAACTCTGATGAGTATCCCATTTAAGTGAAGCCACATTGTTTTTGGAGGGTCAGGGAAAATATGGGGTGTTTGAAACGGTGTTCCAGATGGAAGGAAGTGCAAATGCGGAGTACAAAAGCAGGGGATTCCTTAGGTTTCTAGGGAACGACTTGAGGCAATGGAGTGCACGAAAAGTGATAAGCTCTCTCCTTAAGATACTGAGTTTCTAAAGAGGTTGACGCTTTCCCTAGAGTTGGGGATTGAAAGGGGAAAATGAGGAGCAGACAGAGAGAGCCCTGCTAAGGGAGCCCTGCTAGGGTGTGGTTCCTCTGTTGGAGCATGCTGTTGAGGGATTTGTTCAAACTACAGGATACCGAAGCTCAGGGTGCTCTCTGGGAGAGCCAGTGCTGTGTCAGCTCTGGCGGAGAGGCTTTTGAGCCTGGCTAGGGTACAGCACTGAGATGCTTTGTGAGTGGCAGGTATCTGAGGCGGAAAAAAGAAAGACTTGGACTGAAAGCCTGAGGGGCCCTGAATATGAAGTCATCCGTGTCCCCAGGTAACAATGCCTCCATTAGCCCGGCTGAGTTTTTTGAGGACACTCAAACAGGTATTCAATAGTATGGAAAAGGCAAAGGACCATGAAGGTCAAATTTCTGAAAACTTACCATGAGGCAGGAGAAAAAGCATTTGCCCTGGTGTTGATGCTAGAGATGTTATTTCAGAAGGCAGCGGGGAAGCCGGTGATAGATAGAAGGAGTGCACATCATACGACCTTCAAACAAGATTGCTTGGAGCTGCCCTCACTGAAATGCTTCAGTGGAAGTTTGGACTGTCTGAAAGACAAGGGTAGCCTCCCAACTCCCTGCAGCTAATAAAACTGAAATGGGAAAAGGAAGAGAGGGAGGCTCCCTGGGTTAGGCAAGAGGCGGAGCCTAAAGCATCTGAGCTGGCTACTGAGATTACCTGTAGGACCTTGGTGGACATGTAGATGTGGACCAGGCTCAGAAGGAAACTCCTAGTGTTAGCCTTGGGGCATTGAGTGCTACACAGAGCACATGTGGCTCAGCTGTATAAAAGGGTTCATCGGGACAGATTCCTAGGCATGTGCTGAGCAAAATTACCACCAGTCTTCCCTTGTTGTCAACCCAGCATTTTGCATGCTGAATACAGCAGTAAGGAGGGGTTACCCCTCGTGATTCCAACGCTATGCCAAGCTCCTTGTCTCTGTAAATGAACAGGGTCCCAGGAGGGCTTATTGAAAATCTGTGGCATGCAGCCACCTCTAAAGGACCAGGGGCAAGACCAGTTGAATTTTTACATGACCCTGACTGACATGAAGGCCAAGCGCTAGGAGACACCATTATTCTTGGACCCCATGGTAAAAAATAGGGGTAGATCTTACCATGTCTATCTTGGGTCATATTTAAGAGGTCAAAGAACCTCCCACTGTCCAAGAACTGGCAACATGGTAGCGTTAGAAGATAAGGATGATTTTATAGGTTGATGATCTAGAAGAGTAAAAGAGCACTCCCTGCCCTCTTCCCCTGACCCCACTCACAACTGGCCTGAGCTCAAGACCAAATCCTGCTTCCTTTGAAGTGGCTAACTATTCATGTGCTAGCATCTCAGAACTGAAGGATCCTGCCTGGAGAGCACTTTTGCTTAGACTTGAAAGAACCAGAAGGGTAGGGGAAGAACTACTCAGGGAAAAAGAGCCCTGTGAGTGGGCCAGGGTGACAATAAGGGTGGGTAGTGACTTTTCCTATTTATATTTGGGTTCACCTCTCCTGCCTTTTCATTTTAGAGGAAGGGATTTATGATAAGGGGGTCCTGTTCCATCATCTCTAAGTTTAAGAAGTAAGAATTCCCTGGCTCCTCTTTCTGTTTACTTCCAGTTTAAAACTTTCAATAAAGGGAAGAAGACTAATATTATTGACTCTATGCTTCGGATGCTGGAGCAATATTCTAGCAACCTGGAAGATTTGATCCGGGAGCGGACTGGAGAGCTGGAAATTGAAAAACAGAAAACGGAAAAGCTTCTAACACAGATGCTACCACCGTATGTGTGAACACCTGAGGAGTGTGAATGCTTGTAACAATGTGTTCTATTAAAAATAGAAAAAAATTACCCATCAACTAACTGCTCCCTCCCCCTGTCCTGTACACTCTCTACTCCCAGTAGGTTTGAGTCACACCTTCAAATCAAAGAATTGGAAAGCCAAGGGAGCAGAGCACACTTCCTAATTTTCCACTGCTTGTGGGTCATGCTAGTCATTTAAGTTTTTGATGCCTCGGTTTTTCTATGTGTCACTTCATGACTTTGCCTGGAAGTTGACCAATTAAAAGGAGGCAGTTTTTTTAGCTCCTAGAGGAAAGTAGCAGGGTTGTTTTTCTACGCTTTTCCTTCCTTAGGTGAAAGCCTTATGTGTTGCTACAATTTCCAAAATTTCCAAGGCACCTTATCATGTTGTAACATGATCTTCTAGGAGATAATTGGGGAAACTAGTCTCATGCAAAGGCAGCTGCCTGGGAACATTTCCCCCTCAGGTGGGGTAGAGTTGGTGGGGGGGTTACTGAGGAAGGATAGAGAGTTGAAAAAAACTCCACAAAGGTACAGATCAGGGCTCTCTGCTCAATGCTGCATTCCAGCACCTGGTACAGTGCCTGGCACATTGTAAGCACTCAATATCTATTTGGAAAATAAATGAAAGAATGAGTGTTTGCATCCAGGTGACATTTTCTTCCTTATCACTTACTTGGTAGTGATTTTTGGAGAAGTTGTGTTCTAGCAGATGTTTTGTGTGGCCTGGAGGGAGACCTGTGTCCTCTGAGGAATAGCTGTGTCTGTTTTCAGATCAGTTGCTGAATCCCTCAAAAAGGGCTGCACGGTTGAACCTGAGGGCTTTGACTTGGTCACCTTGTACTTCAGCGACATTGTGGGCTTCACCACCATCTCAGCCATGAGTGAGCCCATCGAGGTGGTGGATCTTCTCAATGACCTGTACACACTCTTTGATGCCATCATTGGCAGTCATGATGTCTACAAGGTACGTTACTTAGCAGAGCAATATATTCCAGAGAGAAATTTTGATTTGAGGCTCACCTATGTGTATTCCAAAATGGAAGGAAGGATGCAATTGTATTGAATGCTGTTATTTAGGAATTAAAATGTAAATAGTACACTACTTCCATTGGTCTCCCATTGGAAATGAAGGCCAAATAGAATGCATAGAATTTCACACTTTCCAAAACAACAATCTCAACCCGGCAAGAGATTGCCGGTCAGATTTCTTTTGAGCTATTTTCCAGAACTGGGACTAAGAAGAGGTTGGGGCCAAAAAGCATTATTGCACTTCAGTTTCCAAGTACCCACAGTGCAGACACGGAAGGGGATACAGAAAGTACTGGTGTCTGGCCCGTAGTTGATGACTATGACAGAGTTCATCCTGGTAAAGTTTGTGTACATCTAATACATGCTGTTAAAACTTGGTTTCCTCCTTTAGGTACCGTTTTTATACAGGAGGGAACTCTGACATTATACATGTCAAAGAGCTATTGGACCTGAGGCTCTCTGGGATTGCTATAGGGTAACCTAAAGCCCACCTAGTGGTCTGAGGTCTTGGGAAGTGATTAATTGTGAGGTTGCAACCCACTGCTTCCACTTCCCCCCACCCCTCCAGCCGGTCAATTTCCACTCTTCCTTTCAAAGGTTGCAGAAGATGAGTACAGAACAGATGACTACATTCACTCATTTCAGTGCCATGCTTCTTTACCCTTGATTGTATGTGTCGTCCTGTCTCTAGGCAGAAAATGACTAAAAATCTCATAGCTACACAGGAACATTTCCACGTCTGCAACATGGTTACTTGTTTTATTGATGGAGAAAGATGCCCCAGGCATCCCACACTTTAGACAGCTCCTCTGTCCCAGGAACCCAGGTAGAGCTGGAGAATGAGTAGCTCCATTCATTGGATCCTTCACAGTAGTCTGAAATGTTCCAACTCTCAAATCACACACAGGGCAGTGTGTTTATCTCAGATTAGACAGGGCCCTTTCAGGTCAAGTAGAGAGCCTCGGGGCTAGGCCAAGCTGCCTAAATAGGGCTCAGAAACAGACATCATACCTGTCAATCAGCAGGAGCTGCAAACTAATCAAGAAGCACACATGGAAACCACGGTGGAGGAAAAATCCATGGAATCAGACTACCTGTCTTAACTTGTTGAACTCGAGCAGCCTGAAGAGAAAAACAAATCACTGAAAGCTAATTCAGTTGAAACTAAAATCAAAGATGACTCGGTGTGGGCAGTAACACAGCCTCTGGTTTAATCAATCCAGCTGATACTGTTCAGACAATTGTTGGGGGTCTTGGGAATGAGGTTGTTAGGTATTTTGATACCTCACGGCTGCAGTAAGAAGCTAGTGGGCTGTTTTCAGGACAGAGTAGGGCTATATAAATCCAAAAATGGAATCTAAGTTTTCAGTCATTTTTAATAAAAACAACACAGTGCAAAGGAAATAAAAATTGAACCAGCAGCGAGTTACCAAAACCGTTTGTGTTTTCATTTTCCTTACCTGGAAAATTGGAATCACCTCCCCTGGCACTTGATAATCTGAAATGGAAGTAAGAAAGCTGCTACAAAATTATGAAGTTAGTGATTGGTTTTCAGTTTCAGTTCTCCTACTACCACTCCATCTCAGCCAGACCCCTTTCTATACCTCCTCTTCCCTTTCTGTGTCCTTATGCTGGTTTATACAACCCACAATTCCCCACAGCAGTCCCACACCAAGGCCAAGCAGTGGCCGTGCTCCGTGCCTTTCTAACTTTCTCATCCATATTCCTGGGGGCTCCTGGATGACCGACTCATTAAAGCTGAAGCGCCAACCACCAGTCAATGATAATGGCCAGCCATTGAGTTTCTCCCTCCCATATAGTATTTGCATTGTACCGTTGCCTTCCTCTGTGCAGGCGGGCATGCTTATCTGAGAGCAGGGATCCTTTTCTCAAATTGCACCAGGTATAGGAGGCCCTGAATGGAAGCATCCTGAGGTACAAAGTACCATAGGTGCAAAGGATCGCTGTTATTGGCTACATAGGAAGTCATGATGAGGGGCCTATTGCCAATTACGAAATTTTCTCTGGAGCTGAGTCATAGGCACAATCCTATGACTTGTTTCAAGACACGTCAGTTTGACGATGATGATGTGGTGATAATGATGGCGGTGGTGCTAATGGCTTGCACTTATTATCCACCAGACAGGTTTTAAGTGCTTTGACGTATATTATTTAGTACTTAGAAAATTCTAGGAGGTAGGTGCTGTCATTATCCCTATTTTACAGGTAAGGATACTGAAGCACAGAGAGGTTAAATTACGTGACTAAAGCCACACAGTTTGTAAATGGTGCATCTGCAATTCTAAACGAGGCTGTATGACTTCAGAATTTCATGCTCTTAACTATGGCACTCTGTGAGTTCAGTTCTTTAGGAGAACATAGATTTTGACTGGATCCAAACTTGTACTAGCAGAGTCTGACAGGCACATTTCATAGAAGCCCCCTCAGCTTACTTATCTTTTGGATTTACTTGAAAAGTTTCACCTTACTAATCACCTAAAAGAGTGAGTACACTTCTGTGGGGAAGACAAGGAGCACAGATTCATTCGCTTTTATTTACAGGTGTCCAGCTCTAACTGCCCCTGCAAAGCAGTTGAGGGCTAGTATTGCTGCTTCTTTGAGAGGTAGCACTAGGACAGGAGGAGGGAGCTGGTGGGAAAAGACTGAGTTCTCACACGCAAGGAGACTGCAAAACTAACTCCATCATATTAGCGAGGCAAAGCAGAAGGAACAGAATCTTTCACCTCCTTCCTTTCCTTTTCCCTATACTTTCCTCAAGGCTGTTCTAGCTTATTGACCCGAAATCACCTAGAGAAATGCTTGCTGGGAAAGCACCTTCTCCTAGGATGAATTATTTGGAGCCTGATAATTCTCTAGGGTCAGACAGGAACCTGAGAAGTAGCTGCAGAGTCTACAGGTATGGGACCGGGACATCAGTATTTTTTTGAGTGACGCTCCTTAAGTGATTCTAATGCACAGGCAGGCCTGTGAAGCACTGACAGCCTCTCTCTGGCTTCCTCACTTTACAAGAAGAACACTTGGCCTCCATCGTACCCTTTAAGCTCTGTGAAAACACACACACACACACACACACACACACGTTATTTACTTGCTAATTCTATTTCCCCTGATTTCCAGGTAGAGACCATTGGAGACGCTTACATGGTGGCCTCAGGCCTCCCAAAGAGGAATGGCATGAGGCATGCAGCCGAGATTGCAAACATGTCCCTAGATATCCTCAGCTCCGTGGGTACCTTCAAGATGCGGCACATGCCAGAGGTGCCAGTCCGGATTCGAATAGGCCTGCACTCAGGTAACAACCAGCAGCTAAAGCAAGAGAAGACATTCCCATGCACCTCAAGGGAAGGCTAGAAACGGGAGGAAGAGGGTAGCTCTCCCCTGATTATTGGCAGCTGTATTATCCAGGTGTCTAGTGCTACATCATTCCTTTATGTCTCCCCACGTTTACGCTCTTCCCAGCACCTGCCCTACCCCAGTGGGCAGCAGCCCTTGTTCTAGGTACCAAACCCTTCCAGTCTACCTTTCTTGTTAGAGCCAACAGTTCCATGTTTGACTATGATACAAGACCAACCTGCACATGTGGTATTTAGGATAATTCCTTTAATTCGTTAAAATCTCAACTCCTGGAGTATTTTTCTCCCACACGCCTCTTCACTTGCTTGAACGTCTTCAGGACTCCCTTTCATTGTACCCTTTCCACCTATCTTCACATTCACAGGTATCTTCACAGGTCTCTCACCTACTAGCCTCTTGCTCCCCTCTTTACTCCCCTCCTCTTTATCTTTGCTTTGTTCTTCTAGGTTCCTTTTCTTCTCCCATCATTTTCATCCCTTTCCTACCAAATGTTGTAGAAGAATGATTGACATTTATCATGCCATTTCTTCACTATCCATTGCCTCTTTAGCCCCTTTGCAATCTGGCTTTAGCCCTTACCACTTTTCCCAGTCCTAGTCTGCCCTTATCTCTGCAGCATTTGATATTCTTGACGATTCTCCCGCAGTTGGCTTTTATGACCTGCTCCTCACCCTCTGAATTCTTCTTCTCCATTTCATTTACTGGCTCTCTTAGCAATCCCTGTTCTCTAACTGCTCCCACATTTTCTGCAAAGCTCTGAGCTGTGATCTCCTTGCTCTCTGTATGTCCTGACCTCGAATTCATTTCTCAACCCACTCCAACCTGGCTTCCATTTCTACCATTGTCTGATAATCTCTTCTGTCTTTATCTGTCCCTTAAATATTGATATGCCTCAGGTTTCTGTCTTTCATCCACTGTTTCTCTCCCCTTATATGCTCTTCTGCGTCATCTCATCCATGTCTATGGTTTAACTACCACTTGTGTGCTGATGACTTCCAGCTCTACAACTTCAGCACCGGTCTTCTCCCCTAAGCTTCAGCCCTATATATCAGACTTGCTACTGACATTTCCACTTGAATGTTCCACACAGACCTCAGACTCAACAGATCCAAAACAGAGTGATTTTCTTCCCGCATAATCAGCTTCCTCTTCCTGTACTTATTTTCTATTTCAATTGGTGTCACCGCCATTCACCTAGTTATTCCAGTTAGTCTTGAGTGTCACCCTCCTTGACTCCTCCCTCACCCTGACCTTCACCATTCAACCAATGACTAAGTCTTAAACATTTTACCTTTTCAGTATTTCTTGATTCTGTCTTTCTCTTCTTGACTCTCACTACTTAAGTCTAGGCTACCAGCATCTCTTGCCTGGATCACTGCAATAGCATCTTCTTGCTTCCACTCTTGCTTCTTTCTATCCATCCTTCTCATAGTCATCACCGTATCTGTGTTTGCTTGCCTGTCTTTCCATTAGACTGTAAGCTCCTTGATGGCAGGAACCAGATCTTACTCATTTTTGTATCCTAAATGCTTAGCACATAGCAGGTTTTCAGTATTTTTCTTTTAAAGAAAAGCCTTCCTCTCCCATTTGTGCTTCAGTTTCACATCAACAACCACCCTCAGCACATCTCTTCTTGGATGATTCACCATTACTTCAAATTCTGCATATCTAAAGCTTCAAGTCATCTTTTCCCACAAACCAGTGTAAGCGCGTGAGCCCATGCCAATTTCCTCATGGTTGTCAATCAGACAGTCAACACTTCTCCTTTGATAATGTCTCTCTTTTATCACTCCTTTTTGCCCTCCGTCCATCATCACCTCCTTTCCAGTACTTACAACCTTGTGCTTGAATTACTGCTATTACACTTAACAGTTTTCCCTGGTTTTACTTTCTCCCCTTTTGATGCGTTCTATACACTGACTTGAGAAAAAAAAAAGATAAAGGATTTTCATCATGTAATTCCCTGCTCAAAATTCTCTAATGATTCAAGGTCCGCCATCTTGTACAACCCAATAGCCAACCTTGTCTCTAGTTTCTCCTTAGGCACCTGAACTAAGCAGACTGCTTTCTCTAAGAGTGTCCCAAAATTCCATGCTCAGTCCCAACCACAAACCTTTGATTTATGTCCCTTTTCTTCTACTCAAATCCTACCCCCCATCAAGATCCAAATCAAATCTTACCTTCTCCATTGGGCCATTTTTGACTGAACCAGGTCTTAATAAGCAACCCTTCCCCCATTTTCTAAACTATTAGAGCACTTCTGCCCGTGCCATTTATCTTGCCTCAGCCATACATTGTCTTGGGTTTTTGCTTAATTGCTTCCAGTTTGGTAGTCTCTTCTCTTCAATTAGATTATAAACTCCTGGAGAACTGAGACCATGTGCTACACTTTTCATTCCCCTTGGTGCCTAGCTCAGGGCTTAATGAATGCTTCTTAATGGGTGAGAAATGAATTAAAATGAGAAACATAACTTTTATTTACTTTTATTCTTAAAAATTAATGTTCAGAAAGAACTTTTTGAAGCAAAAACACTTAATTATTTTCTCTAATTCAGGAAACAGCAAAAAGATAATGCTGAACACTTTTCACATAGAAACAGAACAGAGACCAGAAAGGTGAAGGTGGAGAAATGTCTAGATCATCTTGAACTAGGTTTTCAGTATGGTTGCTGAGATTTTTTTCAAGTAATGTTCACTCTCTGAACACTTAACATGATCGTATTAAAATGTAAGAACAAAAACCATTCTAAGGGCAAATAGAAAGTATTCTCAGATTATCTTTATATACTACTCTTCCATGCCCCTAACACAAATGATTGAATGTCAACTCTACTTCTTTTCAGATTTTCCAACTGTCTTAGCAATAATTCTCTTTATAGACACAATTTGGGAGACAGCCCTATGAGATCCCTCCTTCCAACCCTAAGGCACAAGAAAGAGTCACATTTTTTCCCTTGCAACAAACATGTTTGGATCCTGAATCCCTGCCCAGGCTTTTCTGATTGGGTTTAATGCTTATTTGTCCCTGTTGACAGATATAAGCATCTTGGGTGTAACTGTTACTTGGAACAAAGGTATAAATCAGAAGGGTAATCATTTCTTCATCGTTATAAATTTGCTTTCTGGTAGGGCAAAGAGTTCATTACTCACTGTAAGACTTCCTTCAGATGCCCAGAGCTATTTAGTGGCAACTTTATTCTTTTATGCAGCTGCATTCCTTCCCTTGGCAGTGTTCCTCTATTAGCATTGGATGCATACCTGTTGACTATACTCCCAATTGCCTGCTACTCTACAGGGCCGGTTGCTGCTGGAGTGGTGGGCCTCACCATGCCCAGATACTGCTTATTTGGAGACACTGTGAACACAGCTTCTCGGATGGAATCAACAGGGTTACGTGAGTACTTCTAGAGGGATGGATGGGATGGTAACCTCCTGTTACTGACAAAGTGATTCTTCCTCAAGAGAGGGGAAAGAGGGACTTCCCTGGTGGTCCAGTGATTAAGACTCCGCGCTCCCCATGCAGGGGGCCCGGGTTCGATCCCTGGTCAGGGAACTAGATCCCACATGCCTCAACTAAAGATCCCACATGCCGCAACTAAAAACCGCCCAAGCCACAACTAAGACCCGGCACAGCCAAATAAAAATAAATAAATAAATAAATATTTTCTTAAAAAAGAGAGAGGAAAGAGAGCAGAGAGATGTTTTAATGTTTCAAAGAAAAATCAAAGATAACTTGAGAAGATGAAGATTTAACACACATTATTTTGGTCTCTAATGGCAAACCAGCAGGGGGTGATGTTGGATTGAACATGATGTTGTTCTAGCCGTGAAGCTGTAGCTAGGTGACGCTGAAACAGCCAGACAATTTGATCAAAACAACTCAAAAAAATCCTTTGGGTAAAGGAACAAATTGGCCAACCCGGTGGGTTTGGGAGCGTCATATTGAAAAAGGAAATAGGTAAGGGACTGACATTTTTCAGTTTTTCAGCTAGTTTGTGGAGACACACCCAGAGCCAGCTGTCTCCCAGCCAGCTGCTGTTTGCTGCTCTAGTCCTCTTTTTGAACTCATTACGACCCCAGGAGTTCTGGCTTCATCAAATAGCGCCCTCAAGTTTAGCTAGCAATAATCCCTCAATCTAAGGAGCTTGGAATTCTGAAATAATTAATTTCAACTTGCCTGTATATAAAACTCTTAGCTTCTACCAAAACAGGCATGGTATCAAAGATACCATTTCTCCCTACTTCTTTGAGAAGAAAACTGTACAAACCATTATGTCATTTGTGCGCTGCTGGCAACTCTTCCTTGGTTATTTCCTGCTACTATTAAGGCAATGTCAGAATCAAAATGTGCTTTACCTATATTATGGTTGAGCAAAGCGATTCGTTCAAGCTAGTATAAAAAAAGCATCAAGAACCACAATAGATTCTATATATAGTTTTCATGGATTTTACATTTTAAAAAAACCACTTAAGCCCTTAGCAGCCCTGGCTCTGGCAGCTACTAAGCAAGACAAGCTCTTCCCAAACTTCAGCAATATACGTAAACAAGTCCCTGATGATGGTGGCCTATATCACAGTAGGTGGTGCCCTGTCTGACCCCCCTCCTCATCACTCATGTGTGGAAACAGCCTTGCACAATGGGTCCAGTCTTAGTCAATCTAGCCTGTGCAGCCATGATTAAGGAGGCAGCATGGAACTTCTTAGAAGCTGTTGTCAGAATAAATTTTCTGACATCTGGGAAAGTCTTCGAACTCCACAGATATGGCAGAGGCCATGGAAGGAGTCATCCAGGAACTGCTGCACGCATATAACTTTGCTCTGGAAGTGCAACCCAAGATGAAGTGAAATTGATCATGGAAACGCAATGCAGATTTGGCACAGTACTCTGGACTGCTGTAAGCTTGTAGAACACTGAAGTCATATTCTGGTCTTCACCAGGGAAACCCACTCCACACATTTCACATTGGAAATACAGAGTTGAGAGCAGAAAGTGAATTTTCAGATTCGGGCAGCACCTTGTCCAGTGATCAGCTAGGAAGGAGAAAATGGAGTGAATCATGCACAGCAGTGTGTGACTGAAACACGACATTAAGCGCCACTCCTGAGTGAAGATCTGTAAAGAGGTAGACTAACTTCATGTTGGATATGAGACTAGGACGTGTCATAGGTCTATTTTTTTAAAAAATCAATTTCATCAATACCTCCTCTATGCTCAGTTGAATCTACTGATTCTGGGGCGGAAGTGACTAGTAACCCAGCCCTGGAGTGACCTTCCTTGCCACACAACTGGACGGTGGTTGGAATGAGCCATCTCTCCGTATTGAGCTGTGCGTTCCCCATCAGTAGGATTATTCTACTGAAATGTTCCCTCACAACAAGATGCTAGTGGAATGTCACACATAGGGTTGGCTAGGGACACACTAGGTGAATTTTAAGGATGGGACAACCTTTTTGGAGCAGAGGTTTTGGGTGACCATGAGGTAGTGAGGAAGATACAAACAATACTGAGCTGTCAAGAGAAGGAAAGTCATTGTAGAACACAGCAGAAATTTCTTGCAGTTCTTTTCAGCCATGACTTGCTACTCAGATTCTAAAAGAGTTACTTTCTCAAGTGTGTGTGAGACTGTCTTGGACTTTTATTGAACACAACTTGAACAAGGTCTTACTTCATAGGATGACAGTTTTCAGGACAGCTAAGGACCCTACCTCAGTTAAATGATTGTTCTTCACCAAAGAATTACATTTAATTTCTAAAAAGAAGTTTTAGTCATAGTTCCTCATATAAAGCTCTCATCCCAAGTTGGGATTATTAGTTGGAAAATAATCCATTCATGTGTGTACACAGCTAGAGGCACCCACCCAAAGGACAGCTATAGATGTAGTCACCACAGAGTGTTGGCAGAGGTCTTGGGACATTTCTCACTGATGTTTTATTTTAAGTTCAGCAATACTGAAAGACAGTTGGATGAATGTATATGGAAGAGACACCCTTTTGCCTCTTAAGTAGGATGTGCAAACCTTGGGGGTTCAGTCCCGGCAGCAGCCTGTGAGAGCGGCTGCTGAAGCTTAACTTCCCTCAGAGGAGGTCACGCTTCACCTGAGAGCAAAGTAGTGGTTGCTTTTTTCTTCATCTCAAACCTCAAGTTGAATGAACACCTTTCTATTGCATGGTCTTTCATCTGAGATAGTGTCTAGGAGGCTGATAGGTGCTACAGCTAATGTTTTATTTGGTGTTTGGCCTGGTGAGGAAGGCCATCCACCTCCCTCCCCTCCTCCTGTGAAACTCTAACTAAAGCTCTCTCTCTCTCTCTCTCTCTCTCAGGGACTTTGTTTAGGGTCTAGTTCATTTAGAAGTGGGGGCATTTATTACATTAATATTTTTCTCACTGAAAAGATCCAAAGTCATGCCTCTCTTGCTTTTACAGCTTATCGCATTCACGTCAGTCACAGCACGGTGACAATTCTTCGAACCCTGAGTGAAGGCTATGAAGTGGAGCTTCGAGGAAGGACAGAGCTCAAGGTATAATGTCCTTTTGTTTTTTGAGTCAAACCACTTGGACACACCTGCTCCTGGAGAGGTCATGGTCTGCTGAAAGAGTTTACCTGGGTGTCTGACTATAATTTGGGCAGAATTTCCAGCTCCATTTCTGGTTCCCAAAAGATTGTTCCTTTTTGCCTCACTTTTCATTCCTTTAAAACATGGCTACAGTGAGAAGGATCGTTAAAATCCCTCTGCATTTTTCTGACTAGGAGTTGCATTTTTCTCTCTTAAAAAATTGCCCAGAATTTGGCATTTCAGTGAGTGGCACTATTATTTACATTTTCTAACTTCCATTTCATTTAGTATGTGGCAGTGCTACAGTATTGGGGAGTTTGGGTTTTCTGTCCATCTGCTTGGTGGCTCTCCTTTCTGATTTTTCATCCACAACACTGACCCCCTGTTTACAGAGAGGCTTTATGTCTTTCCCCAAGGACCAGTCAGTTCTGATGAAAGACAAACATTTTATAGTGCCTTTTCTCTGTTAAGACTATCACTTGATCTGGGATTCAGGATTATAGTAATATTCCTTTTTCTTTTTTCACCATTTACACTGGATTCTTTTCATCTTCCTCTGGGTACCCCAGGGCCCCTGGTTGTCCCAGCTGTAAGAGACTCTAGAGATTTGATAATTTAACTCCATTTTCAGATGAAGAGCCAAGGCCCAAAAAGGTGAAGTAATTTGATCAGGGTCATATAGTCAGTTGATAGCAGAGTCAAGCCATAACCCAGGAAGCCTGACTTCCCATTCAGTAGTCTTTCTATGATACCATTGTCCATGAAAATTATTTCCTCAGTGATTATTCTTGGGCAAAGCAAAATCCAGGCACTGAATGATGCACAATTTGTTTCTGTCATTTGCATGCCTACCCCAAATAGTGGCAATTTACATATAAAAGGATTTCAGAAGTCAAAGATTGGAAGGCCTGGTTCTAGTTGATCAATTAATTCCCTTTATGGCTAGTCCTAGTTTGTCCCTTCCAATAGATCCTTAATATCTTCTAGCAGGGGAGATGGGTCACTTATTAGGGGACAGAGGTTTCTTTCCCACCTCTGCAGAGAACACAAAGATAGGATGTGGGTGACGATATTACTTAGGCAATGAATCAAATCACCCAAGGCGTTTGTGATCCCTCTATATATTTGGTCATTTCTCAGCAGAAGAGGACAAAGGTGGCTTGGTTTCCTGAAGCACTTGCCTGCCTGTATTACTAGACACAGATTCCCTCATTTAAGAGAGAATTTAAGAGCTGAAGAGGTGCCACTTTTGAAACTGAAAAGGAAAAATATACCCCCATCCCCATGGTTTTTATTACCCCCAAATACCAGTCAGGAGCAATCACATCTTTGGGTGGTTCACATACAAAAGCAGGACTACTTCAAAAGGGCCCTCTGCAACTTCACAGTTTCCCCTACCCCAGGGAATTTGGGGGAAGAGGCTGGGAGAGGCTTCCCCTAAGGCCATGTCAGGCCTTGGTTATTGGGGTGGCAGGGGCCTCCTGAGGAAGAGAGATTGAGAGGGAGATACTGAGAGAGAAGAACAGAGGGTGCCCCAGGGGAAAGGAAAGGCCAATGAAAAGAAGGATACGGATAGGAAGTAAGACCCACAGAAAGGAAGGGAGAGGAGGGGAGATCTTTTCTGTCTCTGTACCTCTACCTCCCCGCCAGAGGCAGGTGTTGGCTATTACCTAGTAGGGACTTGGGGACAGAAGATTCCTTGTCCTTTGAGGGCATGCAATATATCCCCAATAAGACCACATCACCAGCACACTTTAGAAATTCTGATTCAACATTTCCATCACCACCCGCCCCCCACTTCCCCCATCCACACTGTGCTGCTGGAAAGCAAGAATCGCTCTAGTGCCTGGGTCAGAAGGACTACATTTGATGGCCAGCCAGGTGTGATTTCAAAGCTGATGGCCAAAAACATCCTCTCCTTCCAGCTGGCTGAGGCTTAAAATTCGTCCATCAGAGCCTCTTCTCTTCAGCTCAAGGCTTGGATCCAGTAACAACAACACTCTTCCCCCCTCTACCCTCCATCCCATTTCCTTCACTGGAGTGATGACGCTTTAAGTTGTTTCTTTTAGTGGGATCAAAGATGTGGATTGGATTGGCTGAGAGAGGAGAACACAGAGAAGTTGAGTAATTGGGTGGGAGGTGGGTACAAAGAAAGAGACCAAAATGAGGAAGCTTAGAGGAGGACACATTTGGAGACAAGAAGCTCATACTCTCTGGGAAGCTGTTCCCCTGCCCACTCCAACCTCCTCTTGTGCTATACTGGCACAGAATCATCAGTGCTTAACTGGCCATTTCTGCTTTTTTCAATATTTTTCTCCTAATGGCCTGGCAATAAGTCGTCTCATTACCTCTTCTCTTACATGAATGAGTCTTGTTTCAGTTACTGTTTTCCTAACAAGTTTG
Organism: Balaenoptera acutorostrata; assembly: GCF_949987535.1. Classification (NCBI taxonomy): domain Eukaryota; kingdom Metazoa; phylum Chordata; class Mammalia; order Artiodactyla; family Balaenopteridae; genus Balaenoptera; species Balaenoptera acutorostrata. Next base: position 96,181,070 of record NC_080085.1, on the reverse strand, counting down.
AAGCTCCTTGCTGAGACTTTGTATATATCTAGGCTTATCACATATATCAGGGCCTTTTAGGTAGGTTGACATTCTGAAAAGATTTTCCCAAATGGTTGTTCTTAGCTGGTTTCTGTTGTCCTTGCCAGAGGTGGACATTTACACACCAGCAACTGAGCTAAGAAGTAATGAGTTGGATTGACAGAGTCATGAAGGTCAGAAGGTCTGGTCTGTAATTCTTGTCCCATCAATGACTCAACGTGTGACATTGGACAAGTAACTTCATCTTCTCTGTGCTTCCATTTCTCAACATGGAGTCCTCTTCTGACCTGTGATTATCAGGAAGATCATTAATCACAAGCTTTAAAATTCCCTGCAGTTGCTTTTTGGCCTCTAGACCTGCCCCTTGACTCCAGTGTGTTGGAAAAGCTATATGGTGTAGAGGGAAGAACACTTAAAATTTGGAGTCTAAGATGTTAACTAGACTTCTTGTTGTGATCATTTCACAATATATACAAATATCGAATCATTATGTTGTACACATGAAACTAATATAATGTTGTATGTCAATTCTACCTCAATAAAATATAGCAAAGTCATAGTAAAAATTAAATAAATAAAATTTGTAGTCTAGTAGGGTTGGGTTCAAGTCCCAGCTCTGCCTGCTTATTGACAAGTCATTTTATCACCATAAACCTCAGGGACCCCATTTGCAGAATGAGGTTAATAATAAACCTACTTTCCACAGTTTTTGTGAGGATTAAATAAGACAGGAGGTGCCAAAGTATCTTAAAAGTGTCAGGCCAAAGTAAGGTGCTATTATTTGGGAGGTCTCTGGGACTGCCTAGGGATTGATACTGAGTCAGAGAGTTCGCTTTAGGCTTCAGTTGTTGCATACTTGTTCCCCCCCCCCTTCAGCAGACTTTTGAAAGTAGGGTGGGTAAACAGAGAGCTAGGATTCTAAGAATTCTCCTGGATGGGCTCCAAAACCTCAGAGAGCCCCTGGAGCTCCCCAGCATACTCTTTGATTTGGAAGCTTGCCTGAGTCCATAACACTTCCATCCTATTTTGCAACCATTAGTTTTGGCATGCCAGTATGTCCCAGGACTCACCCAAAGATCTAGACAATCCTGGCATCTGCAAATCTCCCTTGGGGATTGGCATGCTGTCCTGATAGCCCCTAGAGCTCAAGAGAAACAGTCAACTATGGCTGGGGGTTGGGGTCAAGTTTTGAGAGTATGTTTTACCAAAATGAGGTCCAACGACACCTTGAGTATTCCAAGTACTCAAGGAATGAGAGTGCCAGTTAATGGAACAGTCTATTTACTGAGCACCTGTTCTGTACGAGACACTGTACTAGGTTCTGTAAGGAAAACAAAGAGCTGAGGAGGCAGAAAGGTTGGGCTTCTGTTTAGGGCCCAAGACATGGCCTGATAATTGTTTTTATTTAATTACACTGTGAGCTCCTTAAGGACAGAGCCATCTCTGTATTCCCAGCCCTGACACAACAAGGGTGGAATAAATGTAAGAATGAGTGATGGGAGCATATTTTCAAGTTGCTCACTTCTTCTGAAAACAGAGTGGCCCCAAACAGTCCAATTATTTGAGGTTTAGGTTTACGGTGGGTTGGTTGCCTGTTCATGGAGGTTGGGCTGTTGTGGTATTCTCTTCCTACTTGCTTCATGGAGGGCTCGTTCAGAGCCTTGAACCAAATATTTGTGAAATGCTTTGTGATTCTCCAATTAAATGTGCTAATTATTATTATGGTTGTTGTGATTGTTAAGGGATGGATATATGTGATGTAAAATAGAGAATAATGGATTTGATATTTAAAGGGGGCAAACCTAATTGGAATTTCTAAGTTAAACTATTTAGAACTGTTCCAAATGAAATCTGCCGAGAGTGAGACCATATTTCAGATTAATGAGTTGGAAACACATCCCATTACTTTTCTCAGTCTTAGTAAACACATTTTTTCCTTACGGATTGGGGAAAATGAGAGGACAGAGAAAAGAGAATTGAAAGGAGGAGAGAGAACCACATTGTTGAGGAGGGTTGATTGGAAAGAGGGGAGGACAGGGCAGAGGCAGAAAATTTGGCTCTTCTGAGGTGATCACTCAGGCTCTGGGGCAATGAACTTGAGTTTACATTCCCTTCTTCTTCTGAGACCTGTGGTTCTTGACAGTCAACTAATGGGGCTGTAGGTGGAGGCCTCCCTGGGGTGTCTTTCTGTAAGACTCCCTTGGCAGGAAGAAAAGAACATTGCAGAAATGCAGACTTCTCAAAGCAGCCAGGATGCCCTGGGCTTAAGATCAAAGTTGCATGGCGTGCTTTCCATTTCTATTCCCTTTTTGGGTTTTGTGAGGGCCATTGGATGGTGGAGTGTTGGGGATGGAGGTGGACTCTGAACGTATGTACTCTAGATACAAAAGACAATGGGTTGCCTAATTCCAAAAGATCATGGCAAAAATGACAAATGGAATCTTTGATTGAACGTACAGATGTTTGGTTGCTATGAAGCGAAACATCCACGTATTCCCAAATATGGAGCTGCGTGGCAGTGGGTAGACAAAACATCTGGATGACAGCTTGAAATGCTGTTCGCTCTTCATCTGGCCGCTGTGGCAGCTTATGGAGCTTGTCTGAGCCTTAGGTATATACGGCAAAGAAGCCGTGTAGGAAGGAAGACTCCAGGGAGTGGTGATAAGGGGAAAGCAGAGGCAGTTTCTGAGCCAAACGGAATGTTTGCACCCTATTGACCAGAAGGACTTCTTTAGGAAAATTGGTTATAGCACGTTTAAGATTTTCTGTATTTTCTGTAATAAGGGCAAAGGCACAGAAGAGACATTCTGGCTGGTTGGAAAAAAAGGCTTCACGAAGCCCCTTCCCGTGCCTCCACCAGTGGGCAAAGATGGGTAAGTGGAGATCACACTTAGCATCTTCCCATGCCCCTCTCTGCCACACTCTCTTCGTTAACTATTTTTGTGTCTCTCCTGCCCCGCAGGCAAGTGGGCCATGGCCTGCAACCAGTGGAGATCGCAGCCTTCCAAAGAAGAAAAGCAGAAAAGCAGCTGGTGAGAAACAAGCCATAAGGTAATGGCCAGCAGGAAAACAGAGCCCAGGAACTGGCCAAATATTCAAAGCTGGGGCTCCCTTTGGCATGGGTGCCAGTCTCAGCCTACATTCTGTTGGCAGAGTGTGATGGAGTTGGTGAATTGCCAAGCTCCACTGAGTTGTGCAAAAACCTTGTGGGGAGGCCTATTGCAGAGCAAGCTGCATCTGAGGGAGGTCAGCTGCCCCGGCCTTAGAGAGATCTTCGCCTCCTCACTGATAACGTATTTGAATGTTAATGAGGCTGGCCTTGTTATCCAGTTATCAGGCAGGTGCACCCATCTGTCTCATTGTCGAGCACTTGGGCCTCACGGTGAGCCACCTCTGGTCTTTAGAGACTCACCTCTATTTAAGCTGCACAGCAATATTGCAACGACCCCCTTTTCCCAGGATCTATTGGCAAGATCATCTTCGAGGGGATGCTTATGTCATTTCCTCTGCAGGCCCCGCCCAATTGCTTCTGAGGTTGGTATTACCAACCAAAGTAAGACTGGCAACTCCTTGACTGCCTGGCTTGAATTCAGGACAATTTCCCTCATCTCTCCTCCCCTACTAGAAGGGTATCATTCCGAAGCAGCAACAACAGCCTAATTATCAAGAATTCTCCCCATGTATTTATCTCTGAGAAATCCATTGCTTTATTGGGCTCCTGTCAGTATCTCTTCTCTTCTTTATCTTGCTTTCTTATTCTCTCTTTCATGGAGACACTGACCTTCAGACCCATTGCTCTCTCCACATATCCTTGGAAATCACACGATTCTAAAGTAAACATTAGGGCATCTCCACACACTCCTGCTCCCTTGTCTTTTTAACATGTTCCAGAATAATCACAATTCCAACAGCAGCTACCAAAGGCATCCACATTCTTCCTATATTTCCACTAGGCTTTGTTGACTTTGTCAGCTCTCGATGACTGCTTTTCTCCTAAGAAAACCCAATGCATCCTCATTTCTGTGACTATCACAGGTACCCTCTATGTGTCATAACATTTATGCTTCAGAAAGCTTCTGTACGGAACATGTGGCCCCCTGCACCACCCTCTGCCACCCTGCCACCTGGGACCCGGCTCTGTTCTTTCCTCCTAACCAATACAAGCAGATAATCAACTGGGACACACATTCATCCAATCTCCAAGACATTCTTTCCTGTGGGGAAGGAAACACCCAAGACACACAGCACACAGTCAGTCTCAGTCTCTGCCGCTGCCTCTGTCTCTCTCTCATAGCAGGGAAGGGTTTGGAAGCTTTTGAAGTGTTTTCCCTCTGGCAGGGTGGCACAGGCACTGGAGGTACCTCACAAGAACCTATCCATTCCTAAGAATGTGTTGGAGTTTGCAGCAGAAAACACTGCAGCTGACTCGCCGTCATTGGCTGTGTGATTGGTAGCGCTTTCCCAGCACTGGAGATGGATATAGCTGAGGCCATTTACACTCACTCATCTGGATCCCCTTGATAGAGGACAAGATTCCGTGGGATGTGCATCTGTGAAACAGATTGAAGCCAATTGGCCCCAAAGTGGATTTGACCTCTGATCCTGGCCTCATCAGCACTTGTGCTTTAACCAGCGTGTTAATTGACCACAATGGCCTTGGCAGGCTGTACAAATCACAAAAGTCCTCAAAAAGAGCCCCCTTAACAAATTTCAGAAGGCTTGACCTAAATCCAAGAGCTCCCAGACATCTCACTTACCTTTCATTAAATGTCCTATGTTGATGCCACAGACTAACACCACCTATTCCAGAATGTTTCCAACTTTCTATGAATTTTCAGGCTGACTCTTAGTGAGATAGACTCAACTTCTAAAATACCCACAAGATCTAGGAATGCCTCACGTGCACTGCCGCTACCATGGGAGCCACTGAGGAGACACTTGAAACCTTGAGAGAGCATTGTGGTGTCAGACAGGGAGGAAGGAAAGATGCTGTGAAAGGGGGTATAGCTTTGGCAAAGTGACTGCAGGGCTTGCCTTTCAGGCTGCACCCTGCTGTCTACCTAGTAACTCCTTCCTCCTGTCCTCCAATATCTACCGCTCCCTAAAACTTCCTAGAGGTTGTTACTTTCCCTTAAATTTCACCAACTGGGGTTCATTTGGGGTTGACAAGCCTCCTCTTCCAACCATAGGTATACATTTTGGAGGGTAAGGGGCAATTCATCACTAATATCATAATGAAGGTGAACTGAGCTAGATGCTCAGGAAGACTGGGAAGTTTCATTTTCATCAGGACTAGGAGAAATGAAGAAGTTGGCAGTTTTGAAGAACGAAGGATTATAGTGGAAGGCTTGGGATAAGACACGAGCAATGGATCCCTAGGAGATGTGTGAAGGGTGAAACAAGTATGAGGGTGGAAAAGTCAGTTTAGATTCCTCTACTTTAAAACTTTTGCTTTGGGTTTTCCTTGGACCCAAAGAATGGGAAGTAAGAATGCTTTTCCTTGTGCTCTCAGGACCTAGGACCTCAGCCAGAGCGCTAATATAACTCTGCTTCATGTGGGTTAAATCAGCCTTTGCATACTGGCCTAGAAACCTGACCACCGCATATGTAACACAGTTTTTCTGCAGCAAGGCATTCCAAACTCCAAGTCATTGACTTATAAATGTTTAGGACACATCTCATTAGTAAGTTGAGAATTACCTATGTATTAATGTGCCTCCTCTTTTTTTGTTAAATCTGTAAAGACCTTGTAAATAACAACATTATGCAATTGTAAGTATGGAATCCTGACAAATGTAATAATGTTTATTTGTTCAACGACCCAGGAAAGTTTAGCAATTTGCAAACTGCTGGTGGAGTAGCATGATGTTGCAGGGCTTGGAATCATTCATATTGAAATCCTGTGAAAGGCCTAGGATGGAGAAGGTATACTTACTGTTTTCTCTTTCTCCCACCCAGGAACAAAGGGCTCCAAGATTGACGTCTTCTCTTGGTGAGGCAATGGAAAAGCTCACTCCTGTTCAACAAATTGTTCTGCCTGGGCAAGAAATTAGTGAATGACTATACCTCTGAGGATGATGACCAATGTCTAGGGTTATTCAAGCCTAATTCCACTGTAAGGGGGCCCCTGGGAAGTAACTTTAATAAGCTTCGCTCACTACACAGCTATCACCAAAAGGCCATTTGAATGTATACTACCATGGATGTGAACCCTAAGGAAGGGCAGAGAACCACCTCCAAGTTTAGTCATTCTAAAAGAGCAGACCCTATTTGGACTAAGATAAGAAGCTCTCTATTTTCACAGAAAAAAAAAGTAGGAGGCACTTTGTTTTCTTTTTCATTTCGTTTGAATCTCTAGAAAGTATTTAATGAGCACAATTTATAACTCAGATACTGTGAGATTTGTGCCAGGAAAAAACATCTTCCAGCAAACATACATCTGAATCCCAGTGCACTGTGACCTCAGTTGGCTGGAATGCATAGGGAAGAGGAAGGGGGAGAAGAGTCTGGTTAACTGTGTTGTTTGGATAACTGAGGGCTAAGAAGAAGTTCCTTTGTTTTCTGATTGCTTATTACTCAAAAGCTTTCCAAAACTGTCATGGTCTCTTTTCTTGTCTGAGTAAGGAGAATCTAGGCAACACAGTTGAATTGTCCTTGCTAGGTGAGTATCTCACTGCGCCTCAGGGTCACAATCTGAACATGACGGAAGAGATGTAAGAGATATTGTTAGGGTAAAAGATATAGCGGTCGTAGATTGACTCGAGCAATTCCCTTGCAGTTTGGTACTTTCCCTCCCTTCCCCTGTCCACCCTGCTTTTCAAGCCCCTACCCCTGCCCTTAAACTAAATCCCTTTGAACATTTGCTTTTACTTTATTCTTTTAGTTTTCCTACTTTCAAGGGGTTATTGGCAGTGGATTGCCACAGTCACATGGACCGAAGCAATAAGGCTTAAGTCACAGGCATGTTTAAAATAGTTAAGCAAGCTTTTCCTCTCTTTTATTATAAAAAATAATCTCTTTATTAAAACAGCTGAACCCAAACATATCAGCCAGTAAAGCAGTTAATTCTTTTAGAACAAGCCTTTTTAAAGAAAGAAATGCCTAAGGTATAATTTGATACCTTTCTCACTAATATTTAATTTTTCCATTATCAGCTCACCCTGAATCTGAGCTTAGAGTCACAAGCTCTTCCCAGCATTTTTCCCTCAATCTTCAGTCAAAGCGCCCTTGGACTACTCTCTTCACAGAAGCTCACTTCTCTCAGCCTCAGAGTGGTCTATTTACTATACTAAAGCTGTTCAAGAGGATGCAGAAAAGGCTCAAGTTGCCTTTCAATCTCCTCGAACTGAGTTTCTAATCCCTTTTTCTAGACATGGCAGTGGAGGAGGAGACATGAAATATCATCTTCTACTGGTGGCCAGGTTCAGTCAAAAGCTGAACTTTTAAGACTTCTAGAAAGAGGCAAAGCCTGAGGGATGTTTCAAAGAAAGGTACCAACTTAAAACATGACTTTACTTCTCCTAGAGGAGGTGGTACTGCCCTCTTATATGAATATGGAAGGACTTTGGGGGGCAAGGTAGGGGGAATGAGGCTGCAGCTGTAGGTGCCATGGATCAAGATTCTCCCAGACATCGTGTAGTGCTTTAGCCCCAGGGATTGTCTAGCCCCTGGGCTGGCCCTGTAAAGTGACCACTGACCAGCCAAAGACTTTTAGTGAGCCGTAAGATCCACTGAGTGTGATGGCTAGCTCTGTATCGAATCCTACCCCCTAGTTCCCTCTTTGGTATTTCTCTAGTCTAGCATGCCAACCAAGCCTACCTTGTCTGGACTGCTAGTCCTGTCTTGGTCATGATCACATCTTCCTTTGCTTGATTCTATCATGAACCTCTATCTAAAATCATCCATCCTTTCTTGGATTCTTTTCCATTAAGGCCTTCTGCGTTGACCAAAACTAAGCTTTCTTCAATTTGCCTTAGTGTTTTAATTATTTATGGAGAAGAAAAACACTCTCTACTTTCATGTACCATTTGATTTATTTAGTGGAGGATAGCCTGATTCTTATATTTCTCTACTCATCTGTCACTAATAACACAGGAGCTTGAGTTGGTGGTTAAGAGGGACCAAAATGAATTTTTCAAAATGATGTTTTCCTAAGTAAACTATATTCTTTGTGCAAAACAAAATATTTAGAAAACAATTTAAACAAGGTTTTCAAATAGTTATTTAAATCAGTTTCACCACATCCCTTATATCTGCTTGTTTTCTTGTGATTTGCCTCTACTCAAAATGGATTATTGGAAAAAGAAAGCCAAATGCTGATGAACTTCAAGTTGGGTTCTGCTTACTTGAGGTTTGACTGTACTCTACAAACGTAATGTAACAGAATGGTCATCCCATGGGGGATTATTTAAATCTCTTTAGATTTTTTTTTTCTTACTGATCTCAACAGCAATACATGTTCATTGTAGAAAATTTAGAAAACACAGAAAGGCACAAAGGAAATTGAAATTGCTCAAAATCCCTTTAGATCATTTATTCTATTTTATCCTTCCTGTTTGGGCTCACTTCATAGATTATTGCATGTTATTATAACATCCATCCAGCCAAAGAATACCTGAAGTCAGCCTGATTCTCAAATTAGTCCACTTTACTTTTATTTTATTTTATTGCTGGCAGTGTTACTCATATTTCTGGTGGGGGAGGCTGAATCTGTTTAGATTGTGGGCAGCTTTCAGCGATCCACTTATTCCTTATTTCACTCGATGTAGCTAAGCAGGAGGAGATAGCAGATGGCTATCTACCTCATCTGTAACTTGGTTTACTACACAAAACTACTCTACCAAAAAGTGTTGTTCCAAGCACTCCCATTCTGCCTACCTTGTCTTAGACTTAGTATAAACAACTTTATTACCAAGCTACTCATCTCATCACATTCTTGTCCTTAAGCCAAGTGGAATCAACTTGCAAGGAGTGGGAGGTGGCAAACGGCCAAATGGTAATACTTCGTACACTGGGTGGTCACATCTATGTGACATCAAACAATTGGATGTAACTTGAAAACTCAGTTGAATCAAGTAAGCATTAATTAGACAAAAGGCCACAATGGATTGGCCCTTTTATTTTAGCCTCCTCTTCAGCCAAAGCTAGTCGACTTAATCAAGCACATTTCCCACCTGGCTGGTTACTCCTAGCCCATTAAAATAATGGAATCTGTGCAATACGATTCTCTCTTACCCCTTCTCTGGTCCATGCCGTCTTCTCAGCTCAAGATGACTGATAGGTAGACTACAGACATAGACACAAGGTACCTTTTAAAAACCTACAATACACCTGTTATTTGTATGTTGTTTGGGTTTCTCTGGAGTGGTTTGTAAAAACTGTGCTATCTTACCTCCTTTCCAGTTTGGATTTGCTGCAGGACAAGCAATAGTGGATCTCTTTCAAAGAGGCACTGAGAGCAGAGGTGACTATTAATCTATATGCTAACTTTGGCTCACTGCAAATTAGAGTGGCTCCAGATGCCACTAAAGATTTTTCAAAGGTGACCTAATTCCAAGCAAATGAATGTGTGCACATAGAGTTATAGACCTGGCAGGGCCCTGGAGACCATCAACCGTGTTGAAATGTGGAAAAGTATATTAGGGTCCAGAGAGGAGAAGCCATCTTCCTAAAGTCACCATCTAGTTAGTAAAAGAAGAACTGCTCTTACCAAGTCAAAAAGAGATCTGAGTTACCAAGGACAACCCTTGACCCTTAGGAACACTCCTTAGAGATCCTGGGGAAAGACCCCTAAGTGTACATATGGGCATAAGCTTGGCAGGAATACTTTGGTTTGGGGTGTTTTGAGCTAGGTGACTGTATTGACATCACAGTCCAGAGAGAGAGAGAAAAAAAAATGCAGATTCCTGGGTCATTACATCACCTTTATCATGCAGACAGGATCTCATCCAGAGCCATACATGTTCCTAAGTTGATTTGGCCCGAGTGGATGGAAAACAACCTCGAATTCTGCCCAGCCTTATGGGTTCATTTGTTAGTTGAAAGCACATGGTCTTAGTCCTGTTTATAGAATTCAAGTCTCAGAAATACCTGAGAAGAGGCCTGACTTCAGAGGACATCTTAGGAACATTTTCACTGTGCCCATCATCCAAATAAGAGCTCCAGTATATGGGGAGGGAAGTCAGAGGAGAACCAAGCCTGCAAACTTCAAAGCGAGATAAGAACCAATTCTGATTATTATTGTTGACAACACCTTTCTCCTCCAGAGCCATGAAATCTGAGTTGTGGGTACAGCTCTGTACCCAGTGGGAATAGTCTGGCCAGGGAGGGACTTTGCCCCTGCACTCACTGGCTCCAGCTACTTCAGGGTGATTGAGCCCAGCATGGGAAGTAGTCCCAGGTGAATTTCTCATAACCATGCTTTTCTGGAATGAGAGATCAAAGGAAAAGCAATTGCTCCAAGCAAATGCTTAGAATCCTCTAGGGGACTAGCTGATGGAGGTAGGTTCTTTATAAGTGGCAGTATATTAACTTAATTGGGACATATTTGATGTGACTAAGAAGCAAGACCTGCTTGTTCTTTTGGGTATCCCTTGGTCCAGGAGCAATCTAGGGTCAGATTAAATTCACTGGGATGGTTGTGAGTCTGCAGAACCTGTCTCATAGGTCAGACTTGGGTTGACTTGGTCTCTTGTCCCCAAAGGACAAATATTAACATGAAATATCCTTATTTATGCCTATAAAGTGCAACACTACTTTAATGGTTTGTAGTGACAGTGTTCCAAAAGGGTGTCAAAAGATGGTTATGTTACTCCAGAGAAGTAAATTTTTTCCCTCTCTGTGTATATCTCAATCTATATTTCAGTGTACCTTTCTGGGATTACAGCTCAGATCTTATAATCTTCTCTATCCTCTTTCTACAGTTTATGCTCTAGCCCAAACCTAGTGCTTGCTCTTTCCCCTGACCTTTTCTGAGTCCATGCCTTTATTCATGTTTTTCCCTCTACCTGAAATTCCCTCTGAATACCACTATAGGAGGCCAATCCTTCAAAGTCTAGTCAAATATCACTTTCTCCAAAAAGCCTTCCTTGTTCCCACTAGTGATATGTCCCTATTTCTGAAGTCCTGTAATAATTGTACCTATACTTCTTTAATGGTTATATAATATTAACTTGTTTTCTAGCTATTTGTATGTTTGTCTTGTTGTCTCTACTATACTTCATTCTACAGAGAAAAAAACATAAATGTTACAAACTTCTTTATGGCAGGAACCATGTTCAATTCATCTTTGTACTCTGCACAGTGCCTGACATATATAAAAGGCACTCAATAAATATTTGGTGAATGAATAAATGAATGTTTCTATGCCTCTCTGTATATCTTTCCTCTGTGCATTTTCATCTCTTTTCCTTTTTTATTTAATGTTTTTCCAGTGTTTCCATCCGTCTATCTATCTCTCATCACCCTTCTCTACCTGTATCTCTATATAAATTTATACATATATATATAATTTAATTAACCATTATAAAAAATGTATTTTGTATTTGTTGTGTTTATTAAGTTGAGGTTAAATATCTTGCTTTTCATTTGAAAAGCAGTAGTGTTTTTATATTCCCCTCATAAAATTTCCAAGAGGTAAATTAAGTCACATTTTTATTATGCCATTGTTGCTTAACCTTTTTTTATCTTGATAGCCACTGTCTTTTGATAGCAAAGATGGTCTCCATTCATGCATTGAAAAGAATTCAATTATTGTTTACTGTGGTTTTCTCTTAAGGCATTGAGAGGAGCCAATTTTAGGAATTATAATACTTAGCCAAGAAAAGTGGAGACTAAAGAACTAAGGGGGGGCATGATAGCTGTCTTGATATATGTGAAAGGCTACAATGAAGAGCAGGATTTCACTTTGTTTTATGTGGTCTCAGAAGACAGAATCTGAATCAAATGATGGAAGCTAGAAACATAAGGTCAATATAAGGAAGAATTTTCTAGAAATCAGAGCAGTCCAAAAATGAATGTTTGGGTCTCAAAGACAGTGAGTTCTCTGTTATTAGGGGTATTCAGATAGAGGCTGAATGGCCATGTGGTGGGGAGAGAGTAGATGATATTTCTAGGATTGTAGGGGGGTTGTAATAAATGATCGTTTAAGATCTCTTCCTACTTTGAGAGTCTCTTGGTCTATGATTCCCTAACATGCCTACTTAAAATAGACTTAGGCAGTTTTCAAATTTTAAGAACATATAAAAACAGATAAATTCAAATTAAAAACAGAAGAAAAAATTACAGGAAATAGAACTAGAAAGTTCAGACAGCCCTATGATAAATCACTGTCTTTGACCACTAAGTTTTACTCTGAGTTTCTTGGCAGTTAAGGTAAAAATGGAAGAAAACAACAAAATTGAGTCACATGGTTCTCTGTTGAGAAAAAAAAAAAAAAAGCCTGTGAGTTCATCTGCCCAGACTTTTTTTCCTGCCACTGAATTCTAAGAGGAATTTATCATGTAATTCCTTGTATAATAGGTAGTGTTTATTATAATGGACAATGTGGTTTTACAAGAGATACAGACATAATCTTCAAATGAAAATGTCTTTTCTTCCCCTTCGAAAAAAGGGGATGTGTGTAAGCTGTCAAATCTTAAGCCGGTAAGAGCCTTTTTCTGTTGGAACACTAAGGTATTATGGTTAAGGTAAGTTGCTTTCTGTTGATCTGCCTCAATATGGAGACCCAGAACAGAGAACCTAGAAGAATGGACAGTTGACACGATCCTTATCTGTTCTCAAGTGTCTCCTGTATCAAGTGATCCTTTGGGTCACAGACAATTCATTGTTGAATTCTCTGAGGGGTCTCTCAAGGAGGATTGAGATTAGGAGCCTGAAGATTTGTGGTCTTTGCCAATTACTTGCTGGCAAAGGACAGTAGAGATATGCATCCTGGTCCTACCTACCCAGTAGGGATGCCGTGAGGATGGAAGAAGAGAAAATTGATGTCAAAGCACTGGGGAAAGTTACAATATCTAACCAAATGTCAGGGATGAGGGATAGTGCTATTGCCACCAGACTGCATCTCACCAGGGCCTAGGCCTCTGGCAGGGCTTTGGTAGTTAGCTACTGGGAAAAGCCAATTTGTGAGATCTGCTATGAAATGTCATTGCATATCGACAGGGGCAAGGCATTCAACCTCACAGAAAGATGATTCTGTGAACTTAATGACGCTTTGATAGAGTAAGGACCCTCGTTGTCCAGTATCAGAGTAGGTCTTATTCAAAGACATAGTCTAGCAACCAAAAGTAATTTCAAATCAATTCAAATTCTTGTGCTAATCAAAAACCATGAAGGAGATTCAGAACAACTCGTTAAATTCCCCTTTCTCTCCTGTGTTTTTTTTTTTTTGCATCATATTCCACAGGTCTCCAGTGTCTCTCTCTTCAATTTATCCACCCCACTCCCAACTTTCCCTGGACCTCCAGGCAGAGCAATTCTCTTTTCTCAATATTTTCCTCTCTCCAAGCACTTTATTATGTATATTGGTTTAGAAATGCAGCCTAAATCCTTTCCCCCTGCCTCTCATGTATTCTTGCTCTCTCTTCTTTATTGTGTGTAACAAAAGGCCAAAGATCAATTTTGCTAAACATAGGAGGGAGAGGTTGGAATAGCGAGAATCCGAGAAAATAAAACTCAACTTCTCCTTGATGCACTGGGAGAGGGAGAAGATTGTTAACATATACACATGAATAATTTTTCACTCCATCACACCATGACATGGAAATTTAGTCAGTTCCTCATTATGGACAGATGGATCATCAGAATAACTCACTTTAACTCTCTTTTGTTATTAACCCAATTTCTCTTGTTTTTCACTCTAACTTATAGAATAGATTTTCCCACAAGAGTTGGAAACAAAAACCTTTGGAAACAATAGTTGATTATCACAAAACCTTCTTGTGGATGAGGTGAGAAAAGGTAGCAAGCCTGGTGGAAAGGCTGGGGTTCCTCTTGGACTGGTTGTATACGTCATTCTAAGAGATGTCATCTTCAGCATGTAGAAGGAGCAAGAAGGAGTTGGCTAAACTTCCCAATGCTTCCTATGTCTTCCCTTTGTAGTGCAGCTTCAATATTTGACTTGTGGTATGAAATCCCCTAGCATTAGGAACACCTCTTCAAACAAAAATTCAACCCCAAATTCTAAAGCCAAATGTAAATATTTTGGTAACTGATTGCACCAGTCATACTTCCCTATTGGCAAAGATTCTGGCTAAGAGAAAGAAAATTGAGTTGAAAGCACCTTAAAGGTGTGGAGAAAACATCTTCATCTTCTCATTTATGGCTCTAAAACACTGGCTATAGAGTTAAAGAAATGCCAGCTTCTGTACATTTTAGAAAGGTAAAGAAGTATACACTATGTATAGATTTCTTCAAGATTCTTCCCAGATTAACAATGTAGGGGCTTCCCTGGTGGCGCAGTGGTTGAGAGTCCGCCTGCCAATGCAGGGGACACGGGTTCGAGCCCTGGTCTGGGAAGATCCCACATGCCGCGGAGCAGCTAGCCCCGTGAGCCACAACTACTGAGCCTGCGCATCTGGAGCCTGTGCTCCGCAACAAGAGAGGCCGCGATAGTGAGAGGCCCGCGCACCGCGATGAAGAGTGGCCCCCACTTGCCGCAACTAGAGAAAAGCCCTCGCACAGAAACGAAGACCCAACACAGCCCAAAATAAATAAATAAATAAATAAAAGTGCTTTTCCTTAAAAAAAAAACAAAAACAAAAAAACAATGTAAATCACTTTAGTAGTCACTCTAACCTTGCTATTTCATGTAAGTCATGGGATGCTGATACCAGATGGGATATGCATTCTGATTTCATATCAGTATTGGCACAATGTCTAAAGCACTTAGCAAAGGCTCTGGCATGTATTAATGAAAAAGCAGGTCAAGCTTAATGGTGATGAAAATGATATCTATCCTTAATCATCTACCCAAATATCTCGCCTACAGACTCCCCAATATTCAGTTTTCATACCTTGTTTTTTTTTTCATGGTGCCAATAAATAGATTCATGTAACTTCAAAGGAGGAAGGGACCTCAAAGATCATTTAGTTCAACTTCTTATTTCACAGACTGGTAAACTATTCCCTGAGAAGAAAGTACCCTCTCTTAGTTTGCACAGCTGGTTAGTGGCAGAGCTGGGACTAGTACTTCCTTTCTCCTTGTTTCAGGTGCATAGTTACTGTTAAATTCAAACACTAGCTGTCGGCAAAATATCCACTATTGAAAAGGCACCAAGTGTCCTCAATAACTTCTGCACTTCACTTCAATATATTCTGACCCCTTTCCATTATGAAGCAGACGAATCATTAGTGATTAATTAGGTCTTCATATGGCACTATCATTTCTAGCCTGCTCCATGATCTTGCATTTTCTCCCTTCGTCTTTGGCACCGATTGAAAAAGCTACACAAACTATTTTTTGGACGAGCTCAGTTGGTTAGTTATATCACATCAGTAGAAAGGAAAGGCCTCAACTTTTGATTATTTAGTCTACACTCTTAAGAATTTCCTGACTTATACTTTCTAAATGGACTTAGTCTTTAGACCTTACAAGGAAGTAAATCATACTTATGTGAATAATGTATTTATTCAGTGTTCTCCTCCCCCATGGGAGAGAGGCTTGAATTTGCCAATCTATGGATCAGTTTAGGATCACATATCAACCAATTAGTTTCCAAATCCACTAACCCAAATCTTCTGACTGTGAAAGGTTACAGCTAGAACAAGAATCTGCTAAGAGCTGCCAGATCTCCCACATAACAGTTTTTCAGACTAACTTGTTAAAATAATGCCTTCATGATATTAGGTTACCTGATTTTGAAATTCCACCTTGTATTTATGCCAGTGAGTTCTAATTCACTTAATTATGACACTCACCAGAGTGGTATTATCTATCTTGGGAAAGAGAGAATTGAATGTATTCAAAGTCAGTTGTAGGCAGTGGCGACAGTAACTTCAATGGAACTGCAGTTCTGACCTGTCCTTCTTTTCCCTTATAAATATAAACTTAACTTCCAGAAGCATGATTTAATATATTGAATATTAACCAGTAAACAGACTATTACCCAGAGGTCTAATATACCATTCGCTTACCTGACTGCAATAGAACAATTTGGAATAGGCAGTTGTCTAGATTCTGTCCGAGGCGTTACTCGTTAAAGTAACTCATTGGTTAATCTGTATCCTGTGAGATCAGCTGGATATTCATACAGCCTGGTGACCCTGAGAATGTGCTTGGAAGTTTCTCCAGTCATTATTTTCTTTTATCATAGTGTCAAAGAGGTACTGGCAAATGGGCAATAGTTGGAGTTTCTTTTCCACTTCTTTTCCAATCCCATCTCTGAGCCAAGGAATCAATGCAAGGATGACACATATGGCAAAGAGATCTGGGAAAATACTCTGTTCATCAGGTCTGCAGAAACAGCCAAACCAGATAAATCGTTTCCAAAGTGGATTTTTGTTTGTGGTAGGGGTGCTGAAGTGATCTCGATTGTCAGTTTATGAGCAATCAAGTAACTGTGGAGTTTCCAAAGCGTATTTCCGCTTTAGCTCATCAACCTTGGAGTAAACATCAACTGTGGCTATTAAGTCCAGGCATCATTAGCTTTCTGAAGAGCCAGATAACCTGTCATTTGCAGATCAGGAAATTGCTAATCTATTCCTTTTAGCAGAAAATCTCATCATAATCAAAAGCACTATCACTGTGTACCTACTATGTGACAGAAACTGTACATACGTGATCTCTCCCGATCCTCACAACAGTCCTGGGAGGCAGGTGCTATTATTAACTCCAATGTTCAAATGAAGAAACAGGCTCAGAGGGGGTAAACAAATGCCCAAGGCCACAAAGGTGGTAAGTGGCAAGTGGAATCAAAACCAGATTCACATTCTACTATACTCAAATGAGGCAAAATTATCCAAGGAGACCAAAATAACATTTTCACTGCAGACTTTGCAAGGCAGTGGACTATTTGGAATTCTGAATTCTAGGAATTTATTTCCCACTTGAGGGAACAGTTTCCTAGCTTTGAGGCGTGGTTCGACAGATACTTGATGGATGAGGCAGCTACTGGAGAACACATAAGGGTGGGGGGCAAGCATATTCAGCAAGCAGAGGTAGAGTGTGTGCTCCCTGTGTTTTGCCTGGCTGGGTAGGTAGAAATGAGTTCCTTCAGAATGTGAAACAAAATAAGCAAACACAAACCATTAAATCACATTGCTCTTAACTGAAATTTCAGCCTGTTAGAGAGGTTTTGTTTTAAAGCATTAGTCAGAAGAAAAACAATCTACTGAATCAAAATTTTTAAAAAGTTTTATATCACTAAAACCATCAATGCTTCAAGACGGTCTACCTTTGCTTACAGAAGGGGCCTCTGATGGATACTGAATACTGGAATTTGGATGAAACCAAACCAGGAACCAAATGCCAGCACTAGCCACACTCATTTGCTAAGCCGTACTTCACCAACTGAAGCCAAATATTCTCACTGAACTGTGACCTGAACCAAAGTTTGTTGTTACTGTTTTTCTTTTCTTAACAAACAGTGTATTTATTCAAACTGGAACCAATGCTGTATATTTTCTGAAGTGACTGAACCCAAACTAACACCGAACTTCAAAGTACATAATCTTAATATTAAACCTGAATTTAATTGATATACATGTTAGTCCAGTCAGTTTCAGTCCCTGACTGATGATGCCACTGAGATCCTAGAGTTAGAGCCCTACTCTGTGTTTAGAGAGCTCAGGTCTGCTTTGACTGAGCAACTCGGTCAAGACCCCGGTGTCACGTTACCCCTAAACTCACCCACGTTCTGAGAGAGTATGAACAATAGAATAAGGTGGAATTGTCTCCTTTCAAATACAATAGGATGCATGTGAATGTCACTATAAGATATGAACACACATGCACATGCTGTTCCCTGTGCCTGGAAGACTTTACCTCCACATACTTTGCTCTCTCCTTTTTTTCAGATCTCTACTCAAATGTGACCTTAATGGAGAAAGCTTTCTATGATTACCTCATCAAAAATAGCACCCATCATACTTTTCTTCTTCATCTTTTTTTTTTATAGCATCCAACACCACTTGAAAAATTATACTTTTTTTTTAAACATCTTTATTGGAGTATAATTGCTTTACAATGGTGTGTTAGTTTCTGCCCTATAACAAAGTGAATCAGTCATACATATACATATGTTCCCACATCTCCTCCCTCCTGCATCTCCTTCCCTCCCACCCTCCCCATCCCACCCCCCCAAGGTGGTCACAAAGCACAGTGCTGATCTCCCTGAGTTATGCGGTTGCTTCCCACTAGCTATCTATTTTACGTTTGGTAGTGTATATATGTCCATGCCACTCTCTCACTTTGTCACATCTTACCCTTCCCCCTCCCCATATCCTCAAGTCCATTCTCTAGTAGGTCTGTGTCTTTATTCCCGTCCTGCCACTAGGTTCTTCATGACCTTTTTTTTTTGTTTTTTTTTATCCCTTAGATTCCATATATATGTGTTAGCATACTGTATTTGTTTTTCTCTTTCTGACTTACTTCACTCTGTATGACAGACTCTAACTCCATCCACCTCACTACAAATAACTCCATTTCTTTCTTTTTATGGCTGAGTAATATTCCATTGTATATATGTGCCACATCTTCTTTATCCATTCATCCGATGATGGACATTTAGGTTGCTTCCATGTCCTGGCTATTGTAAATAGAGCTGCAATGAACATTTTGGTACATGACTCTTTTTGAATTATGGTTTTCTCAGGGTATATACCCAGTAGTGGGATTGCTGGGTCATATGGTAGTTCTATTTTTAGTTGAAAAATTATACTTTTATTTTTAGTTGTTTATTCTCTCCCACCACTAGAATGTAAGCTCCATGAGAACAAAGACTGTTTTGTTCACTGCCCTATCCCCAGTTCTTTGAAGAGTGCCTAGAAGGTGGTAGGTGTTCAATAAACATTTGGGGAAAAAAGAAAAATATGACATAAGATAATATGGCATAGTCCAATGAACATAACTCTGGGAGTCAGAAGACCTCAGATATAGTCCAAGCTCTGTCATTAACTTGTGGTCTGGGACAAATCATGTTTCCTCTCTGGTGGAGAGGGACTATTTGATTCTTCTTTACCTAGTTCACGGGGATGTTGTGAGATTCAAAAGAAATGATATAGATGGAAGTCCTTGGAAAAGCAGAGGGTACTAGACTTGTGTATGTTTCCCTTCAGACTGTTGAGGTCAGGTCTTCTGCAAGGAGCCATTTTCACTTGTTTAACCTCTGGCAATTGTCATGTTGTCTTCTTATATTCCTAAACTAAGTTCCAGGGGACAAAAAGCAAATAAGCTACTAGTCAGTGGGCCTGGCCAGACTTACGCCTTGGCAGAGTGTGCCTAAAGGCCAAAAGGCCAGTCTAACTGAAGCCAGAATCCAAACTGATTCTCTTTGCCAAAACTTGCGCTGGTCCTGGGAATGAGCTGCACATTTGACACAGGGACTCAGAGCAATGACCTATTTGGTTCAGCCACCTCATGTGCCAGGCTGGAGGCCCCTTAATCCTTCAGGATTTGGTCAATCATCAGTCTTTCAAATGGCCTAGGACAACCAGGCGCAAGGAAGTAAGCAGTTGACTTCTTTCCTGGCATCCCGTTCTGCCCTCCTCTGGCTTGCCATGGACATACACTGAACAAGTCATCAGAAGTCACCAGATATCTTGGTGTCCTGGCAGGTATTCACCGGCTCCAAGCCCAAATCCAATACAGCTAAACAACAAGCTGTTGATGAAGTCTCTGAATTAAATTTATGTGAAAGGTGCTATAGTCTGTACATACAAAGATTCTTATTCATTTTCCATCCATCACCTGGGCATGCCTTTAGGGATCGCAGGCTGGCATGGTTACTTTGATGAAGTACGAAAACAAATCTGCTTTTCCCCAAAGTTTCAAATGAATCGACTGCACAGCCATTAGCTAATACCCCAAATGAGACTTACTACTTCATGCTGCAAGAGATTTTAAAGGCGGTGGAGTGGACAGAGTGGGTAAAAGCTGAGGTTGCCTTGTGAATAAAAGAGAAAAAGGAACATCTAAAGAGTTTTCTGATCCCTAAGGCCTCTGAGTCTAAGATAACTTAAGGGTAGGTTCTGAGATAGGGGAAAGGGGACAGGAAATAGACTTCCTTATTTTCCCTGCTCACAACCCACCCCATTCCAGCTCTGCCTCAGCCACTCATCCCTTTGGTCTTTTGTTTCTGGGGGTGGTGGGAGTAGGGTGGTGATGATGAAACAAGTCCATTAGTGCCCCTCAACTGCAACTCCTAGCCCCTGCCCAGCCTGGGAGGGGCCCTCATTGCTTTGCTTCCAGCTGACCACACCCATCCCTGGCTCAGGGATCTAAGTACTCTTGGCACGTCTCCCTTGCAGGTGTCTTATGGCCTAAGCCTGCCCTCCTTCTTCAACCAGTTTAAATTGGCACCAAAATTACATTCACAGATTAAGTTACTTTAAATATTTTAAATCACAAAAGACAAACATACTTGTTGACAAATTTTCAACCAATACCAACGTGTATAAACTAGAATGGGAAAGATCCCCTTTAATCCCCCAATCTCCACCCCAGGGGTTAATGCCATAAGTGGCTTGGTACGTTTAGTTCCAGACAATTTTCTATGTACTCTATGTTCAGGCAATTCAAGCAGATCATTAAAATTTCCAGGGAAATTCAATTTTGAATTCTGGTAATGCCAGATGCTACAGACCACAGGATAATTAGGGAAGGTGGAAAAGTCCTGGGTAGCATGGCATGGCTCTTTGAGACCCCTGCTGGTGGGTGGCAATGCATGTGTTGGATAACTAGTTGGCTGTCCATTAATGAGGTGCTTGCTGAGACGTACGTGGGACACCTATACCTCAGGAAGTTGTACTGAAGCAGCCTAGAACCTAGGCTGAGCATTCTTAGTTTACCCAGCAAACTCTGGGTTGTGGTTGAAGCCAAACATCCATGCCAGCCTGAGAGATAAGATATCTTCTTGGTGAAGGTGAAATATTGATGAAATATGGATTTTTTAAATGGGTGCCTCTTACACTGCTGCTTGCTCTGCTCTGGCCCCTCTCCCAGAAACAAAAAGCTTTAGTCAACTTAGTCAATGGAAAGCTCTTAGTAGAAGAGCCTCAGACGCAACCAAGAAAAGTGACATACATACATGATGGGTTCATGGTTAGGGGTTAACCAAGCCAGTTTACTGTGGAAGGGATGAAGATGTGTGCGTCAGAGATGTTCGGAATGTCTAAGATCTTTACATTTAGTCCTTCATTCAGAGCACCCTCCAATCTTTCACCGTTAAGCACTTTTCCCTGCCACCTTCTCACAGCCTCACAGATGCCATAAGCTGTTGTCCTCTTTGGGTCACCAGTGAAGAAGCAGGGAAAGGGTGGAGGTCAGGTACTTAACCTGTGATAAGGACTACAGAAGCCCCAGCAATGGGAGAAAGAACTAGTGGAAGCCAAGAGTTGCACACCCTGATGTCTGCTTCTCAGAACTGTGTTCAGTAGAGTCAGATTTTTAGCTTGCTTGTAAGTGTTCACTCGTTCACTCGTTCATTTCATTTCACCAAGGACCTGAGGAAGTTAAGAATCTCAGCTGTTCTATCTTACATTCAAAGTGCTGCACAGTGGGAAGTGACGCCTCTTTCTCCAATGTGGATAGCCACCAAGCAGCCCGGTAGGGTTGGGCTTAGGGTCTGTAAAGCTCAGGAGGTTAGAAAACTCACTGTTTTAAGAAATATGTTGCCTTGTTCAGGTAGGTCCTAGTCTAATCAGAAGGTCTAAAGCTCACTGCAGTTTGCAGCTGATAATGTATAGATCCACAGAATGGCAGAGCTGGAAGGGGCCAAACATAATATAATCTCCCTAATTTTACCCTAGACCTGGGAACACCAAGGCACACCAAGGCACATGGTCTCATCAGACCACAGGCATGTCATCCATCCCCTCCTGTGGCTACCACTGGCCTATCAGAGATCAGAGGGCTTTGAGTCATTAGAAAGGGTCCTTCCCTTGCCTTGCAGCTTTCAGGTTTCCATTCCTCTAGGAGCTTTGTATTTGTCTTCCTTCCCAGCTCTATCATGAGAAGAAATTACTTTTATTCAGACTAGAACATTGAGCTGGGAGGATGATAATGGTCGTAAAAACCCTGAGCAACTTTCTAACCGCACCCTTTGCTATCATCAAATTCCCCTTTGGGGTGTCCCCGGTGGAACATATTATTTCTTTTAATCTTGCCAGTTGCTAGGAAGATGAGCCTAAGGGTGTGTGAGGTTCACATCACGAGGCAATTAATTTATTAATAATACTGTGGCTACCTTCAGTTCCATTAACAAACAGGCCTGGTGTGTGTGCCTTCCCCGAGGCATCTCGTTAAGTGTTTGATAGAGCAGTGATTAGCATTAGCGTCACTAATACATGACACTGGCTGTGTTCCTGGCATCTGCCCTTTCAGGGCAGGAAGCAAAGTCGAGAAAATAAGCAGCAAGCAGAGAAAATAAGGCGAGTGAGGGGCTAGATATATTATTGGAAACAGGATGGGTAGCTTACACCAGTGTTCCCCAGAATTTCGAATTTCATAGAAGAGTACAAATCATTTAATTTGGGAATGGCATAGGGCGGTCAGCTTTTATTTTGTTAAAAAAGATAAACCTCTATAAGCAAAAATTTCCACCACTTCATTAATCAATGACACTTTCACTCCAAAAAGGTAGGAAGGACAGAATAAATTTAGAGTAAATTTAATTCATAAAAAAAACCCTGCATTGTCCTGATTCATCTAATTTCAACACAGACCAGTAGAAACACAGTTATAGACTAGAACTGGTCCACACATTGGCTTTTGGACAGTTCTGGTCTATATGAGAGCTAACAATCTCAGCCTTATGGAGGCCCCTACTTGCTGGTCTGGAGTGACACTGGTTAGTTTTCCAGAAGAACAGACAGGTATGAGGAAGGGTAAGAAAGTTCTGGGCCAAAAAACGCAAGAAGATGGAAGGATGGTTCTTTTCACTATCCTTCTGGGGCATGAGGGTGTGCTAAAAGCAGGAATGTCCTATGGGTAGACAAATCGAGGGTTTTCCAGTAACAAACTGGTATAGTTCCTGGATACAGCAAGGTAGCACAAGCAGGCTTCCCACAGCATGGTCTTCTACCCACCCCTCCAAATGTACACACACTTAGGAGGCCCCCTCTTTTCCAAATACTGGCTGCCTGCATCATGTATTGATAGGGTGAAAGAGACTTCTACTTAGCGTCCAAACACTCAAATTCCAGTCCTGGTTCTAATACTAGTCAGCTGTGTGATTTCTGGCAAGTTCCCTCCTCTCCATTAGCCTTGATTTCCTCACGGGGATAATGAGGGAGTTGGACTAGACATGTCTGTAGGCCCATCTAACTCTGTCATCCTCCCCACACTACCCCACCCCTTGCCCAAGCTGGTCTCTGTTTATTCCATGGCCGCTGCTTTGTTTGGGGTTGATGGAGTCTTTCCTGGTAGCTCATCCCTCTTTTACCAGCAAGTTTATTATCTGGTCCCTGCTGGATTGGTGGTGGAGGCTTCCTCACCCTGTTCTTACTCTTCTCCTGCCCCATTACCAGTTCAGCAAGGTCGGCTCAGGACTGCGTTTCCCCTACTGCTGTGCATTATACCACCAAAGAGTGCTTCATGCTGGGGTCTATTAGCTGAGAACCCAAGGTCACTTCACTAATTGTCCATGGCTCTCTGGCTATATGCTTTTTCTCTAATAGGCCAATTTGTCCATTTGTGATAGACAAGATTGCCTTTGGTCCAGAAACCCTTTTAGAGTGCATGACTCTATGATCCGGAGGCTGCTTCTAAACCTAATTGCCGTCCTCTATTAGATATTGCTGGAGCTGTGCTATCAAGACCAAAAGGAGTAGAGAAAGGGGGAGTTCAAACAGAGGAAAGAGCTGGAGCAGAGGAAGGAAAAAATGTGGTTGAAGCAGAAGGGTCCACTCTTCCAAGCATTATTTTCCCCCTCACTCTGTACTCCCACCAAGGGGCACTGACATACTTGAATTTTCACCCCAGCTCTGTCACTTATTCGTTGCATGATCTCTGGGCAATTTTCTTAACCCCTCTGAGCTTCAGTTTCCCACAATTGTAAAGTTGGGAGGTTGTTTATACAGATTAGACGAGAATGTACATATAAAGTAGCACTCAATAAATGGTAGTTCTTGCAATTCCTTAAAGCAGCTCTGTGGAGCTCTCTATTGCTATTTAATGAAACCCTTACTGCCCTGCTGGGCAGAGCTGGCTAGTCTCCCTAGCTAGGCATGCCTATCAGAAAACAGGCCAGTCTCTTCAGAGGGGTGAAATATATACACCCAGGCTGACAGTGACAGGCAGGGAGCCGTCTTCAGCCTACGTATCAGAGAAGAGCTCACTGTAAGATGCTCTAGGCCTCACTACATCCTGGGGAAGCCAGACTGAAAGCTTCTGGAACCCCTTCGGGGATCACGAATCTTCACCAGGGCAAAGTGAAGATTGAAAGGGTATCTATTTCCTACCTATGTCTGGCGTATGGTGTTTTTAAAATTAATTAATTAATTAATTTTACATTGAGGTTTAATTGACATACAACATTATATCAGTTTCAGGTATACAACATAATCATAATGGTTCAGTATTTGTATGTATTACGAAATGATCACCACAATAAGTCTAATTAACATCCATCACCATACATAGTTACAGAATTTTCCTTTTCTTGTGATGAGAACTTTTAAGATCTACTCTCTTAGCAACTTTCAAATACGGCATATGGGATTTTTAATCCTGACAGCACTGTAAGATAAGCATTACATCCGCACTTTACCATTAGAGAAAGAGGCACAGATTAGTTTCATATGTTACTGTGGCCATGGTGATGCCATGCTCTACCTATTACGTTAGCTTTGAGGTAAGGTTCATGTCCACAGCTAGCTAGTTACGTCCATCCTTCTGTGTGTGTGGGTTAGGAGGTAAGGTACTTCCCTAGGGGCCAAACACCAAGATGAAAAAGGAGGCACAAAACCACAGACATAAACACGGGCAGAGGCAATCTTATGTGTTCACCAAGTCCTGTTTAATTTTCCTCTATCTGGGCTCACAGGAAGGTTACATCTCCCACCCTTCCTTGCAGTTAGATGGGACCCATGTGACTGTGTTTTGGTCAGTGGTATGTGGAAGAAGCGATGTAAACTACTCCCTAGGCTGGCCCTTAAAATATTTCACAGGAACCTTCAGCCCTCTCTTCCCCTGCCGCAAAGAGCTTGGAGCCCCATGTTGAGATGGAAAGAGCTTGGATCCCCACGTTGCCCAAGTTGGAGGAGAGCCCCTGATGACGCTCATCAGATTTTATGTCCATATGAAATAAACTTTAGTTGTGCCAAGTCACTGAGATGTAAGAGTCTATTTGTTATTGTCGCATAGCTGATCTTATCCTGACTAATGTATATATCAGTCATATATAGTTAGAAATATATGCATACTCAAAAGAGTAGGTAAAGAAAGAGATGACAGGGGAAATGGTTTGGCCTGTCTCGCATGGGGGAATAGATGAATGACAACACGGATGGGAGTAACACAGGCTGGGGAGCCAGTGCAGGGGGTTTGTGAAGATCAAAACAACCTGAGGATGCCTAGCCCTTTAAGCTTCCTGTTTCAGGTAAGAAGAAACCTTATCTTCAGCTCTTGCTGAAGCTGCTCCCCCATCCAGAAAGACAGAGCGATGCTAGGAGAGAACATTCACAATATCTTAGATTAGGCTCACATGTTAATCGCATCCTGGTTGAGCAGATGCTGATATTCAGCAACCCCTTGAGCTAAAAGCCATTTTGCAGATCATTTAGTGTATTTTCCCTTAAATCTTCCTTAGAAGAAAGGAATTTTCCTGTTTTATGTCCTAAGAATAGACAAAAAGAAGTCTCATCTGGCTGGGTACCATGGCCCAACCCATTCAGGTTGTCCTCTTGATCAGAGGCCCCAAATGTTACACTGGAGAGTGGTCTCTACATGCCATGCCAGGTATGCACATCTAGCCCCTGAACTGCCAAAGATCTATGCTGGGGCAGCTGTCCATGTCTTCCTCTAAGCCTGGGCCATTGCCTGCCAGCAATCCAGGCTGTTGCTTTAAAGTTCCCCTAAAGCCCACATGCTACAGTTTAAGAGCATTTCCTTTCGTGCTGTTGTCAGTAGAAATGGGGAATGCCTATTACCCATTCTGGCTAATTGCCTCCACCCAGCTTAGCTTCTCCCCTAGGATGCTGAGTTAACTGCCTTTCATTAACCTAGGAAAACTTCCCTTTTTGGAAAGCCTCCCTTGGTGAGTATTCCGAGCCTGACAGCAGCTGTATTCCTTCCAATGTCTATGGAAGTCATTGAAGATTTTACAACTTCTTGATGAAGTCTGAAGAGGAAGTGAATTCTCAGCTAGGTTGGGCCATCCACAGTCTCCCAGGGGACTGTAGAGTGGCTTGAGGAAAACCTCATCCTGGCCTATTACAACAGTGCTGCCTTGCCAAAGTACACAAGGCCAGCCACTGCGCTCTGCCTCGAGCTGAGCCAGAGCAATGGAGGGCAGGGTGCAAGAACAGCAGGGCTTCCCTGACCTGACAAGTCAGGTGGCCAGTCCTCCGGCCAGTCAGCTCTGTGCCACGCAGGAGTCAGTGCAGCCAAGCGAGCACACTGGCTTCCACGCAGTCATTCTGAATGCAGTGCAGACTTCCAAGAACTGCCTTTAGTTTCTGATCCTAAAAGAGGTACTGAAATGAAATATAAAGAAAGGATGAAAGAATGAGAGAGGGAGGTAGGAAGAGGGGCGAAGGGGAAATGAAATGAAATAAAAGGAAGCAAACCTTGCCTCTGAGTGTTTCTGGGCCATGACAATGAGCCGTGTTGAGATTATATCTGCACATAGCTAGACAACCAGAATGTGTGTGCCTGGTAAATTCAGAGCTCTGGAATTATGGCAGGAACTTAAGAACCACGAGGCCCTCCCTGCCCTAGTGTGCCTTCTCCTGATATCTAAACATACCCGAAAGGACTTTAGGACAATTCCAAGAAAGCATAGCAGATGTGAAGTAATAGAGTCCAGGTGGATGTACAGAAGTGCTTAGATAATTTCCCTCATGCAACTTAGCACCCCAGCCCGGGCATGGACCACTGGATTTCTTAAGTCCCACTGTTTTTCCTATTGGCCCAAACTGCTATCTGGCTCCACCTTGGAGCCAGCCATAGTCTTCCTCTGGCAGCAGCTTTGTGGAGCTCTGATACTTCATTAAGGTTGCAGGAGAAACACCAGACACCAGCAACCCAGTATCCATTACACTCAGTACAGCAGGGGAGACTTTAAGGCCTACATTATGAGGAACTGTGTTGTTTCTGGTGTCACCGAAAGGAAGTAGCAGGTACATCTTCAATGGATAGAGGTGAAATAAGCACATTCTCCGAAGACCTGAGGGCAGGGGTGATGGAACAGATGTGATTTTTTTTTCTTCTAGATCTCTTTGAGTTCCAAAATCCTGTAATTAGTACTATCATTTAAAAACTTTTCTTTAGAAAAATTTAACCTTGGCTTCCTTGAGCTCTTGCCCTCCATGATAAGGGCATAGTTCTGTTCGGCTTCCCTGTAGTAGCCAGCCTGTTTGAGAATGCTGTGTGTGCGTGTGTGTGTGTGTGTGTGTGTGTGCGCACGCACGTGCGTGCATGTGCACGTGCTCATGTCTCTATAAGTGTGTGTCTATTTCTTTCCAAAGACAAAAGATTCCTGAAGAGTTATAGAGACCCACCTAAAGGTGCCCCCCATCCCAATCACCCTCAACCCACCCACTTAGATAGGCTCGAACTCTACGGATTCCTGAAGCCAGTGTACCCCCCAGCACACACTTGAAATTGCTCTTTATGTTGCCTTCCACCTTTTACAAGCGCTGTCAACAAAACCATCAGGGCTGAAAGGTGTCTGAAATAAGCAAGTAAGCAAAATGGCCTGAAGGGAAGCGGGCAATGAGATGTAGGGCATTGCCCCTCTTGGATTAAAGTTGTGTTTCCTCTGGGTCTTTAAGAAGGAGGGCATTGGGCTTCCCTGGTGGCGCAGTGGTTGAGAATCTGCCTGCTAATGCAGGGGACACGGGTTCGAGCCCTGGTCTGGGAAGATCCCACATGCCGCGGAGCAGCTAGCCCCGTGAGCCACAACTACTGAGCCTGCGTGTCTGCAGCCTGTGCTCCGCAACAAGAGAGGCCGCGACAGTGAGAGGCCCGCGCACCGTGATGAAGAGTGGCCCCCGCTTGCCACAACTAGAGAAAGCCCTCGCACAGAAACGAAGACCCAACACAGCCAAAAATGAATAAATTAAAAAAAAAACACAAATGTTCAAGTACAATTGGTGTCTTTAAAAAAAAAAAAAAGGAGGGCATTGAGGTGACAAGGTCATAGCGTAAGAAGGGACTTCGAGAAATAGAGTCACATTTAAACCACCCCAGACAGATGCCACAGCACCCCTATTTTTTAAATTTCTTGACAAATTCCCTTAATTATTGTTTGTAAGTGCTCCCTTTTGGTTGACTTCTGTTCCTTGTGCTACTTACTTCTCGGTTTGTGGGTGATGACGTAGGTAGTAATGAGTCGGCTGTCCTGGGTGAGGCACTATGGGGTACACAAAGGAGGAAATCCGCCAAGATGTGGTCACCCTCTCTGCTTAATAGAGAATCTGGGTGCAGTTTGGACAGCTCAGAGCCTCAGTCTGAGGGAATGACCGGCCAGGCTAGCAAGAACTAGCAAGGGGATCCCACTGAGATGTGTGACACTCGCCCAAGAAATGTTCAGAACCGTCTTCGCTCTCACTATTTCTGAGTAGTCCTGCAGGAGTCCTCAAGAGCCAGAGCACTTCTTTGTTTCCTGGGCACTTCAGAGATTCCTGGCACAACTAAAGAAAACCAAACGAGAAAGCAGCTTCTTTATCCAGCTTGTCTGTAGAGGGGTTATTTTCAGTTCTCTGCACGTAGCTTGGGGCTCCTTTTCTATTAATGCTCTGCACCTTAGAGGAAATATGGATTCTTGTTTGAATGATAGGCCACGTGTTTCCACTTAGCATGTGGCAGTCAACAATTATTCTCATGCCATCTTACTGGTGGTGGAAGCTGTGTGGATTGGGACCTGTTAGTGACATTTCAGAGGAGGGGTGACAGAAGCATTAGTTTGTCTAGCAGCATCCAAGCTGGGACACAGTGTGAAAAATAAAGGAAAGTGCAAATATATAGACACATGCACACACATCCACACATCCACAAGGTTCTGGGCTTTTCTAACCTCCTCTCCCTAGCACCCCTCTCATACACACACACACATAAACAGCCACAGAAGCAAAGCTTGGTCTCCCAGATGTACCCAAATAAGAGCTATAGGGCTCATATCTGGAATAGCAAACATCAGGATTAAGGAAGTTAGAGTCTTCTCTCCCACAGATGTTCCTCCAGGCAAGGTCATCCCTAGATAAAAATAGGGCTATTAGGCTCCTCTTCTTAATGTTCTCCATGCCCTGTGCCCAACTTGCTTGGCATCACTGTCACATCCCACTAAAGCATGCACCTGTCCTCCACCTGCCTTCTGTCTGGTGGCACCTGCAGAGGCTGGCCTCTCCTCCAGTTCTTCCTGGCCAGCATAGCTGTGCAGGCCAGAGTGGCAACCTGGATGGAAAAGGTCAGCAAAAGCTGAGAGGGCTGTTCGCGCTTCTGTGCTCTGTCCAGACTCTCCTCTGCGGTCAATCACCTGCGGCGCCTTCACTGAGGGAGGCACTATGGGTTGTGCAAAGAAGGAAGAGACAGGTTCTGAGCTCAGGAATCTCACAACAGAGCTGAGGAGGAAGAGGCTAACATACTCACTGGAGACTGAAAAACTGGATATAGTGGTGGAGAGAGAATTGCCAGCAACCTCCTTCTTGCTGAAAGAGCCGAGAGGGCATGGAAGCTTCCGGCTGAGCTAGAAGAGCTTGGGAAGACTTTGTATAGGACGTGGGAATTGACCTAGTATCCAGTGAGACTCACCATCGAGCCCCATACTGCGACGGGTTGGCGATCAGCTCTGCCTGGGTGTATTGGGGTTTGGAGCTGGGACAGAGGGGTTGGGGGGGGAGCCATAACCTAGAACTCTTCTAACCGCAGTCCTCCTGTGGTTCTCTTCCTCCCTAGCTTGGCCTTCAGCACCTCCAGCTACCCCTCCAGGTATCATCTCCCTGAGCTTGGAAAACTCACCAAGCAGCAGCTGGAAGCCAGGCATTGGCTGCTCAAACAACATTGGATGGATTTCAAGTTGCTTTCAGACCATCACAGGGGGAAATCTGCTGTGCTCTTGCTCGTTCTAATCAAGACCATGTGCTCTGGGCCCCATGGAAACATAACTGGTGGAATACTTTCTCCAATAGTTCAGCTTGGGGATTCAACAGCAAATACAAACTCACGGTGCTGAGGAAGGGATGCTGTCTGCCTGGGCTCAAAAGCAAGGCACCTGGGTTCCCAAGGGGATTGCTTGTCCTCAAAAGAGAGATGTTGCGTCTCTGGAAAGGGCACAGGATTCTGATGTTTCTCTCACTCCCTCCTCCCCTGAGAAACACAAGAGCTTCTTGTATCAATAGCAAGAGGAAGCCAGCATGGGAACCGTGATCTACTTCAAAAAGCCTTCAGGGTACACTGAATGAGAAGCTGGGCATTTCTGCCAACAACTGCTGGCCAGAGGAGGCCCGGGAAAGGTCAGGCGTTTACTGAAGAGACCTCTGGTGTGGTGGGAAGCTAGCCCCAGCGGAGCCATGAATTCCTTGTGTGATCTGGGAGCAGGCTACTCTTCCCCCTGCTTCTTTTTTCCCATCTACCCTGGGCCCCAGTTTTCAAAATGAGGGAACAGCCTCTGCTCTAAGGGCTTCGGCAGCTCTGAAATTCTGTGATTCAAAGTCCAGCTCTTCAGGCAGTGGCCAACACTTGAGGGAAAGCAGCCTATGAGAAAGCTCACTCCAGGGATAACTTCATGCACAGGAGTAGTGGATATTATTTCACTGGGGTGATTTGGCATACCCTTGCCTTGCCTAAAAGTATCCCCTCATTGATGCATCAAGAGCCTCTGCTTAGTCTGGTCTCCCTTCCTTTGGGATATTCACAGCTCCAATGTCATTTTCTAAAACACAGATGATCTGTGTAACCCCTTTGCGTGAATGCACTAATCAGACATACTCCTCCCTAACTGGAGGATAGAGAAATAGGGAGAAAGTGATGGGGGAAGGGTACAGATTTGGAAAAGTGGTTGCCAAGGATGCATATTTTCCTGCCTTACAATCTTACTCGGGGACAGCCCTGGATTTTCTAGTCTTCTTGTTGTTGTTTTGTTTCCAGAGTGGATAAGGAAGTAGAGAGTTCTTACCTCCTTCTAATTATACCTTATTGGAAAGTCAGTTTTCAGAGATGTTGGCTTATCCCCAGTTGGATTTGCATGAAGAGAAGCACCAATTCACAGGGCATTCCTGCTGCCATCAAGCAGCATTCTATTTATGTTCTCTGTGAGGGATTTGGAAAGACCTTTAGCAATGGAGAGCCTATGGTCCTGTGCTCATCCATTTCCATTAATTAGACCCCTTTGTCATCATCAAGTTTCTCTGTTAGCTGAAGTTTTTCATGCTATGATTTGCAGGAGACATAGGGTTTAGTCCTAGCTCACTTCTTACCTAAACTTGTGACCTTGGCAGAAGTCATTTAATCTCTGTTTGCACTAGGTGATGAACCACGCAAGAAAAATGGTCTTAACGGTTCACAGTTATACTTGGAAGGAAGAGCAGGAGAGAGGGAGAGAGGGGCAGGTAGAATGAAGTAAGTTGGGGAAAGGAATGGCAAAGAGAGGGAGTGGGTTGTTTTTTAATGAAAAACTATCACTGAGCTTGATCACCCACCTTATTCTTGAGACTTGGCTCTGTGTGACTTTTGGCTGTTCGCTAAAATCAAATCCACCCTCAAAGGACAAAGATTTATCACCACTGAGGATATTCCAAAGAATGTGCCGCAGGCTCTGAACTCAATTACTAAAGAGGAGTTCCAAAAAACGTTTTGAGCAATGGCAACATCATTGCACTAAATGTACAGGGATTTAGCCTCCCAAGGTGCTAGTCTGAAGGGAACACCACTCTTTTGGATGTGCACGTCCTGATATGCTTGTGAAAAAGCAGCAGTCAAATTACATTATGGTCATATTTCAAATTATTGCCTGTTTCCTCTCCTTTCGTTCTCAATGGGGATTGGCAACAGCTAGTTGCCAAGTTTTGTAGGGAGCAGCTGAAAGCCATGTGGGATTTTTACCCTAGCTTGTTCTGTACCTATGGCTATTAGTTTCCCTTCGCTGTACATGCAATAAAACTATACCATAGGAAACTGGCACTTGTATAATGCTTTATGTTTTTCAA
Organism: Balaenoptera acutorostrata; assembly: GCF_949987535.1. Lineage (NCBI taxonomy): Eukaryota > Metazoa > Chordata > Mammalia > Artiodactyla > Balaenopteridae > Balaenoptera > Balaenoptera acutorostrata. The sequence continues at coordinate 96,148,526 of NC_080085.1, read as the reverse complement.
GGCAGTTTCGTATCAGATAGTAATCTCCTGGAGGGAAGGAACCCCATCTTATTTACTTTTGAATACCCAAACCCTAGAACAACACCTCACCCATAACACTCAATAAATGTTCATGGAATGGAATAGCTAACCTCTCATTTTATCCTGGAAATATCCTTGTAAAAAGGCAGACAAGGTATTAATCAAGGTATTATTCCTATTTTACAAGGACCCAGGACACAAAGAGTACAGTGTGTATGGGGGTGGAAGAAGTCTACCATAGTATTCAGGAGCATGGGCTTTGGAGATAGTTCTGGATTCCAATTTGGACTTTCCACTGATTAGCTATTGACCTTGAGTTAATTGCTAAACTTCAGTTTTCTCAACAGAGGAACAATATCCTCCTCAACTGAGGATAATAATAGTTTCTACCTCCTAGGGTTATTGTGAGGATGAAATGTGATCATCTATGTAAGGCACTTAGCATAGGGCTGACGTAGTAAGTAAGCATTCAATCAATCAATTCATTATTTAGTGAATTGTTTAGTTTATACAGCTAGCTGGTGGCAAAGCCCGACATGGAATCCAGAGCTAACTTTAAGTGTCAAATTCTTTGCACAAGACAAGGTAGAAATGAGTGTGAGATAAAGTGGCCTGAACTCTAGAGATGTGGCTAGCAAGTGGAGTACAGAATCTCCTGAATGCCCTTTGTGCTTCTTACACAAGGGATCTTCTGAAATGGATGTGCAAGACCATTTGGTCCAATTCCTGCACCTTACAGAAATATTGTCTCAGGCTTGAAGGAGATCCTTTTGTGACTCAGTCATTCCAACCATGGAAGCCAGACCCTCTTACAGCCCCCAACCTCCCTGAGAATGGAGGCAACTATATAGATTGATAGATAGTTTGTAAATACATATACATATACACATACGTACCCACACACATACATATTTTTAAGTAGCTGAGATAAAAACCAAGTAGACAGAGTAGCCACTGATTATAGGATCAAATCTTAGGCGGCATCTCCTTGCATTCCAACTTAAAATCCCATGGAATGGAGTTAAACAGAGGCCCATGTTGGCCTGTTTCCTGATTTCAGAAACATAAATCCAATCAACTGAAATGCCTCCTGTTTATACTGGCTACACAAGGCCCCTGAAGACTTTACACAGGAAGTCATTAAAATTCCTTATATTCTCCCCAGGCAAAGGCATACCCAGTCAAGCGTCTTCCCTCTTCCTTCTATCCAGAGGAGATCTAGGAATCTAGCAGCCTTCAGTACAGGGAAATACCTTCTCTCTGTTTGGATACTTGCAGATTGTTCCATTTGGGAATCTTGAGTGACAATTTCAGTGAGCTACCCAGGGATTCTTGGCAGACCCAGGAATGGCCACTTATCTCTGCCTTTGTACTTGAGAAAGCCCATATTCTCCCCTCACAGGGCCTACTCAACCTGATTTCTCTCTTTTTTTTTTCCTGTCCTATAGTCACACCTGAAAAAACAGGGCCCTTACTCAGGCTGAGAAATACAGCCCCAGAGAGCCACAAACCCTTCAATCTTCAGTGTTCAGAAGACCAAAGGACCAGATCTCCACTTCTATTTGGCCCTTCGAAACCCAAAGCCTGAAACATCCTGTTCTTTTGCCACATCTGTTTCTTTACCATACAGCTGGAGCTGCTCCAGTGGGGCAGAAGGATGAGTTCAAAAATACCCATCTTAAACTTTATATGTGGCTTGTCATCAACCTACAAGGAGAGCTTAAGCTAAAGCGTGGCATTCTTCTCATTCCTTCTTTCCTAATTAACAACATATGATCTCCACTCCCTTCCCTCACTCCCCTGCCAGGAGCTCCCCCCTTTCACAGTGCTAAAAGCCCAAAGATACTTGCAGTTCAGGCCAGCAGGAGCCCATAGCTTACCCAGGTCTTTTCTTCTTCTGTAAGAGGAGTCCCAAATTACTTCTTTCTATGCACCAAGCTGTCTCCTGCTCAACAAATTTTCAACTTCATCCTGAAGAGACAAATATAAGGGCATCTGTGGTTCTATGCCTCCTTGGGTTTGATAGATGCTCACTGTCCTAAGCCCTCACACTGAGTACAGAGAGCAAGCAAACAAGCTCTGAGCCAGCCCTTCCCAGAGTTGGTAGTTTTGACCTCATCAGCCCAAACTTAACATTTTCTGGCTCTCTCCCAAGCTTCCAGCACTCCCACTTACTCCCTTCTTGTTCTAGCTATATTTTTTTTAAAGAGCATTTCCCCCAACACGAGAGAGAGAGAGAGAGACAGAGACAGAGACAGAGACACAGAGAGAGACAGAGACACAGAGAGACAGACAGGCACATGCTTAACCCCCAAAAATAGAGCCTGGTGACATAATTCAATGGGGAGTTATTCGAGGACTTAAGGATCTTCTTCATGACCCACAGAGCCCATAGCCTGGGTGACTAACTCCAAAACCTCTAATATGAGACCCACATTTCTTTGGGCTCCCATTTTATACTCACAAGGTCTCCTAAACTCCATCTTGGGAAAGAGTTTTTGTGCTTGGCTATAGACCTCCCACAGAGCCAATGCCTGGTGAGGGGCTGAGGAACAGTTATTCTTAGGTCATACTCAGATCTCTTCTTAATGGATGCACAAGTAAAACCATGGACAGAAATATGACCTGAGGGTTCCCAGACCTCAAGACCACCCTTGGAGCCCACAGGAAGTCCCCTGCCTCTATACACACACATGCAAAAAGCCTCCCCTATAGCATAGAGAGTCCACATGGGAAATATCCTCCCTCTGCCTCAAGGGTCCAATTGCCTCTATTAAGTGTGTTAGAGTAACTAGGTTTTGCACCTTGTGACATATATCATGGTCTCCTCGGTTAAAAGGTGACACTCATGGGCTTCCCTGGTGGCGCAGTGGTTAAGAATCTGCCTGCCAACGTAGGGGACACGGGTTCGAGCCCTGGTCTGGGAAGATCCCACATGCCGCGGAGCAGCTAAGCCCAGGAGCCACAACTACCGAGCCTGCGCTCTAGAGCCCGTGAGCCACAACTACTGAGTCCGTGTGCCACGGCTACTGAAGCCCGTGTGCCGCAACAAGAGAAGCCACCGCAATGAGAAGCCCTCACACCACAACGAAGAGTAGCCCCTGCTCACCGCAACTAGAGAAAGCCCACGTGCAGCAACGAAGACCCAACGCAGCCAAAAATAAATAAATAAAACAAATAACTAAAAAAAAAAAAAAAAGGTGACACTCATGATGTCACAGCTGCAGGGGTGCTAGTGGCTAAAGAGACATGTACAGCCAACTTTAACCCCTATGAATAGGTCAGTAGAGGAAAAAAATATGGCATAGAATGACATAAAGAAGGAAAGAGGAAAGTATCTCAATATATTCCACAGGATCTGAACAGCCATGCCTAGAGGCCGTGAGTTAAGGCCCATTTCTACTCCATGTCCAAATGGTGCCTACACTAAAGCTATTATTTGCAATGCCTCATACTTTTTGACTGACAGTTGGCTTCAAAGTTTTACTCATAGCAAACCATCCTATATTTTCCTTTGCCAGGTATAGGGTATTATATTGATGGTATTCTTCTTCTAATGAACATGGGATTGGAATCATGTTGAGGAAGAAGATTCTCAGCATACTGAGGGGTAGATGTGAGACAGGACTCCCAAGAACTAAGGCCTCTCTCTTCCTCTTGTGCTATTGTTGGGAGTACTGGTTCAGGGCTCTTACTCCGTACAGCCCATGTGAAACGTGAAGTCCACAATGTGGCTCCTATAGCAAAATTTATTGCCATACCAGTAAGTGAGATTGACAACATGGTCACTGAGAGCCATGCTGGCCCAAGCAACAAAGATGGAGGAATAGGTATCACTGTTAAACTCACAGGAAACAGCGTGATCCTCTGTGTAGGCCAGGATGTCCTTCAAGGGGCTGCCCGATGCCTGATTAACACCTCCTTGATGTCATCATATTTGTCTGCTTTCTCCAGAATGCAGGTCAGATCTATGAGAGACATGTTAGGGGTAGAGACACAGAGGCCAATGAGATTCCCATTTAGCTCAGGACTGACCTTGCCCACAACCTTGGTGGTATCAGTGCTTGTAGGGATGATGATTTGAGCAGCACCATGATCAACAGGCTGCGGTTTTCTGGAAGGGCCATCCACATTTTTCAGTGTAGAATTAATGGTGTGATCATGAGTCTCTCCACGATCCCTACATTGTCAGGGGTAAATACCCTTGGACCAGGGTACCTAGAAGTTCGTGGTACAGGAGGCAATGCTGGTAATATTTAGTCAGCGATCATACTTCTCATGGTTCCCTTCCCTTACAAACATGAGGACATCTGCAGAAGGGAAAGAAATTATAAACCTCCAACCCTCAAGTGAGCTCCAGCCTTCTCCAAGAGTAAGAAGAGGCTAGTGGACTCCACAGCAAACACCAACCTGTTGGAGAAATGTGGTTTTGGATATTTTGACTAACTAAAATGTTCACATTAACTTTCAAGGCTAAATGTTGATTAATTAATATATAGCTAATATGTTACCAAGTTCTAATGAAACAGAAGCAAACAGAAAGGGTTCAGCACCCCATGCATTTAGGAAGTGGTAAAAGAGCATGACTAGGTCAACTGAGTCATTTCTCTGATACTGAGAAAATGGCATGTCTGCTATAACATGGTTGTATTTTTAAGGTCACCATGAACAAGCTACTGATAAATCACATCTGACAACCCCACAACAGATCAATGATAACTAAACAAGCTTAACTTTCAAACCAATAAACAGAAGGATGGAAGAGGTGTCATTAAATGCAGCCTTCTTGGAGGCCAACGTTGGAGGCGATGGTAGTAACTTGAGAAGAGATGCATGCTCTGCTGGCCTTTTAGCTTTAGGGTTGACAACTGATGGCAGTGCTTAAGGTAAAGGAAGACGTCAGCATTCTCCCAGGCCCCATATTAGAAGCATATCACTTAACAGATGCCTTATCCACATAGCCTATCAATTACCTAATCTGTTTTTTCAAAACGTCTCCTGCCACTGTCCATCAACCTCTATACCCTCTTCCATCAGCCTAAGTGAAAGTTTTTCTCCATTCATGATTAATAATAGCTCTATATGAAATGCCCAAGTCATGCTAGACACTGATCCAAACAGTTAGGAATACACTGAATCCTGTGTTAGAGATAAGATATTGGAATGATTATTCCGTTTCCCAAATGAGTGCCTCTGCATTTCCCAGAAGGAGAGAAAGTCAATGTCTCTGCAGTGACCTGTGTATGTAAGAGATGACTTGGTTTCCTGGGCAGAGAGATTACCATACAGTGACTCAGTGTCTGACCAATAAGCTACCCTTTTTGATGGGGTCAGTCATTCCCTTTATCCCTAGGACTTGAGTTATCAGAGAGTGTATCACTGAATTTACCAAGAAAGAACTTGGAAAGAGTTTCTATAGCACTATGACTTCTGTCCAAGCTTACCTCAATTAGTCCTTACATTTAGTTGATCAAAAAATAAGTATTTATAAAGTACCTGAGGGCAAAGCATTCTGTTAGGTACAGTAGAGTGGCACAAAGTGTAAGATGTAGCCCCTATCTTGGGATAGTCTATTGAGGAGGCAAACCTTATATGAGGCTGGTTGAGCAGCCTTCATGGAGTTATGAGGATTTGGCATGGAAAAGAATTGGAGAGACAGAGGGGAAGGAAGGCATTTAGGTCAGTCCAGAATTTTATTGTTTTTGGTCTGAAGCCTTCATAAGACTCACAGAGTAAAGTACATATAATGTGCTCTTAAAAATAAACTCTCAAGATCAAAACAGAAGTTAGAAGGCTTTTTTGAGTTTAAGTTTAAGAAACATTTTCCAGTTGTTTTCATAAAAGGAATTGTCAGTCTAATAATACAGTTGGATTAATAGTAGTGTCTAAAATAGTTTTAGTTCTGATTATTAAATGATTGGCAGAAATAAAGAATCCAGTGGTTATGAAACTGCCTGGGTCAAAACTAAGCCACTTACATCTTCTAGCATTACTCTAAAGTTGACATTAGTTAAAATGATCACCCAACTCCCACCAAAATTTCCAGTATGTTTGCTGGTAAGAAGAATCCATCAGCTCAAAGGAGTGATGGAATATTTTTTTTTTTTTTTAGCACAGAAGCAGGTGCACTGGATTAGTGGAGCAGATGGAATCAGCCATCTCGAATGGCAACAGGTATAGTTTGGGAGCAGGATGTTACAAAGGCTTGCTGATGCCCACACAAGGCAAGAGTGACCAGGGAAGCAAGTCTATACTTGCCCCCCAGATATCCACCTGGCCTCTTCCTCTATAATAATGTCTATATAATAATGTCTCTTTTAGACACTATTAATAATAGCCTGTATTATTAATAGTGTCTACAATAGTTTTAGTGCTGATTTTTTAATGATGTCACCTCCTCAGAGGGATCTTCCCTGGCTCTCCCTGTATAAAGTCAGACCCTCTGTCACTGTCTATCTTCTCATCCTGTTTCATAATTATTTGAATATATGCTTATTGTCTCTTTCCCCAGTTAGAATGGACTCTTCAGGAAAGCAGGGACTTTCTTGCCTTGTTTACTGGTATATGTTCAGCTCCTAGAACAATGGGGCCAATAAATATTTGTTGAATGGATGTCATAACATTTGAAAAAAGCTATATATCAATAAATCCCAAATTGGTGATTGGACATTATATTTTAAACCAATGATCTCATATAGATTACTACTTGCTTTAGAAATGGTTTATGATGTGGGAAGGCATAAAGGCACAACTTCCTATACAGTCTCACTCCAGTTCCACCTTTTCCATGAAGTCTTTCTTCTCAGCTAACTCCATTTCTTTTTCTGACCTCTGAATGCGCGCAGCTTAATGTGTAACTGTCCTTTGTGTATAGAATTTATTTGTAAGTTCTTTAAGAATGAGGATGATATCCTATCTTTTTTACCCTATATTTTCTACCATGCCCAGCACAGCACAGGGAACGTAGTAGGCACTCAAAACAGTGCATGACTTGTTGATTGATTCCAGGTGGGGAAATTGGCAAGCAGAAGCTGTTAGAAACGAGCTTTCTTTTCTGTTTTTCTAAGACAACCCAATAATCAACTGGTGTTAAGGACATTACTCATAAATCCTAACAAATCATTTTAACTATAAAGGTAAATTTGATCCAGCAGTGTCCCTTGGGCACTCTTCGCACTTGCTGATGAATAACTTAGGGGCTTAAAAAATGAATTACAGGACCTAGCCTTTGGTGGGGAAAGTTGTCAAATGAACACATTAATTTTTTCATCTGCTTCTGCCCTGGGCTATGTGGATTACAGTGGGCTGGGCAGCCTGCAAAGATTGCTTCACGCCTTGCCCTTCCCAGATTTCTCCTTCTAATCAGTGAATGTTGCATTCTTTCTGGAATATGAAGATATTAGAATTCAAGCTGATTTCTGGAGGCAGTATATTCTCCAGCCCTGGCCTTCGGTCAAGAACATACCGGTGTGTGCTGGGTTGTTTTTTTTTTTTTTTTTTTTACCAATTTCAGTGACTTTTGGGAGTCCCAATACCCAGCAAGAGACTGCTCTATTCTAATTCATTCTAGAGTATTCTAATACAAACTGGGAAGTGAGGTGTTTCCTAAATTCTTCTGATGACTGTTGGCTCCCATGGTACCTTGTGCCAAGCCTACATATCCTACTCAGAAGGTATACTTATACACCTTGGGATGTAGAGGGTTTCCTTCTCAGGGATGGTGGCCTGCTAGTAGCGCTGGCCAGTCATGTGGATTTTCAGTGCTGTAACTGACCTAAAGTAGAATCCAGGCTCATTGTCATACTGTTTAAGATGTTCTCTGCTTGCTCATTTCATTTCAAAATGCACCTGAATCTATTAGCTTCTGCAATATTCTCTGCTGAACTGAGTTGAGATTTGGATTTCCCTTAGGTCAGCCTCCTTTTAATTGCAACGTTTCTTACAGCTGATGATAGGGACCAGAATCAGCATTCCTACCAGGGTGCTATCTGTCTTCAAGGCCAGTAACTCCTAACATTTTTGGAGTAGTGACAGTCTATTTGATTTTGCTTTTTAAAAATTAAAAAGCCTTTTTTTTTTAATTATTAAAAAATTTTTTGTTGGTTAAAGCTAACATACAATATTATATTAGTTTTAGGTGCACAAAATAGTGATTCAATATTTTTATACGTTCTGAAATGATCACAACAATAAGTCTAGTTACCATCCATCACCGTACAAAGTTGTTGCAATATTATTGACTATATTTCCTGTGCTGTAACTTACATCCTCATGGCTTATTAATTGTATGAATGGAAGTTTTTACCTCTTAATCCTCTTCACCTACTTCATCTGCCCCCCTACCCCACTCCCCACTGGCAACCACTGGTTTGTTCTCTGTATCTATGAGTCTGTTTCTGTTTGTTTTGTTTTGTAGATTTCACATATAAGTGAAATCATATGGTATTTGTCTTTCTCTGTCTGACTTATTTTACTAGCACAGTACACTCCAGGTCCATGGTACAAAGGGCAAAATTTTATTCATTTTTATGGCCAAGTAATATTCCACTGTGTGTGTGTGTGTGTGTGCACGCGCGCATGCACGCACATCACAATTTCTTTATCCATTCATCTATTGATGAACACTGATTTTGCAACACTTCTGCTTCCTTTGTCTTCTCTTGGGAAGAGTCAACTTTTGGCGGACAACATTAATGACAGTGGAAGAAGTAGTGGAAATGAAGAGGAATACTAGTTGAGAAGTCAGTGGGCCCGGGGTCTAATTCTGAGGCTTAACAATGGTTCTTCAACTGAATTGTGACCTGAGAAAATCACTTGCCTCATTTGGGCCTCAGCTTCATTTGTGAAATGAGGGGGTTGGACTAACTAGATTAATGTTTCCTAAATCTTGCTGCATCTTAGACTCACTGGGCAGAAGCACCAGTGAGAATTAAAAATACTAATTCTAGGGCTGTACCCACCCCTGACCTACTGAATTAGAGTATATCATGGTGAGTATCTATAGTTTTTTAAAGCATCACCAGTAAGTCAGATATATGTATACATGGTTAAGACTAAATCAGGGTTTCTCAAACTTTAATATGCATACAAAATCGCTTGGGGACGTTATTAAGATACCTGCCCTTTATGATTCAGTAGGTCTGGGTTGAGGCCTGAGATTCTGCTTTTCTGACAAGTTCCAAAGCGATGCCCATACTGAACTTTGAGTAGCAAGAAGCTAGAACTTTGATGGTTCTCATCTGGGGACAACTTTGCCCCCCTCACCAAGTTGTGTTGCCAGATAAAGTACATTTTCTAAATCTGGCAGTCCTATCCCCAGGGGACATGTGGCAATGTCTGAAGACATTTTTGGTTGTCACAACTGGGGTTGGGGGTTGCTACTGGGATCTAATGGGCAGAGCAAGCAAAGAATATTGGCCTAAAATATCAATAGTGTCAAGGTTGAGAACCCTGGTCTAGATGATCTAATTTAAGCTTTCTTCAAATTTTTACATTACTGCATATGATTCTGGTATATAATTATAATAACATCATATATTTTGATCAGTGATCAATGGTTGCTATATCAGAATTTTCTTCCCTAGCCATATACCTTATCACAACAGGAAATTTTTCTAATAAACTTTTTAGGAACTTTCCAACAAACCTTTTATGTTTTATTTCTCCAGGAATAACAACTGAGCACTGAGAATAGGAGAAATGTTGAGTGTCAGAGCCTGAAAGGCCTTTAGTAATCAACTCACTCAAACCCTCTTAACCCACAGATGGAGAAATAAAGGCCCACAGAAGGGAAGTGTCCAGCCCAAGCTGTGTTGTTTTAAGGAAATTCTCCACATATCTGAGGCTGTTAGGGTAATTAATTGTTTATAAAATGTCAATAGTACTACCTGCTTTTAATTGGCACACATTCTCAAAATAAACTGGATGAGGAGATACATTTTACTCTCATTTGAAGATCACCACCTCCCCACCCCACCTCTGGCTTCTATTTCTATCCACACATTGAGAGTGATTTTTCTAGATAGCTAAAGTTACCTCATTCACTGAATACACTCATTCTGATATGGCAGGCTTTGGAATAATTTGCTTTGGCTTGTAGTGATAATGATAATAGATATTTATGGGGGATTTACAATTGTTGGGTGTTGTTATAAGGGCTTTACATGGGCTAACTAATCTTACCGACCCTTACTTCAGAGATGAGGAAACTGAGGAACAGAAAAGTTAAAAGTCACCTGCCCAAGGCTACACAAATAGTAAGTGGCAGAGTCAGGACTTAAGCCTGACAGTTGGATTCTAGGGTCCATGCTATTGGCCATCAAACCAGACTGCCTCTCAGAGCTTGCAGTTTTACTAAGAGCTAGGAGTTCCTTGAAGGAAGGGAGCATGCCATTTGTCTTCATATCCCCTGAGATTAACACAATAATTGGCACATATTAGGAGCTCGTTATTTGTAGGTTGCATGAGTGAATGCCAAGACTTGGTGCTCTCAGCAAAGAAACCCACAGGCAGGTGAAATGACTTTTTGCTTATTTCCCTTTCCACAGGTGTGAGCAAGAGTTTGCACAAGACTTGACTGCCCACTCTGTTGCCTGAATAATTAGAATTTTTTTCTGAGGCAAATGGTCTTTATGTCAGAGAGGTACAGTGAAGACAGTCAGATCTGCAAGGAGCTATTCATATGTCCTAGGTAAAAGGTTAGCAGGTGGGAATGCTCCAAAGCAAGGCCAAGGGGTTCAGCCTGGGTTCTCCACCTGGAGAGCTGATGCCTCCATCTCCCGCTGCCTTTGATGCCGTTTCTAGGCTGGCAGCTGCCAAACCCAGACTTGAGCAAATGAGCCTATAAACACAGCGAGGAAGATCCCTTTCTTCAAGAAGCGCTGTGACAAGAGTTTGGTTAGGACTCAGCTCAGATGTTCCTCCCTCCCTTTATGGAGGCAGATCTTATGGAAAGATCATGAACTTTGAAATCCAAAGGACCTGGAGTCTCACTCTGGTTCTGCTACTTTCTACCTGAGTAACTTGACCTCTATTAGCCTCAGTTTTCTTGTACTGCATGGAATTTTGGGGAAGACTCCAAGTTAACTTCCCTATCGCATGGAAGGCTTTCAACAAACGTTAGCTCTCTCTCCTCCAGCAGATCCAGGACTCTCCCTTGTTCTGAGTCTTGTGGAAAGAGTATGATTCTCCAGGCTGCAGGCAATCTGTAGCTTGTCTGCACATAGTTGTTCATTGCTCTTTATTCCCTTTTCTCCTTCCTTACAGCAGTAGAATTGCAAACTGATATCTGCAAGTTGACCCTGTGATGTTGAAACCCAGGAAAATCCTCAAGAGTCAAAGAATCTCAAGGATAACAATGGTCAGCTAACTGCTGAAATGTGGCATCATGGTGAGTTGGTATAAAAAGTGATTGTATAAGTCAAAATGGTTGGAGTGACCTTAAATGTCCTTGGAGGAACTTTCTGCAGACATGTTGGTATTCTGTACAAAAGGATTTGCTACCTCAAGGTAGCCACTGGGACTACCTTGGCAACTGGGAAATGGAAGAGCAAAGAGGAAGGCCTCAGTAATAGAATTCTACATCCAGAGGTAAATTATATCTCAAGTACTCAGTCATTTTGAACCAATATTGTTTTTTCAGACAGAAAAAGTACCACCAGGAGGTAGAAGTTTTTTCTTATATGAATACAGAAAAGCCACCCCAGCCATGCTTTTCCCCCTACACATGGATAGAATTTCACCTTGTTCACAGATGTTCTTGTGTCAAGCATTTGCTATCAATAATTTTTTAAAGCCAAGATTTCTGGTCTGCATGTGAGTTCAATTTGTATATACTTCTGTGATCTGGAAAAAGAACTATAGACTTTGGGCTATAATAGGAAAGTTAGGAGCAATAACCAGAAGATCAGGGTCTTCCCAACTTAATAAGAACATACTTCATCTTTACAGGGACAGTTACAAGAGGAAACCCTTAAGAAACATTTGACTTGTGGCTTATAAGAACATACTTGTCCTGAGCTTTTGGCTCAGATCTGCCACTAACTAGCTTGGAGACTTTGGGAAATTCACTTTTCTGGGCCTCAGTTTCCAAAGTTGTTACAGGAGGGGACTACAGTAGACAATATTCTTCTAGCACTCATACTTGAAGATTCTATGGGAGTGCCAGAGATAGAACTGGATGTTGACCTTAGAGTATCAATAGCTAACTTTCTGTTCTTCCAGTACTATCAATATGTCCCTGACCAAGTTTAAGGGAAGGAGTATGGGGGAGGGAGAGGCAGAGAGCAAGGCCTGTGTGCTGAGACTACACCATGTGTTTTGTATTTGCCTAGATTTACACGTGGCCTAAAGCCTGTTTGTTCTGTGCCTGTATTGTTTCAACTTCCATCCGTTTCATTGGTTCTATAAATTGGCTTTAACCCAATTCTCTCTGTTTTGGTCATTAAATTTCAAATTGGTTCCTGGCTTTGTGTACAATCCCCTTCTTTCTTTAATAATAGAATCGATCTCACTCCCCAAAATGATGGTTGGAAACTTGAAAGCAGGCTAGTTACTCTTCCTTCATTGTATTCAGTTTCCCTAGATTTACCTTCCTTTGGATTTTCTCTTTACAGCAGTGTCCAGCATCTTGGGCCTCAAATTCCTCTCTGATGGGCTGAGACCTCTTATGTTTGAGGAGGCTGGGTAATCCAGTGCCCCTTGGGAATACGTTGTTAGGACAGCCACAGCAAACAAACCTAAAATGAGAAATTGAACCAAAGCAGTCTAGTCCTAGCCCAGTGAAGCTCTTCAGTTGGTAAAAGGCTCTTGACACTTGCCAAGAGCTGAAAGGGCCCCACCTTACCTGAGCATAGAAGGGAGCTGTATCTGACGCAATGACAGTTAATCCTGCCCAGAGATGTGCTGGTAAATGCTTAACAACTGGCTCTGTGGGGGGGGGGGGAAGCCCTGATTTGTTGTGTTTGCCAATTTCCATGGTGAAAATACTCCCACCATGATTGATTGCAAGCTAACAGCATGACGTCACTAAATGTGGAGTTGGTAAGCGATGAACACAAATGGCCCTTAAGGGCGGTGCAAGCACACTCCAGCATACCACCCACCACCCAACTGCATCTACGATGGGCCCACACAGCCCAAAGCTGCCAGACCTGGGTTCTCTGGCAAGGATTGGGGAGGAGAGAGAGAGTGGTGCTTATACACTGTCCTGCCTCTCCAACCTGCTCCTTGGGAAAGAAGCATTAGAACTGAGTGTAAAACATCATATACTTTAAATCTCCAGGAGGAAAACTCAGTCACATCATGTTCCTCCCAACATGTTTTGTTTTTTTTTTTCCCTACAATTTAGCTCAGGGTAAGTTTCATTCCTGGGTCCCCAAAAACCTTTTAAAGAAGACTCCCTTCCTGTTCAAGTCTCTAGAAAGGAACCTGCGACATATCCAGATAATGGAGACTCCTTTCTTGGTGCCTAAAGAGCTCAGAAAAATGTGGTTCGACAGAAATGCCTAAACTCTGATTGTATCAAGAGACCAATCATCAAATTGATTGTCACACAGTTAATCTGATCCACTTTGCTTACCCCAAACCTGGGTTGATCATTTGATGGATATTATCAGATTTATTTATGTATGACTATCCAACCACTTGCTTAGTAAAGGACCCCAAATGGTTTCTCAAACCTGTCTTATATATAACAGCTAACATTTATTGAGTGCTTGCTATGTGTCAAGCTTTGCTCTACAGGTTTCATATGTAATATATAATCCTCCCAACAACCTTCTGAAGGAGGTACTACTATTATCACATTTTATAGATGAAGAAACTGAGACACAGAGAGGTGAAGGATCTTGCCCAATGTCACACAGCTGATAAGTGGTAGAGCTAGGATTCAAACCTTGGCAAGCTCAAGAGTCCTTTTATTTAGCCACTATACTAATGTAAACTTACCATAGGCACAGAGTTTAATTAAAACATTAAAACTCTCCTAAGCTTGAAGTCAGGAAAGATGAGTTCTGATTCTGGCTCTGGCACTGGCTTGTGAGACCTAGGGAAAGTTCCTCTATTTCTGCATGCCTATGCTATACAAATGTCAAGAGAATTCAATAGAAAATGCTGGAGCCATGAGCAAGCTTTTCAAAAGGAAGTTGTAGGGATCTAAGTTGTTACTGTTTCTCACTGTCTTTCAAAGATCTCATGAAAAAGATTTGCTTTTGCTGGCTGTATGTTTTGCAGTTTGACCCCCATTGTTCTCCTTTCAGTCTCTTCAGGAGAAAAATCCTTAGAAGTTAGACTTGAAAAAAGTCCAGGAGAGCAGTCAACTCCTTGCTTGTTCAGGCAGGATTGCTCTCCGTTGACACATCCCGTGTGTTTTGGTTTAGCGTTTCCAATCTTCTTCCCCTGAATACTTTTCTCCAGGAATTTTCTCCAAATCTTTTCTTTCTTCTGAAGAGTCTATATGTTACATCGGCTTGTCATCTTCCAATTCCAGGCCAGAGAGAACTGTGAAGCACTGAGGAACTATTTTTTCAAGGCTCTACCCATGCCCATTCCTTAGCACCATCACCACAGTTTCAGGGTGCTAAAATTTATATGTACCATGAAGAAAGAAAAGGCTCTAGTTCTCAGGAAACACTATAATTTGGGCTGTGCTGGGGGAGAAGGAAGCCCCTAGAAACTGGGGCTGTATGTGGTTATTATTGCACAAAGTAGGGAGTGGTGACAGGAAATCCACACTGTGGCACAAATACCAATGCTAGTAGAAGGCTCAAGGAGAAAGACAATAGTCTACAGCACTTCCTATTCTCCTGCCCTGCTAGAAAGATTCATGGCTCCATGAATGATCTGAAGTAGGGTCCCTACATAAGTTATCATCCAAAACGAGACATTCTTTAGAGTGCTCTTTGCTGAATCAAGTCAATAGGAGTAAACTGGACTGTCTTGGGCAAACTAGAAAAGCTAGTTTCCCTATCCTGGAGATAAAGCTCTCTAAAACTTGATGGTGTGGATTCACAGTTGAGGGCCCTACTCTAGGCCCATGTTGGACATCACAGAGTGCCCACAGTTGCCCAGGACAACACAAGGAGATGAGACAACTCCCTGGGCCATGCATCCACCAGGGCATCAGCTGGGGGTTTTGTGTTCGTGTTTTGCAGTGTCTTCTCAGATGAAATTGCCATGCTGATTGCAGAAAGGAAGAACAATTAGCACATTAATTAATTAGAATCTTGTTTTTAATTCTACTGTGAAGAGTAATCTTTTGTTAACTTGAATGAGATCCTAAGCTTACCCTAAGCTTTAATTATAGTGTTATTATTTTAAAATATTGGCTGGCCCTGGACCAAGATGCTAGAGTGTTTAAATTTAAGTACTCCAGAGGTAATTTAAACACATGATAATTTACTGACGGGTACTAATGACCCAAAGGAATTCCACATTGTTTAGTTCAAACAAATGATTACGATGATAACAGACCCTGAAGTATGCTAATCACATTCTTTGCCAGGGAGCACGAGTACCTGTAAATGGATGTGTGTCTGTTTGTGGTTGTCTCTGAGCTGTCAGGAGAGGCTGCAGCGTAAGGGTGTTGGAGACTTGCAGCCTTTCAGGTAGCATGACCTTGTTTGAGTTCCTGCTCTACTATAAGCCACACTAACTGCCTGACTCTTGGCAAGTTACCATCTCCTCTAAGTTTTAGTTCCTCAATTGTAAAATGAGATTAATAATACCCCTCTCAGAGGAGTGTTTGTGAGGATTAATGAGCCAACATATGTAAAGTGCCGGGGACATAGTAGACTCCTGATAAATGGTAGCTATTCCATTTTACATAGATATCTTATTTGCAGTTGTGTATTCTTGTGTATATCTCCATGTTTAGATTTTCCAGGTGTCCGTATCTGACTTTGTATCCATGTACTTACCTGGGTATATAGATGTATATTTTGGTATTTGGTGAAATGTATCTGTATGAGTGCAGTAGTCTTGGTATGCAGCTGTATCTATGCATATACTGAGTGAGAGTCTGTGTGTGTATGAAGGAGATATACCATATCTGCATGAGTGAATGTATATCGCTGTGCTTTCTGTAGTTCATGATCTCAAACTAGGCTGTGAAGACCACCTTAAGCATGACTTTTCCATTTCCAGCAATACCTTAAATTCTTTGGCCTTGATTTCATCCTTGTTTAGGTGGTCCAGGTAGTGGAGGTGGTTTGGTTGTTTCCTTCTTTTATGGATTTGCTAGTATGCGTGTGTCTTAGAACCAATAGCTCCTTAGCCACAATTAGCTGCTTCCTTTCTCCTGCTTCCTTTTTTCTTTTCCTGCTCCTTCCTTCCCTTTCCTTCACTGTCTACAACCTTACTGACTTTTCACCCCACTAACATCAGGGGGAGGAACACCTGAAGCAGGTGGGATGGCAGTCCTTGACTCTGAAACGAACTGTGAACTTATTCAATGGGAGCTCAAATTTGGGCCCCTGTGTGTTGGAGAAGCAGATTAGCATATAAAAGGAAGAATGTAAAGGTTGGAGAATCACCAGAGACAAACTGAGAGGCAGGTGCTTACCTTTGTGGTTTGATCTTAGAATAACCATGAAGTCCTCTCCACCTAGAAATTGTTCTCACACTGGCCTGTCATAGAACCTGAAAGTCCACCATTAGGTCCTGTGTCTGGCGGGGCTTTTCCCTGTGCTGCAGACACAGCTTTGCAGCCAGCTTTGTGGCACCCCTGTAATATTAAAGAGTGCCAAGGCTCCGTCCCACCGGGTGAACCTATATTCTCAAGTTCCAAAGAGTCTTGGGAGCCTCCAGGAGTATTCTGCTGGAACTTAAATTGTCACTGATGGGAGGGAGGCATTAAGGACAAACAATTGTTGCCTTCCTCCTTCTGCCTTTCCTTAATCTCAAGTCAACAGCCCATTATCAAGCATTGACCACATGAAGTACTTAGGTTGGATGTGGGGACCAGAGAAAAAAAGATCATCTCTTTCCTTTCTCTCTCCTCTCCATCTTGCAGTCTTTACGCTAAGCCCTCCTCATTGCCGCTAGGAGTAAAGCAGATCAGATAGACCAATGATAAACTGTGTTGGTTATCCTTTCCCACGAGTTTTGGCATTTTAAAAGAGGGCCTGGGGACAGATTCATGAATTCCTCCCCACACTTAAGCAGTGCCCCTACATTCTGAAATTAATCTTCTCTCTGCCAATGGCTGGAGCCAATCTCCCATTTTGTCCACAGTGGAGACCATCTATTTGGTAGGGAGGAAGCATTCTGATTAAATTAACTTGATTTAAGATGTGAATGATATCTGGCTTAATCTGTTTATTTCCCCAAATAAATATACATTTCGAAGGGGAACTTGTTAAAAATAAATAACTCTCAAATGGTAGGCATTAAACAGTAATATGGGACCCTTCAGGCTTTCTGGGCCTCTCAAGATATAGCATATAAGTAATTAATGTTTTCTTCCCAATTCTCATAATATGCTGATATTCACCCAGTTCTTCTGGTGCTCACTTTTGTTTTCAACAAGCCTCACAACCACGCTGTGACGATGCAAGATGCCATAGGCATTCCCTTGACATAAGGGCTTCTAGGCACCATAGAAGGGCATGAATCACGCTGGAGGTGTGGTGGAGTAGGCGTCGCAAGAAATCACCTCTACCTCTCCTCCCTGTCTTCTTCTCCTCTAACTTCTACTTTCTCAGAAAGCAGTTTAACGACCTAATTTTACTTGGTGGTCTACAAAGTAGACTTCTCATTGAACTACTTTGCTACTCTCTATTTAATGTATATGACAGAGAAAAAAAAAAACAATGATCAATATGTGAGTCCTAACTTCACCTATATTGTTAGATGTAATATATTATTAATTTTTACTGTGTTCTTCTACCTTCATCAAGATCATTAGTAAATATTAGTACATGTTACTGCATTCTAATTCACATATATGCATTTAAGTTTTGCATTTGTATTTCACAACAGGGACCTAGCCTCTGTCAACACATTTATACCCTAATATCTGTAACCAAAACCTAGGATTTTACTTAAGCTACTAAATTAATGGATTGTACAATAGCATTATGGGTAGAATTCTGAGTTTCAGATTTATGAGCTATTCGTTTGTGCAGCAGACATTACTCTCTATTCAATCTTTGGCCAGAACAAATTCTACCAATGTAAAGAGAAGGTAAATGTACTTTAGTATAGGTGAGGCAATGAGGGCTAAGTACTTGATCAGGGAAGGGAGAATAGTTGTGTGTATTTCATGTCCAGGCTGAACCAAAAAACCTGTCTGTTGGCCAATCTATCTTAGAAGACTGGAGGATTGATGGGATTTCAGAAGCTGTTTAAATGATGGGAAAGACCATTTGACTGCCTGAAGGAAAAGTATTCCAGGGAGAATATATTGCTTTGGAAAAAGTTCAGAGGTGGGAGTGAGATGGGCCTGCAGGGAACCTGAAACAGGTGTGCCTTCACACATGAGGTGTAACCATAAAGTGATGAATGTGACTTCTTTTGATACAAACATACCAGTACTTTACATCCCCGCAGTGTTGTCCTCTTCAAAGCAGACATCTTGAGAGTCTAGATTCTTAATGAAGACCAACATACCTTTGAATATTCTCTTCTGGTCTAGACTTCAGAGCCAAAAGTGCAAACTGCACCCATTCCTTTAAGAGAGAAAGTGGAAATAACTAGCTGCAATGTAAGAGGGATCTGAAGACTGGACTATGACTCATGGCTTCCTAGCCACCACCTTTAATGATCCCTTGGTAAGCTGGAGAGGTGACCACCTATACCAATATAGTAAACGGAGCCATCTTAATTAAAAGTGGAGAGACCCATATGGCCTCTGGGATCTTCTCCCAGGTATAACAACACCCTCTTTTCATTTTGATGTTTATCTTGAGTTGATGGTATATCATCCTGCCAGAGTTTGCTTGCTTGCAAATGGAGTTAGATGAAACTCTTCTACACTTTCTACCCTTTGTGAAATAGACTCCATGTGACCAAATGAATTCCATCTAGGTCTTAAGGGATAAAGACAAAAGCAAGAGAGCTGTATGATACAAAATTGAATAGATAGAGATCATTGGGTAGTCCAAGATGTCTGATGACTGTTATCCTGGAAGCCCATTCAAAGAGCTTGATAGGCAGGGGGGAAAGTGGGGGGGGGGGATAAATTGGGAGACTGGGATTGACAAATACACATTACTATATATAAAATAGATAACTAATAAGGACCTACTGTATAGCACAGGGAACTCTTCTCAATACTCTGTAATGACCTATATGGGAAAATAATCTAAAAAAAAGTGGCTATATGTGCATGTATAATGGATACACTTTGCTGTACAGCAGAAACTAACACAACATTATAAATCAACTATACTCTAATAAAAATTTTAAAAAAACAAAAAACAAACAAAGAGCTTGGGAAGGTATATGCGGTTTGTTCTATCAGAGGCTTCAGAGAGATTGACAAGCATGAAAACAAACAACTGTCATTTAGATTTAACAATGAAAAAAATGTATGGGAAAATTACACATAGTTTGGGATGGAGCTTAGGGTTGGGATCAGGGGTCTCAAATGACAGTGTACAGGGTCCAGATAAATGCTGGGGCTTGTGGATTTCACAATGTGAGTATAAACAGTGCTGCTATAAGAAGTTGATGTTAAAAGTGGGAAAAGAGATGCAGTTAAATGTGTCAATGTTTTAAATGTTAGATTATGTTAGTGAAAAAGTAAGGACGAAGGATGACCCATAATGTGTATTAAGCATCTATTTTGTTCCAGGTTCTTTAAATATATTGCTTCAGAACAAGCCTGTGAACTAGATATTATGGTACCCATTTTAGTGATGAGGAAACTGAGGCTCAGAGAGGTAAAGTAACTTGCCCAAAGATACATAGCTAGTAGTTGGCAGAGCTAGGATTGAACACAGATTTCACTGACTCCAGTGAAAGTTCATACTCTTCATTAGTGTATTAAGTTACTCTTTAAGGCTGGACGCAGCTGAGTGTGCACACAGAGAAGAAAGAGCTAGAAGAAAAGTGTTTTTTAATAAAAGGCTAACAGTCTGAAGGACAAAGACTTAAGAATGTGGGCAGCAATGGGATCCTAGGTTGGTGCTGCCAATGACAGGGAATGTAGGAGGAAGAATTAAGTAGTGTTTTGAACAGAGATTGTAAACTGGTGGCCCATAGGCTAGATCCAGCCAGCACACATGTTTTGTTTGACCTGCACAGTGTTTTCTAAAATATCAAATTTATTGCCAGTATTTAAAAAGAAATTTTTCACATAAAATTTCCACTTTCCAGCTTCTTTTACAAAAAAATATCTGGCAACATGGGACCTTCAATCCTGCATGGCAAAGTCAGCTGGAGCCAGGTTACACATTATACTGGTACTTGCTTTCCAGTTTCCCAAAGCTTTCAGCACATCCTACACTTGGGCAGCTTTACTCATCAGATTACCTGCTGAGCCCCTGTAAACCTTTTCATTTAAGACTGATAGTTTAGATGGTCACCCTGGATGGCTCCCTGTTTTCTTTGAAGAAGATACCATCTTGTGGAAGAGATATCAATGAAAGTAGGGCAAGATGTTTTCATGAGGGGATTCAAGGTGCTGAAATGTCTGATTTGATTAATGTCTGAGAGGAGCTAGAACCATTGTGGTGTCAGCCATCAGCTTAGCTGGAGGTTGGTATGTTCTTCTTTAGTTGTTCAGTCATTTGGGTAGAGGAATGGGGGTGCTATAATTTTTTTCTTGTTTGTTTGTTTACAGTTCAAGGTTGAATTGTAAACAGTTTTTAGTTGGCAAGCAGAGAGGACAGTGAAGACGTCCAGTGTCTTGGGTAAGCTTGACCTCAAGATACCAAAAGTAGGGCCTGTCATCCATTGCAAAAAATCACTGGTGGCCAGAGGTGTTAGTGTGTCCCTGAAAAGGAGGCAGCAGCCTAAAAGCAATAAATAGCAGGAGGCAGACTGTCTAACTATGTTAGGTGTTGGGAAGAAATGTGGGAAATAAAACAGTGATCCAGGAAAACTCTAGTTTATTTTTTAAGTGAATTTACTAAGGGACTTGTGTGTGTATGTATGTGTGTATATATATATATATATATGAGTATGATTCAGCCTTAAAAAAGAAGGGAATCCTGCCACTTGTGACAACGTGAATGAACCTGGAGGACATTAGGCTAAATGAAATAAACCAGTCATAGAAGGACAAATACTGCATGATTCCACTTATATGAGGTATATAAAAAGTCAAACTTGTAGAAGCAGAAAATACAGTAGTGGTTGCCAGGGGTGGATGGTGGAGAAATGGAGAGTTGTTGTTCACTGTGTATAAAGTCTCAGCTATGTATGCTAAATGAATAAGTTCTAGAGATCTGCTGTAGTAACCATATGGTATCGTGCACTTCAAAATTTGTTAAGAGGGCTGATCTCATGTTAAGTGTTCTTACCACACACACACAAAAACAAACAAACAAACCCAAAGGAACACAAGGAAACTCTGGGAGTTGTTGGGTATGTCTATTACCTTGATTGTGGGGACGTCATCACGGATGTTTGCTTATGTCCAAACTCATTAAATTGTACATATTAAATATGTGTTGTTCTTTGTATATCAATTATACCTCAATAAAGCTGTTAAAAATATTGTATGAATCCGTTTATATGAAGTGTCCAGAATAGGTAATCTGAGAGACAGAACATAGGTTAATGGTTGGTTGCCCAAAGATAGCGAGAAGGATTTGGAGGGAATGGGGAATGACTGCTAATGGATATAAAGTTTCTTTTTGGGGTGATGAAAATATTCTAGAATTAGATAGTGTTGATGGTTGTACAACTCTGTGGATATATACTAAAAGCCACTGAATTGTATACCTTAAATGAGTCACTTGCATGGTATGTAAATTATCTCGATAAAACTATTTAAAAATGAATTTATAAAACAGACATAACTCGCTATACTGCATTATTTCCCAAACTTGGGAAAAACTTAGTTCTTTATTGTATCCTTCATTCTTGAAAAGGCCTTTAGGCCACTGTCCCTTAGGAATTCAGCTTAAGTTAGCAAGGAAGGCTAAAGATCATTGCTTAGCACAAAAGTTCCTTTCAATTGTGTGTCTATCTGAAAAGTCTCTCTGGCCTCAGTGTATACCCACCTCATCCTTTACTCCAGGCCAAATATCACTGAAAACAAAAACAAACAAGCTAGCTAACTAACAAAACCAAAACACTACAGAGAATTCCCAAAGTTTAGTGTTAAAAAGGACCTTGAAATGGAGTAATATAGTCTAGACAGACTCAGATGGGTAATAGATAATCCTTTGCATGATCATATTTACATGAAAGCAATTCCATAATTTCTTTTGATATGTGGTACAGCCAGTCTCCTTGCCTCACCTGGTAGTTTGCTCTGTTGTGAAACCTAAATTAAGTACTGGGAATCCTCAGAGAGTATCTGAGAGAAGAACCCAGTGCCTCTAGGAAAAGGCCTGATGGATCTAAAAAAGGAAGTGGGGTGGAGAAAAGAATGGCTATTTTGGGGGGACAGGTGGAAGGGACTAGTTTTTACTGAAGGCCTTATAAACAGCTCTAAACAGGCAGACAGCACTTCGGCTCTGACCATTACCCTAGCTATGATAAAAAGCTTTTTTTATTGATGTGGAAAAAATGACTTTAAAGTGGAAACTCCCTAGGCAATTAATTCCTAGTTTTATCCAAGACTTTCCTTTCTGAATTTGAAACTCAGTGATTTCCTTCTGTGGTTTTATCAATGGGCCAGAGGTCTGATAAGATTGCTTCCTTCCTGCACTTGGAACTCTGCCATCTCACTTGGAAGAAGTGATATACTTGCCTTTCTGGCCTGGCTCAGAACTGTGGAACAAGAGGCACAGGAGATGTGTGGCCAAAAAGTGCAGAGGCAGGCCAATATGACTAGCCTAGGGCTAAACCAGAGTGGACTTGACTTGAGTCCTCTGTCTTTATCTCTGTGAATGTTGATCAGCCTGCAAATCACCTTGCTTTGCCCAGCTAGTCTGTGGGTTGAATCAAGAGCATAGCTTGGAAATAACCATGGTTTATGCATGATTCTGGGGAGTAACCCTGGGTCCAAGATAATCTATCTTTTCTGTTGTTGGCCTTGTCATTAATACAGCTTTAGAAAATTTATTCAGCTGAGTAGATCCCATGGCAGGAGACAGCCATTATGTTGAACTCCTGAAGGTAAGCGCTCTTGAGAATTTGAACAACAGGGCAAGAAGTAAAACTCACCTCCATTGGCTCTGCCCTCTCTTCCCTCTAACCCATTTAAGAAAACCACAGGGCAATGTTTCAGCTTTGGGAAATAACCCTGGTGACCTGATAGTGCTGTCCTCATGTCCAAGATCAGCCTTTTGCAGAAGAAGAATAAGGAGGTCTCCTGTCCCCAAATTTCCTTATCTATCATCATGCTTATTATTCTGCCATATGAGGGCTATTCCTTTGGTTTAACCCTTATGAAAATGCAGCAATCATACAAGGGAAGAGTGACACATTAAGCCACCAACTACATTTAACACCTTCAGTGGAGTTCATTTGCTCTTTGGCAGAAGGGAAAGCAGGTCCCTGAGGGATTAGGATAAGGAATCTAGCAGAGGGATCTTGAGCCAGGAGGCTGGATAGAGGGAATCAGGATCAAGGAGGACAATGGTGCTGAAAGGACAGGTGGAAGGATACCAAAGACAGTCAGCCCTGCTGTACTAGGAGATGAGCACAGAGGAGACTCTTAGAAAAGGAACCCTTCAGCTTTCCTGGCTCACCCAAGAGAACTGAGCGACACAATTACAGAGAGTAGCATGGCAGCAAGAGATTTGGCAGCAAAAGAGAGCTACTTGTAATGTGGCCTCTTTGTCAGCCACTAAAAAGGTAGGTGAAAACTAGCTTTTAAGCAAAAAAGCATTTGACATGTCTTTCTGTTTGTAGATATGTGGGTTTGGTTACCCCCAAAAATGAGTATGGGGAGAGAGTAGGGTAGGAGGAACAAGAATAAAGGTGCAGTGAATGTGAGTGGGGAGTGGGAGGGTTGGAGGGATGGCAACCTCCATGACATCAAAGACCTTGTCTGGGGCCCTCTGAGAAATGTTTTGCTTATTTCTTTTTCTCCTTTGTCCTTCCCTTCTTTCCTCTCCCTTATTTGTCTCCTCTCTTGCTCCCATTCTCCTAGGAATTCCTTCCTCTCCCTGACTTCTCCCCTGACTGGGTTTCAAGGATGCCAGTGGTCTTCTTTAGTCTTCCTTTGCCTCTGGCCCCATCCCAGTCCCAGCTGGTGTCCCTCAGAACCAAAGAGGCTGCTGGCAGACATTGTTTTCACAAATCAAGTCACATATTGCGCCCAAAGTCTACATACACGGTGTTAATTGTCAGCTCCTCAGTTACTGGTGAGCAGCTGTATGCTTTGTGTGTTTTTCCAGAGCTGCACAGGGAACCCTGGTAGCTGCTCCCTGGTTTGGGCTCTGGTTCCCAGTGGAGTTGGAGGGAATAATTTGTTTTGGCTGTGGGTGACCTGTTACAATAGAATTTCTCTGCTTCTCCTTGGTATCCAGACTATTCCCTATTACCCTGTCTAATAGTCTATAACAACTTCTCCAGCACGGGGTGGAGCTTTGATGGCAATCCAAGCAAAGAAGACGACAGCACAGAAGGAATTTCACCTTACTCAGCAGCCCTTCCTCCTTTCTCAGTAGTGACCTTCTTCTCCCACTCCCCATCATACTAGGCTGCTGTGGGATAGGGGTGAGGTGGTGTTTTTGTATCAGGAGTTACCTCCTTACAGATTATGGAAGGTTAGGAGAACCATGCCTTTCTTTGCACCCAAAGGGCCACTGTGAAGGGGATGTAGGGAGCAGGACTCCCTGCCTCTAGCCTTTTTTCTCCCCTCCTGGAGATTGGAGTAATAGGTAGAAAACACTTTGTCATAGATGCTTCAAAAGTCAGGTATCTCCCAGAGGCTCAAAGGGACTCTGAGTCTTCTAGGCTCAGTTGGCCTCTTTCATCCAGAGTTCTGCTGCTGCTGAAATTCATCTGGCATGAATAGAAGGAAAGGGCTGGGGAGTCTGTTGGCTCCCCTGAACTAAGCAGAGTCCTAGTGGTTAAAGAAATCAGAAAGAGGTAGTGGGGTCAGTGCATGAGGGTAAAGAGGCCATTCTGAGGGTTCTCCAGAAAGTTTAGTGGTCTCCAAATTCTACATGTACTACTTCAGCTTCCTGTGCATATGGTAGATGCTCAAGAAATTCTTACTGACTTCAAAGGGAAAGGAAGTCACATTGTTTGAAGCCATTGGCTAGCTTTCATTAAGCTCATACAGATTTCTTGGAGAGGGGCTAGAAACATAGATCTGTATTGATCTTCAGGACTTCCCAAATCATTGTATTGGAGCTACAACCATGGCACGTGTTGGGAGAAAATACCCTTTTGACAAAAGCCAGCACCATCTGTAACATGCATTAAATTTAAATGACTGATGGAGAGTTTGAGATTCAGAGAGGTGAAGTGACTTATTGAGCTTCTATAGTAGGATGAGGAGGAAGGTAAGAACATAACTAAAATATTCTAACTCTCGTTTTACTAAGAGAATAATTTTCATTCCCCTGGTTACAATGGTGAGAAAGGAAGTTCCATTTGTTCAATAGTTCTGCATACTACTAATATAAAGATGGTCAATTCACCATAAGCAGGAATAGGGAAGTAGCATTATGGTGACTCATCAGATGCAAAATGCCCGCCCCCCACCCCTGACTAAATGGTATTTCCAAGAACTTCATATAGAGTGTGACAATGCTAACTTTGCATATGTTTATGATTAAGATCCTGCAACATCTCACCTCTTTGAATATAAGTATCTTTTTCATTTTATGAAATGCTAAGTACTACAATGTTTCCTTTTGCATATTCATTTTCTTTCTGAAAACAATTTTTGTTTTATATATGAACACTTTATTTGTAACAGAGGTTACATCTGCATTGCAAGGGAAGAATGTTCTTTGTCAATTAATGATGTCAATTGGATATCCACATAGTGTAAAAATAAAAAAAAGTGAATCTTGCCTTCTATTTTGCAGATACACAAAAGTTCACCCCATGTGGGTGAAAAAAAGAATGTATTTATGATCTTGTGGGTAGGCAATGAACATGTAGAGGACATTTACCAACAGCTGTTTTAATACCTTTGTCTACTAATTCTCTTATCTGTGCATTTTTGGGAGTTTATATTGATTGATTTTCCTCCTCATTATGAGTTGTATTTTCCCGCTCCTTTGCATGCCTGGTACTTTTTGACTGGATGCCAGACATTGTGAATTTTACATTGTTGGGTGCTGGACACTTTTTAATTCCTTTATTTTTGAAAGCCTTGATCTCAGACACAATTAAGATACTTTGAAACAGCTCGATCAGTTTGAGGTTTGCTTTTAAGAGTTTTTAGGTGATACCAGAAGCTACCAGAATATTTTGGTCTGGGGTTAATTTGTCCTCTCTACGGAGATAATATCCTCCTGTGTACTTTATCTGATGTCCCATTCATTAGGACATTTCTTGACTTTGGCTTTTGGGAATGTGAACTCTCAACAGCTCTGTTTGAGCTCCAAGAATTGGTCTGCCTGCTCCTTTCTGATGGTCTGAGCGTAGTTTCCTCACAATACATGATCAGAGCTCACTGGAAAACTGGAAAGGGAAGCTTCTGGGTGTCTCCAGAGCTCTTACTCTGTGTAGACTTCTCCTCTCTATTACTCTGCCCTGCATATTCTAACACCTTGGCCTCCTCAAATCCTCCATCCTGTCTCCTCAACTTAGTGAGAATACCAGACTCTTTCCGGTTTCTCATTTCCTGCATTATGTCCTGGAAACTCTTTCCCAGAAGGAAGCTAGGGCAATTGTAGGGCTCACCTTATTTGTTTCCCTTCTCTCAGGGATCCTTGTCGTCCAATGTTTAAAAATCATTGTTTTATTTGTCTGTTTTTTTCCAGTTTCATTTAGAAATAATTGACATACATTACTGTATAAGTTTAAGGCATACAGCATGATGGTTTGATTTACATATATTGTGAAATGATTACCACAATAGGTTCAGCTAACATCTATCTTCTCATATAGATATAGTAAAAAGGAAAGGAAGAAAAAAAGAAAAAAAATACTTTTTCCTTATCATGAGAACTCAGGACTTACTCTCTTAACTTTCCTATATATCATACAGCAGTGTTAGCTATAGTCATCACATTGTACATTACATCCCTAGTACTTATTTATTTTGTAACTAGAAGTTTGTACTTTTTGACCACTTCCTCCAATTCCCCCTATGTCTCTGGTAACCACAAATCTGATCTCTTTTTCTATGAGTTTTTAAAAAAGATTCCACATGTAAGTGAGATCATACAGTATTTGTCTTTTTCTGTCTGACTTACTTCATTTAGTATAATGCCTTCAAGTTCCGTCCATGTTGCAAATGGTAAGATTTCATTCTTTTTTATGGCTAAGTAATATTCCATTGTATATTTTTTAAAATCACAACTTCTTTATTCATTCATCTATTCATGGGTATTTAGGTTGCTTCTGTATCTTAGCTATTATAAATAATGCTGCCATAAATATGGGGGTGCAGATATATTTTTGAGTTTGTGTTTTCATTTCCTTTGGATATATTCCAGAAGTGGAATTGCTGGATCACATGATAGTTCTATTTTTAATTTTTTGAGGATCCTCCATACTATTTTTCATAGTGGCTGTACCAATTTACATTCCCACTAACTGTGCAAGAGGATTCCCTTTTTTCCACATCCACACCAGCATCTTTTTTTTGATGATGACCATTGTAACAAGTGTGAGTTTTTAATTTGGTTTTAATTTGCATTTTCCTAATGACTAGTGATGCTGAGCATCTTTCCACATACCTGTTGGCCTTTTGTATATCTTTTTTGGAGAAATGTCTATTACTGTCCTTTGCCCATTTTTTAAATGGGTTATTTGTCTGCTATTGAGTTGTGTGAGTTCTTTATATATTTTGGATATTAACTCCTTATCAGATATAGAGTTTGCAAATATTTTTACCTTTCCATAAGTTTTCTTTTCATTTTATTGAAGGTTTCTTTTGCTGTGCAGAGGCTTTTTAGTTTGAGGTAGTCCCACTTACTTATCTTTTTATTTTGTTGTAAGTGCTTTTGGTATCCTATCCAAAAAATCATTACCAAGACTCATGTACAGGAGATTTATTCCAATGTTTTCTTCTAGGTGTTTTGTGATTTCAGGTCTTACATACAAGTCTTTAATCCATTTTGAGTTAGTATTTACGAGAGGTATAAGATATGGGTCCAGCTTCATTCTTTTTCTTTCTTTTCTTTATTGAAGTATAGTCGATTTATAATGTTGTGTTAGTTTCTGGTGTATAGAAAAGGGATTGAGTCATACATATATATATATTCTTTTTCATATTCTTTTCCATTATGGTTTATTACAGGATACTGAATATAGTTCCCTGTGCTATATAATAGGACCTTGTTTTTTATCCATTCTATATATAATAGTTTGCATCTGCTAGTCCCAAACTCCCAATCCAACCCTCTCCCGTCCCCCTCCCCCTTGGCAACCACAAGTCTGTTCTCTATGTCTGTGAGTCTGTTTCTGTTTTGTAGATAAGTTCATTTGTGTCATATTTTAGATTCCACATATAAGTGATATCATATGGTATTTGTCTTTCTCTTTCTGACTTACTTTGTTTAGTATGATAATCTCTAGCTCCATCCATGTAGCTGCCAATGGCATTATTTCATTCTTTTTTATGGCTGAGTAATATTCCATTGTATATATATACCACATCTTCTTTATCCATTCATCTGTTGATGGACATTTAGGTTGTTTCCATGTCTTGGCTATTGTAAACAGTGCTGCTATGAACATAGAGGTGCATGGATCTTTTGGAATTATAGTTTTGTCTGGATATATGTCCAGGAGTGGGATTGCTGGATGATATGGCAACTGTATTTTTAGTTTTTTGAGGAAACTCCATACTGTTTTCCATAGTCACTGAACCAATTTACATTCCCACCAGCAGTGTAGGAGAGTTCCCTTTTCTCCACACCCTCTCCAGCATTTGTTATTTGTAGACTTTTTAATGATGGTCATTCTGACTGGTGTGAGGTGATACCTCACTGTAGTTTTGGTTTGCATTTCTCTAATAATTACCAGCTTCATTCTGAATACTAGTTATTCCAGCACCATTTGTTAAAGAGACTGTCTTTTCTCCTTTGCATGTTCTTGGCTCCCTTGTGAAATACTAGTTGACTGTATATGTTTGGGTTTATTTCTGGGCTCTCAATTCTGTTCCATTGGTCTATTGGCCAATACCATACTGTTTTGATGACTATAGCTTCATAGTATAGCTTGAAATCAGGAAGTGTGATGTCTTCTGCTTTGTTCTTCTTTATCAGGATTTCTTTGGCTATGAGTCTTTTGTGGCTCCCTATAAATTTTAGGAGTGTTTTTTTCTACTCCTGTAAACAATGGATTGCATTGGATCTATAGATAGATTTTGGTAGTATTGACATTTTAACAATATTAATTCTTCCAATCCATGAACATAAGACACATTCCCATTTGTTCATGTCTTCTTCGATTTCTTTCATCAAGGTCTTGCAGTTTTCAGAGTAGAGATCTTTCACCTCCTTAAATGTATTCCTAAGGTTTTTTTGATGTTATTGTAAATGGGATCAGTTTCTTTATTTCTTTTTCAGGAAAGTCATTAGTATATACAAATGATACTGATGATTTTTGTATGTTAATTTTGTATCCTGCAAATTTACTGAATTCATTGATCAGATCTAACAGTGTTTTGGTTGAGCTTTTAGGATTTTCTATATATAAAATCATGTCACTTGCAAATAGAGATAATTTTACTTCTTCCATTTCAATTCTACTACCTTTTTATTTTTTTCTTGCTTGATTGCTCTAGCTAAGACTTCTAGTAATATGTTGAATAGGAATGGTGAGAGTGGGCACCACTGTCTTGTTCGTAATCTTAGACAACTCTGCATATTACTGATATAAAGACGGTCAGTTCACCATAAGCAGGAATAGGGAAGTAGCATTTTGGTGACTCATCAGATGTAAAATGCTTGCCCCCACTCCACCCTCCCCAACTAAATTATATTTCATATAGAATTGTAAAAATGCTAAGTATAATAATGCTTTGCATATGTTCATGATTAAGATCCTGCAGCATTTCATCTCTTATGTGTTTCCATGGCACATTTCCCTTTGAATACAAGTATCTTTTTCATTTTATGAAATGCTAAGAACTACAATGGTTCCTTTTGCACATTCATTTTCTTTCTTGCTAACAAATTTTTTTTAAAAAAAGCTTTCATTCATTGATTTATAGAAGCATGCTTTACTTTCAATGATACTGTATCCAAGTTGTTGCTAGCCAAGCCTTAATTATGTTCCTGCTTTCTGTCTCCCCTCCCCTTTTTCCTGTCTTTTTTTTCCTGCCTTATAATTATAAATAGTGTAATGTTCAACTTGACTGGCTTTCATTTAGGACTTTCCCCAAAGACCCTAACAGAGGACCTGGGGATGAGCCAGTATTTCACAAGTTTGGTTTGGATATGTACCCCAGAGGTTTCCCAAGTCTCCAGTCTGCCAAGTTAGCCTAGCAATCTCCCCAAAATCACTTCTCCTGCTGCACTCTGCCCCTTGGACTTCCAGGGGATCTATTCAATTGGGTCCTTGTCTTCTAAGAGGCCCAGGTATGCTGGTATCTGAGGCGTAGCTAAACAAACCCAGTAGGGAAAGGGGAGCTGCCTGTGTTACCACCATCAGAAGAGCCATTCCCCTCATCCATCTTTCATCACAATTCCCAGCAAACATTAAGCACTTGGTTGCAGAGGAAAAGATACATTCCCTTGACTCCTGGGGCTCCTGTTCTATGAGGGCCAGGGACACGCTCAACCAACAAACACACAAATATGAACGACATGACTGGGAAATGCTAAAGGGACAGCACTGAACAATGGTGTGTGTGTGTGTGTGTGTGTTTCAAAGCTACATAAGTTGAAGCAATTTTTCTAGGCCTTTTGTCCTTTCCAAAAAATTTAGGGCAGAGCTGACCACAAATTAAATTGGGCTTTTAGCCAGTACCCTTCCAAGCCCGTGTCTATATGCTCCCCCTTTCTCCATCCCTTTTTAAAAAGGAAAAGAAAGTCCTGTAGTAAAGCTGTGTGCAGCCATACTTTTATTTAGTAGAGGAAAAATGTAACCATCTTACATGTGTTGTCCCTTCTCTCCTACCTTTCTTCTGTTTCTTCCTCCTTCTAATGTTGTTTTCAGCCTCTTTCTTCGTCTGATCTCTCTCCATCTGCTCCCCTCTCTTCCTTTATTAAGCCTTAAAAACATCTCTCCTGGAGATTATAGTTGGAGAGAGAGAGAGAGAAAGGAAGGACAGAGAAGGGAAAAGGGAGAGGGGGGAACAAGACAAGTGTGGGTGAGGTCTTTATGGAAGGACAGCTATTTCTCCACATCTTAGCATATAGATTCTCTGCCTTCCCTTCACTTTCAAAGAAACTAATAGTAATAGGTACCATACAATGAATACTTATTATGTGCAAGTTCTTTCCATACATTATCGCATTTAATTCTTATAACTCTGCAAGCTAGCACCATTGATTGCTCCCATTTTACAGATGAGAAAATAGAGTTTCAGCAAGATTAATCAAGTGGAACCAGATAGCTGGGGTTTAAATCCTGGCTCTTCTATCTACTAGCTAAGTGAACTTGGACATGTTGCTTACCTCTCTGTGTCCTGCCTATCACAATTTCTCTATTGTAGAAAGGTACATAGCCTATATCCCATTTGCTAAGAGCCTGCATTTTACTCATCTGTTAAACTTGTAGGTACCAATTTGTTGATTGGAGAAAACCAGCCCAAATGTACTCCAGGACCCTCCTTCTCCTCCCATGGGATTCATGCACTTAGCCAAAGATCTTTGGAAGACTTGGTTGGTGAGCAGTTCAATCCACTCATTTGTTGCATAATTAAACAAACGAACAAAAAACCACATCTGCTTGGTGTTGGCCATTCCAAGTGCCAAGGTTATAGTGGTGAACAAGAAGACATGGTCCCTGTTCTCATGGAACTTTCATTCTAATGGTGGAGGCAGACATTAATCACATTATACAAATAAATGCAAAATTGCAATTGTCATAAGTGCTACAATGGATCCAATGGGTAAGATCATGATACTATTAATGAGGAAGGCAGGGAAAACACCTGCAGAGAAGTGATGATGGAGGTAAGATCTGGAAAATGATGGAGAGTTAATTTCAAGAAGAGAGAAAGAACTTGCCAGAAAAGGAAATAGCTTACACCTTGTTGCAGGAGGGAGTGGTGCAAATATGATGAACTGAAGGCAGATGAGTGTGGCCAGAGTACAAGGAATGAGCCGTGTGTGGTAGGGTATATGTCAACATGTCAATGCCTAGGGAATAGGCATTGTGTTTGAGCACACAAGCACATGTAGTACCCCTCCATCATACTATATAAGCATGGTTATGGCACACCAAAGATTTTCCAGGGCAGTAATGAATTCAAACATTCCGTGTGTTGTTGTCATAAGTACATTCGTAGCATCAGTTCATGTATTCTAATTTATAGTCTAAAGAATATGGCAGCTGTGTGCATTCTCAGCTTCCTGGATCATGTCTATTTTGTGGGAAAATGATTTGGCCACAGGAAGTTTCCAAATAGTGAAAGAGGATTAGGGTTTAGTATACCATGAATGAGGCGTTTACAGTAGGGTAGGGGCACTGGCTAGGCATCTTTCTCATTGATTTCTCATCACTTTCTGATCCCCCTTTCTGTTCTCCCAACCCCTCACCACCTTGAGGGCTGGGGCGCTGGTCAGGTGAGCCAGTGCCAGGGTAGAGTTTCCAGGGACAGGAGCTCGAATTGGCCAAGGTAGTGACCTAGGACTAAAGATCAGCAAGAGCTGGAGGATGAGGGCAAGCCTGTTCTTAGAGAGCATTGAGAGGGTCAAAAGCTGAGCATGGCAAGCCTAAGGCGTGAATGCAGGGCTACAAATAAGAGATAGTTCCAAAAAGGTTTGAAGCCAAGTATGCAAAGGAACAGAGCAGGAAATGAAGAGCAAGGGCAGCAGAGAAGTGAGAGGGTTCAAGGTAATTGCCTCGAATGAGGGCCTGAGGTTTGTGACTCATTTTCTTTGGCCATCTGCTGTGTAGTGTGTGGGTGAGTTGGCCCAGTATAATGGCATGGAGCCGGGACTTCTCCTGGTTTGCCCAGTGAGAAGTTGTGACTTGCTCCAGAGCATTCTTGAGGTAGGAGGCTGGTTCCCACCAGCACTCTGCTAATCCACAGCCTTCCTCTTGCACCAGCTCCCGCAACTAGCACTGTGGAGCTGAGAGTTTCAGCACCTCCTCTTTCCCCAGTCCCTGGTTGTCATGGAAGGACATGGGGCCATAGGGAGAGATATGGGTAGGTTGGGCTTATTCAAGAGTGCTGGAAGCCACCTACCCATTACATGGGCAGGGTGAGTAGAGAAGAGAAGTCAAATGGTTCACAGTTTATTGAATTATAAATAGTTCCAGCAAGGTCTTCAAGCACTTAGAAGGGTGGAGGTGATGTAAATTGGGAGGCAATAGTGTTCAGCGGTCAAAAGTGTGGGATGTAGACCTGAACTCAAATCCCAGCTCTGCCATGTGATGGCTGTGTAATCCTAGGTGAGTCACTCAACCTTTCTGTGCCTCAGTTTCTACAGCTGGAAAATGAGGGTAATAATATTTGTCACATAAGGTTGTTGAACAGCTTATGTGAGTGTATGCATGTAAAATATTTAGCATTGTGCCTGGCATATAGTAAATGTTTAATAAATGGTAATGTTTATTTTTATTGGGAAGAAAACTGGATGGGATCTGCTATCTGAATTTTCTCCCCAAGTGCTTGGAATTTACATGGTTGGGATGGTGCTTAGTAATGCATGAAAGTGGCAAGGATGAAAACTGTCATTGCAGTGACTAGGTTAAGGGTGCATTCAACGTGTAAAAAAAAATCCTGAATGGGAACTCAATGGTAGTAAACTGGGAAAATCTGTCATGTTGCTGCACAACAAGTACTAGCAGAGGTTTAGTCTGATGGCCCTTGGCAGTGGCCCAGGGTTGCCTCATTGGGAGTTAGGTCTGGGGCTTGGCTGGACGTAACTGGAATAACCAGGAACAGGCAGAACCATAAGGTGAGTGCTAATCTTTGCCTAGGAAGCACTGAAATGGTCAAGTCTGGGAGATCCGTGTGAAGACAGACACAGGGTGCAGAGCCAAGATCAGGAGGCAAGTACCCATAAGAACCAGTTTAGAGTGAATGAAGAGCCAGAGTAGGAGCAAAGTGAGTGGGTTCAAGGTGATGGCCATGAAAAGGGCCCTGAGGGCTGGTTTTTGGCTTTATTGGCTGCTACCTGAATAGCGTGTGGGCGGGTTGACTGGAGTTGGTTGGTATGGGCTGGGGCAGACAGTAATAACAATCCTGCTAGGTGGATATAATTTCTATTTTGTAGGGGAGGAAACTGAGAATTAAAGACGTCACGCAATTTGTCTTATGCCACACTGTTCATCACTAGCAAAGATGGGAAGGTGGGAATGATCCCTAAGAGGACAGTTGAGGTAACATGAAAAGCAAAGCAAAGTTTCCCCATGGGAGGCTGGGGTGAGGGCAGGAGCAAAAAGAGAATGTTGGCAGTTGTTATACTCTCTGAGACCGTGTTGATTAGAATTGCCACATCATAAGGTGTGCAGTATGACTTAGTGGTTAAGGAGTATTTCTGGAGCCAGACTGCTTGGGTTCAAAATCTATCTCTGTCACTAATCAGCTGTATGAATAGGAGAAAATTACTTAACTTCTTAGTGCCACAGTTTTCTCACATGTAAAGTGAGCAAATAATAATATCTATTTTTTAGGGTTGTTATATAATTTAATTCATTAATATAATTAAAACACTTAGAAAAGTGCCTGGCTCATAATAAGCACTATCTAAAATTTAGTTTTAATATAATAATAATAATAGGCTTATTTCAAGGATTTAGATAATGCATATAAAATACTTAGCACAATGCCTGCACATAGTACGTGCTCAATAGATGAATTATTATTACTATAAACATTCTACAACAATTAGGATTATGCACGTATTGACCTCAGAAGGAATGAAGCAGCCTCACAAAATCCATGGTGGGGATTATCTTTATGCTAGAAATCTGAGAGGGACCCACTCCTCTCCTGCAAATACTATCCCTTCTCTCTGATACAGCTTTTTAATTGCAAGAGAAATGGGCTGTCCTGAGAGGCAGAGTGCTCCCATCATTGCAGGCACTGAAGCATAGGCTGCCTAACTACTAAGCGGGGTTGCCTTATTGGGGATTGACAGATAATAATTATATCTAACAATGATGTAAGCACTCTTATTATCCCCCTTTTACAGATAAGGAAACTGAGGCACAGAGTGATCAAGCTCTTTGCCCAAGATCACATAGCCAGTAAGAGGTAGAGGTTCCTTCTAACCCCTGACATCCTCCTGTGAGACGTAGCAGATTCAATCTCAACACTGTAATATGAATAAAATTATTGGATCCCCTTTTCTTTTTGCCAGGATGAAGGGGAATGATGGTGAGTTCTGGATTAGAGGATTTAAAAGAGGAAAAATATAAAAGAAGACAGTGAAGCTAGTGGGATCTCTACAGACAAACTTGATAATCTCACAGTTTTATTCGGGGCAGCCTCAGAACCTTGAACCTAACTTCGTGAGATCAGAAATGCTTGAGTTCTCTCTCCCAGGAGTCCTCAGGGGACCTCAGGATCAGAACTGGCCTAGAATTGGTAAATGGAGACCCAAGTGCCCAAACAAAGTTGTTCTGCCTGTTTCAGATATGCAGGGAGCTAACTTGCATTTTGCGTACTGCAATGGGCTCTATTTCAGTCATCAGTTTGATCTCCTGCCAGAGTTGTGTTCATGGAGGAGGGAAGGGGAAGAGAGGGGATTCCGGGCATGTAAGACAGTTCAGAGACAGGTGTGAGCAAGTCATATTTACTCACTCAGGAAATAAGATTACTTGGCTGGAACAATGATTTCAAGTCAGACAGTAGCAAGAACTGAAGGAAATTTAACAAGGGGGAGATTTTTATAGAGGGCTTTGACAGCTAAGTTTGGACTTTCTATGAGTGGTAATTATCTGAGCAAGAGAAGAAAATCAAAACACTCCAGAAAGATTCTTAGTGACCTATGCACCCTACATTGGAGGAAGGTGAGATAGAAGTTCCAGGAGGAGACTTGAAGACGGGGGAGGCTGTGTAATGGCTCAGCCTGAAGGGACCTAGATGCAGAATTGGATGGAAAGGGGGTAAAAGCCAAAGGAAGAGAACTGGCAAGAAGGGATAATAAAATAACTGGTTAACATCAAGGCTTCTATTATATTTCATCACATCTTTACTGAAGATAAGTTCTCTGCCTAGAATCCACTTCCTACCTTTTTTATTTGACTCACACTCATCTTTCTAGACTTAATCCATCATCCAGATTATATTAAAAATGATTTGTTCTTTTATTTATTTTCTCTACTAGATTTAGATCTCCTTGAGGACAATATCTATATCTATCCTTCCTCCCTCCTTTCCTCCCCCTCCATTTTTCCTTCCTCCTTCTTTCCTTCCTTCCTTCCTTCCTTCCTTCCTTCCTTCCTTCCTTCTTTTCTTTCTTTCTTTCTATCTCTCTCTCTTCTTCTTTCTTCCTTCCTTTCTTTCTTTCTTTCTTCCTTCCTTTCTTTCTTTCCTCCCTCCCTCCCCCCTCCCATCCTTCCTTCCTTCTTTTACCAAATATTTTTGTATACTTACTACAGTCCAAGGAAATCAAGAAAAAACTTCGGACAGACATTCCACCTGATTCTGGCAATACTGAGCTTAGAAACTGATGGCATGTCTTGTGTGAAGCTGTCTTAGTGACTGCCAGAGAAAATGAACTCTTCTGGTGTCACTAGAATAAAGGATGTGATATAATAAAAAATATGTTTTGTCAAAAAATAGAACAAGGGGAACTCTTCCAAACACATTTTACAAGGCCAGCATTACCCTGATAGCAAAACCAAATAAGGATGCCACACAAAAAGAAAATTATAAGCCAATAACCCTGATGAATATAGATGCAAAAACCCTCAACAAAATATTAGCAAACTGAATTCAACAATACATTAAAAGATCATAAGCCATGATCAAGTGGAAATTTATTCCAGGGATGCAAGAATGGTTCAACATCACAAATCAGCCAATGTGATACCTCACATTAATGAAAAGAAGGATAAATATCAAATGATCATCTCAATAGATGCAGAAAAAGTATTTGACAAAGTCCAACATCCATTTATGATAAAAGTTCCTAACAAAGCAGGTATAGAGGGAACATACCTCAACATAATAAAGGCCAAATATGATAAGCTGACAGCTAAAATCATACTCAACAATGAAAAGCTGAAAGCTTTTCTTCTAAGATCAGGGACAAGACTCTCAGCACTTTTATTCAACATAGTATTGGAAGTTCTAGCCAAAGCAACAAGGTAAGAAAAAGAAATAAAAGACATGCAAATTGGAAAGGAAGAAGTAAAACTCAGTCTTTGCAGATGACATGATATTATGTACAGAAGAGCCTGAAGACTTCATGAGAAAACTATTAGAATTAATAAACAAATTCAGTAAAGTTGCAGGATACAAAATCAATACAAAAAATCTATTGTGTTTCTTTACACTAATAATGAACTATCAGAACGAGAAAATAAGAAAACAAGTCCATCGTTAATTGCATCAAAAGGAATAAAATACCTAGGAATAAATTTAACCAAGAGGTTAAAACTACAAGACATTAATTTAAAAAATTGAAGACGACACAAATAAATGGAAAGATATTTCATGCTAATGGATTGGAAGAATTAATATTGTTAAACTGCCCATACTACCCAAAGCAATATACAGATTCAATGCAATCCTTATCAAAATTCCAATAGTATTTTTCACAGAAATAGAATGAACAATCCTAAAATTTGTATGGAACCACAAAATACCCTGAGTAGCCATAGCAATCTTGAGAAAGAAGAACAATGCTGAAAGCATCATGCTCCCAGATTTCAAACAACATTGCAAAGCTATAGCAATTAAAACAGTATAGTATTGGCATAAAAACAGACACATAAATCAATGAGATAGAATAGAGATCCCAGAAATAAACCCATGAATATATGGTCAATTACTTTATGACAAAGAAGCCAAGAATATACAATGGGGAAAGGGATAGTCTCTTCAATTAATGGTGTAGGGAAAATTGGACAGCCACATGCAAAAGAATGAAATGGGACTGCTACCTTACACCATATACAAAAATTAACTCAAAATAGATTAAAAGCTTGAATGTAAGGCCTGAAACTGTAAAACACCTACAAGCAAACATAGACAGTGTATTCCTTGACATAGATCTTGGCAATGATTTTTTGAATCCGACACCAAAAGCAAAAGCAACAAAAGCAAAAATAAACAAGTGGGGCTACATCAAAATAAAAAGCTTCTGCACAGCAAAGGAAACCATAAACAAAATGAAAAGGCAACCTACTGAATGGGAGAAAATAATTGCATATCATATATATGACAAGGGGCTAATATCCAAAATGTATAAAGAACTCATACAACTCAATAACAAAAAACCAATCTGATTTAAAAAATGGACAGAAAGAGAAAAACAAATACCATATGCTAACACATATATATGGAATCTAAAAAAAAAAAATAGTCATGCGGAACCTAGGGGCAAGACGGGAATAAAGATGCAGACCTACTAGAAAATGGACTTGAGGATACAGGGAGGGGGAAGGGTAAGCTGGGATAAAGTGAGAGAGTGGCAAAAGTGAGAGAGTGGCATGGACATATATACACTACCAAACGTAAAATAGATAGCTAGTGGGAAGTAGCCGCATAGCACAGGGAGAT
This sequence comes from Balaenoptera acutorostrata, assembly GCF_949987535.1. Classification (NCBI taxonomy): domain Eukaryota; kingdom Metazoa; phylum Chordata; class Mammalia; order Artiodactyla; family Balaenopteridae; genus Balaenoptera; species Balaenoptera acutorostrata. The sequence continues at coordinate 96,109,450 of NC_080085.1, read as the reverse complement.
CAGCTCGGTGCTTTGTGACCACCTAGGGGGTGGGATAGGGAGGGTGGGAGGGAGGGAGATGCAAGAGGGAAAAGATATGGGAACATATGTATATGTATAACTGATTCACTTTGTTATAAAGCAGAAACTAACACACCATTGTAAAGCAATTATACTCCAATAAAGATGTTAAAAAAAAAAATGGACAGAAGATCTGCATAGACATTTTCCCAAAGAAAACACCAAAAGCACCAGCAATGAAAGCAAAAATAAACAAATAGGACTATGTCAAACTAAAAAGCTTCGGTACAGCCAAGGCGACAATCAACAAAACGAATAGGCAACCTATGGAATGAGAGAAAATATTTGCAAACCATATATCTGATAAGGAATTAATACCCAAAATATATAAGGAACTTACAGAACTCAATAGCAAAATAATAATAATAATAATAATCCAATTAAAAATAGGCTAAGGACTTAAAGAGATATGTTTCCAAAGAAGGCATGCAAATGGCCAACAGGTACATGAAAAGGTTCTCAATATCATTAATCATCAGAAAAATGCAAATCAAATGCACAATAAGATATCACCTCACACCTGATAGGATGGCTTTTATCAAAAATGCAACAAGCAACAACTGTTGGTGAGCATGTGTAGAAAAGGGGACCCTTGTACACTGTTGGTGGGAATGTAAACTGGTACAGCAGTTATGGAAAACAGTATGGAGGTCATTAAAAATTTAAGCACAGAAATACCATATGATCCAGCAAACCCACTTCTGGGTATATATCTAAAGGAAACTAAATCAGTATCTCAAAGAGATATCTGCACTCCCACGTACATTTCAGCATTATTCACAATAGCCAAGATATGGAAAAAATCTATATGTCTATTGATGAATGAATGGATAAAGAAGATAAATATAAATGGAATATTACTCAGCCACAAGAAAGAATAAAATCTTGCCATTTGCAACAATATTGATGAGCCTAGAGGACAGCATGTTAGAGAAAGACAAATATCATATGATCTCACTTATACGTGGAATCTTAAAAGAAAAAAGCCAAACTCATAGAATCAGAAAGTAGAATGGTGGTTACCAGAGCTTGGAGATGGGGAGATGCTGTTCAAAGGGTACAAGGCTTGATTTATTAGTTGAATAAGCTCTGGGTATCTAATGTACAGCATCATGACTATAGTTAATAATACTGTGATGTGTATTTGAAATTTGCCAAGAGAGTAGACCTTAAGTGTTCTCAGCAACTACAACCACACAAAATGGCAACTATGTGAGGTGATGGATGTGTTAATTAACCAGACTGTGGTAATCATTTCACAAAGTAAACATATGTTAAATCATCATGTTGTGCATATGTAATTTTAAATATATATACAATGTTATGTGTCAATTACACCTTATTAAAACTGAAAAAAAAATATCTAGCACAAAACAAGGTAAAATTCACAACATTGTACGTCCAATAAAATAATTATCAGATTGGGCAAACAAAGAAACAGGGAAATACAATCCATAATTAAAAAAACAACCAATCAGAGTAAATCCAGAACTGATACAGATATTAGAATTAGCAGACAAGAATATTAAAATAGTTATTTTAACACTATTCCATTACTATAACTATACACCAGAAGTTCAAAAAGATAAGTAAAGATATATAAGTAAAGTATGCCAAATAAAATTTCTAGAGATGAAAGATACCATTTCTGAGATGAAAAATATACTGGATGGAATAATGGCAGATTAGATATTGCAGAAGAAAACATTGGTGAACCTGAAGACATAACAATGAAAACTAATAAAAATAAAACTCAGGGAGAAAAGAGAATTAAAAAATCAAATACAAAAAAAATTAGTGATTTGTGGGACTACTTAATATACATGTAATTGCAGAAGAAGGTGGGAGGGGGCAGATATTTGAAGAAACAGTGGGTGAAAATTACCAGAAATAAAGAAGTCTAGCTCGTAATGATGAAGAGGTCTATCCATCAAGAACACATAATAATCCTTAATGTTTATGTCCTTAAAAAGAAAGACTCAAAAAACATGAAGAAAAAAATGATAGGACTGCAAGAAGAAATAGAAAAATCTACAATTATAGTCTAAGATTTCAATATCCTTCTCAATAATTAATAGAATAAATACAGTGAAAATTAGAAAGAATATAGTAGACTTGAACAACACAATCAAACAACTTGACCTAATTAACATTTATAGAATACTGCACCCAACAGCAGCAGAATACAGATTCTTTTCAAGTGTAAATGTTCACAGAACATATACCAAGATACCCTATATTCTGGGCCACAACACATATCTCAATATATTTTAAAAGTTTTAAGTCATACTAAGTATTTTTTTACCACAATGCAATTAAATTTGAAATCAATAACAGAATGCCCTCTACAAAATACCCCCAAATATTTGGAAACTAAATAACACACTTTTAAATAACTATTGGGTAAAAGAAGAAAATTAAGGGAAATTTTAAATGTTTTAAATGAATGAAAATGAAAACACATCTCAGAAATCCTGGGATGACACTAAAGCACTACTTATGGTAAAATTTATAGCACCAAAAGTCTATATTAGAAAGAAACAAGTTCTTATGCCAATGACCACTGATTTTTTTCTAAACGGAAGAGCAAAGTAAGCCAAAGTAAGCAAAAGAAAGAAAATAATAAGTATCAAAACAAAAATCAATGGAATAGAAAACAAAATAGAGAAAAAACAATGTAACTAAAAGCTGATTCTTTGCAAGATTAATGAAACTAAGAAAGCTCTAGCCTGTCTTATCAGGAAAAGATGAAAGAAGAAATAAATAACCAATATTGGGGATGGGAGAAGTAACATCACTACAGAATATACAGATATTAAAAAGCTATTAAGGGAATATTTTAACAATTCTACGCCAATAAATTTGACAACTTAGATAAAATGAATAAATTCTTTGAAGGACACAACCTAACAAAGCTTAATAAAAAATAAACAGATAACACAATTACCCTTATAATTATTAAAGAAATTGAATTTGTAGTTAAAAACTTTCCCAGAAAGAAAACTTCAGGCTTAGATTGCTTTGCTTCTGAATTCTATCAAATATTCAAAAAGAATTAATATCAACTCCTCGTAAACTTTTCCAAAAAATAAAGGAGGAGGGAATACATCTCAACTTATTCAATGGGTCTATTGTTACGTTTATACAGAAACCAGAAAAAAAAAAACAAACTATAGACCAATATCCCTCATGAATATAGATGCAAATATCCTCAATAAAATACTAACAAATGAAATCCAACACATTTAAAGTAACTATACAACATGACGAGTGGGATTTATCCCAAGAATGCAAGGTTGGGTCAACATACTAAAATCAATCAGTGTACTACACCATGATAAGAGGACACAGAACAAAAATCATATGACAATCAAGCGACACAGAAAAATCATTTGACAAGATCCAATAAACACTCATGATAAAAACACTCAGTAAGCTAGGAATAGAAGGGAACATTCTCAATTTGATAAATGGCTTCTATAAAAAATAAAGCAAGCTAATAGCATGCTTGATGGTGAAAGAGAATATTTTACCTTTAAGATAAGGAATAAGACATGGATGTTTGCTCTCAACACTTCCACTTAACAATGAAAAGAGGTTCTGCTCAGTGCAACAAAACAAGAAAAATAAAAATGTATTCATACTGGAATAGAAGAAGTAACTTTGTTTTCATTCACAGATGACATGATTTTGTATATAGAAAATCCCAAGGAATTCACAAATGAACTATTAGCACTCATAAATGAGTTCAGCCAGGTTTCAGGATACAAAATCAATACAAAAAATCAATTGTACTTCTATGTGTTAGCAATGGTGAATAGAAAATTAAAGTGTAAAAAAATACAACTTACAATAACATAAAAATTTTAAATACTTTGTGATAAAGGTGAAAAAAGATGGACTAGACCTGCACTCTGAAAACCACAAAACATTGCTGAGAGAAATGAAAGACTTAAATAAATGGGAAAAAAAGACTTGTTCACAAGGTTAGAAGACTCAACATTGTTAAGATGTCAATCCTTCCCAAGTTCATCTATAGATTCAATAACCCTCAACTGAAACCTACAAAGTCTTTTCTGTAGAAATTGGCAAGCTGATTCTCAAATTCATATGGAAATACAAAGATCCTAGAATAGCTAAAACAACTTATAAAAAGAAGAACAAAGTTGGGAGACTACCACTATCTGATTTCAAGACTTATTATAAAGATACTATAATCAGGACAGTGTGGTATTTTTATAAAGTTGGACAATAAATTAAAGTAACAGAATAGAGAGTCCAGAAATACACACACACATATGTGGACAACAAATTTTTGACAAAGTAACAAAAGCAATTTGTTGAAGTAAGAATATTTTCAACAAATATTGCTATAACAATTGGATATGCAAATGCAAAAATATGAGCTTTGATTCGTGTCTTGAACCATATACAAAAATTAACTCAAAATTGATCATAGACCTAAATGTAAAAATCAAAATCAATAAGACTCCTAGATGGCAACATAGTATAAAATCACCGTGTCCTTGGGTTATGCAAATATTTCTTAGATACGACACAAAAGCAATTTGTGAAAGAACAAAATGATAAATTGGATGCCATCAAAATTAAAAGTAAAAATCTGTTCTGTGAAAGGCACTGTTAAGGGAATGAAAAGGCAAGCCACCAACTTGGAGAAAATCTTTGCAATGCATATATCTGATAAACAACTAGTATCCAGAATACATAAAGAACCCTCAAAATTCAACAATAAGAAAATGAACAACTCAATTAAAAAATGGGTAAAGGTCTGAACAGCATTTCACCAAAGAAGATATGCGATGGCAAATAAGCACATGAAAGGATGTCATCTTAATTAGTCATTAGGGAAATGCAAATTAAAACCACAGTGAGGGGGAGGAACTTCAAGATGGCGGAAGAGTAAGACGTGGAGATCACCTTCCTCCCCACAAATACATCAGAAATACATCTACATGTGGAACAACTCCTTCAGAACACCTACTGAACGCTGGCAGAAGACCTCAGACCTCCCAAAAGGCAAGAAACTCCCCCCGTACTTGGGTAGGGCAAAAGAAAAAAGAAATAACAGAGACAAAAGAATAGGGACGGGACCTGCACCAGTGGGAGGGAGCTGTGAAGGAGGAAAGGTTTCCACACACTAGGAAGCCCCTTTGCGGGCGGAGACTGCGGGTGGCAGAGGGGAGAGCTTTGGAGCCACGGAGGAGAGCACAGCAACAGGGGTGCGGAGGGCAAAGCGGAGAGATTCCTGCACAGAGGATCAGTGCCGACCAGCACTCACCAGCCCGAGAGGCTTGTCTGCTCACCCGCCGGGGCGGGCGGGGGCTGGGAGCTGAGGCTCGGGCTTCGGAGGTCGGATCCCAGGGAGAGGACTGGGGTTGGTGGCGTGAACACAGCCTGAAGGGGGCTAGTGCACCACAGCTAGCTGGGAGGGAGTCCGGGAAAAGGTCTGGAGCTGCTGAAGAGGCAAGAGACTTTTTCTTGCCTCTTTGTTTCCTGGTGCGCGAGGAGAGGGGATTAAGAGTGCCACTTAAAGGAGCTCCAGAGACGGGCGTGAGCCGTGGCTGTCAGCACGGACACCAGAGACGGGCATGAGACGCTAAGGCTGCTGCTGCCGCCACCAAGAAGCCTGTGTGCAAGCACAGGTCACTCTCCACACCTGCCTTCCCGGGAGCCTGTGCAGCCCGCCACTGCCAGGGTCCCGTGATCCAGGGACAACTTCCCTGGGAGAAAGCATGGCGCGCATCAGGCTGGTGCAACGTCATGGTGGCCTCTGCTGCCACAGGCTCGCCCTGCATTCCGTACCCCTCCCTCCCCCTGGCGTGAGTCAGCCAGAGCCCCCTAATCAGCTGCTTCTTTAACCCCGTCCTGTCTGAGTGGGAACAGACACCCTCAGGCGACCTACATGCAGAGGCAGGGCCAAATCCAAAGCTGAACACCGGGAGCTGTGCGAACAAAGAAGAGAAAGGGAAATCTCTCCCAGCAGCTTCAGGAGTAGCAGATTAAATCTCCACAATCAACTTGATGTACCTGCATCTGTGGAATACCTGAATAGACAACGAATCATCCCAAATTGAGGAGGTGGACTTTGGGAGCAATGATATATATATATTTTTCCCTTTTTCTCTTTTTCTGGGTGTGTATGTGTATGCTTCCGTGTGTGATTTTGTCTGTATAGCTTTGCTTTTACCATTTGTCTTGGGTGCTGTCTGTTCTTTTTTTTTTCTCTTACTAGAGTTTTTAGCACTTGTTATCATTGGTGGATTTGTTTTTTTGGTTTGGTTGCTCTCTTCTTTCTTTCTATTTTATTTTATTATTTAAAAAAATTTTTTTAATAATTATTTTTTATTTTAATAACTTTATTTTATTTTATCTTTTTCATTCTTTCTTTCTTTTTTTCTCCCTTTTATTCTGAGCCGTGTGGATGACAAGCTCTTGGTGCTCCACCCAGTCGTCAGGGCTGTGCCTCTGAGGTGGGAGAGCCAAGTGCAGGACATTGGTCCACCAGAGACATCCTGGATCCACGTAATATCAATTGGCAAGAGCTCTCCCAGAGATCTCCATCTCAATGCCAAGACCCAGGTACACTCAATGACCAGAAAGCTACAGTGGTAGACATCCTATGCCAAACAAATAGCAAAACAGCAACACAACCCCACCCATTAGCAGAGAGGCTGCCTAAAATCATAATAAGGTCACAGACACCCCAAAACACACCACCAGACGTGGACGTGCCCACCAGAAAGACAAGATCCAGCCTCATCCACCAGAACACAGGCACTAGTCCCCTCCACCAGGAGGCCTACACAACCCACTGAACCAACCTTAGCCACTGGGGGCAGGCACCAAAAGCAACAGGAACAACGAACCTGCAGCCTGCTGAAAGGAGACCCCAAACACAGTAAGATAAGCAAAATGAGAAGACAAAGAAACACACAGCAGATGAAAGAGCAATGTAAAAACCCACCAGACCTAACAAATGAAGAGGAAATAAGCAATCTACCTGAAAAAGAATTCAGAATAATGAGAGTAAAGATGATCCAAAATCCTGGAAATAGAATGGAGAAAATACAAGAAACGTTTAACAAGGACCTAGAAGAACTAAGAGCAAAAAAACAATGATGAACAACACAACAAATGAAATTTAAAATTCTCTAGACGGGATCAATAGCAGAATAACTGAGGCAGAAGAACGGATAAATGACCTGGAAGATAAAATAGTGGAAATAACTACTGCAGAGCAGAATAAAGGAAAAAGAATGAAAAGAATTGAGGACAGTCTCAGAGACCTCTGGGACAACACTAAAGTCACCAACATTCGAATTATAGGGGTCCCAGAAGAAGAAGAGAAAAAGAAAGGGACTGAGAAAATATTTGAAGAGATTATAGTTGAAAATTTCCCTAATATGGGAAAGGAAATAGTTAATCAAGTCCAGGAAGCACAGAGAGTCCCATACAGGATAAATCCAAGGAGAAACATGCCAAGACACATATTAATCAAACTATCAAAAACAAAATACAAAGAAAAAATATTAAAAGCAGCAAGGGAAAAACAACAAATAACATACAAGGGAATCCCCATAAGGTTAACAGCTGATCTTTCAGCAGAAACTCTGCAAGCCACAAGGGAGTGGCAGGACATATTTAAAGTGATGAAAGGGAAAAACCTACAACCAAGATGACTCTACTCAGCAAGGATCTCATTCAGTTTTAATGGAGATATTAAAAGCTTTACAGACAAGCAAAAGCTAAGATAATTCAGCACCACCAAACCAGCTTTACAACAAACGTGAAAGGAACTTCTCTAGGCAGGAAACACAAGAGAAAGAAACGACCTACAATAACAAACCCAAAACAATTAAGAAAACGGTAATAGGAACATACATATCGATAATTACCTTAAATGTAAATGGATTAAATGCTTCAACAAAAAGACATAGACTGGCAGAATGGAGACAAAAACAAGACCTGTATATATGCTGTCTACAAGAGACCCACTTCAGACCTGGGAACACATACAGACTGAAAGTAAGGGGATGGAAAAAGTTATTCCATGCAAATGGAAATCAAAAGAAAGATGGAGTAGCAATTCTCATATCAGACAAAATAGACTTTAAAACAAAGACTATTACAAGAGACAAAGAAAGACACTACATAATGATCAAGGGATCAATCCAAGAAGAAGATATAACAACTGTAAATATTTATACACCCAACATAGGAGCACCTCAATACATAAGGCAAATACTAACAGCCATAAAAGGAGAAATCAACAGTAACAGAATCATAGTAGGGGACTTTAACACCCCACTTTCACCAATAGATAGATCATCCAAAATGAAAATAAATAAGGAAACAAAAGCTTTAAATGATACATTAAACAAGATGGACTTAATAGATATTTATAGGACATTCCATACAAAAACAACAGAATACAGTTTCTTCTCAAGTGCTCATGGAACATTCTCCAGAATAGGTCATATCTTGGGTCACAAATCAAGCCTTGGTAAATTTAAGAAAATTGAAATCGTGTCAAGTATCTTTTCCAACCACAATGCTATGAGACTAGATATAAATTACAGGAAAAAATCTGTAAAAAATACAAACACATGGAGGCTAAACAATACACTACTTAATAACCAAGAGATCACTGAAGAAATAAAAGAGGAAATCAAAAAACACCTAGAAACAAATGATAATGAAAACACGATGACCCAAAACCTATGGGACACAGGAAAAGCAGTTCTAAGAGGGAAGTTTATAGCGATACAATCCTACCTTAAGAAACAGGAAACATCTCAAATAAACAACCTAACCTTACACCTAAATCAATTAGAGAAAGAAGAACAAAAAACCCCCAAAGGTAGTAGAAGGAAAGAAATCATAAAGATTAGATCAGAAATAAATGAAAAAGAAATGAAGGAAACAATAGCAAATATCAATAAAACTACAAGCTGGTTCTTTGAGAAGATAAACAAAAGTGATAAACCATTAGCCAGACTCATCAGGAAAAAAAGGGAGAAGACTCAAATCAATAGAATTAGAAATGAAAAAGGAGAAGTAACGACTGACACTGCAGAAATACAAAGGATGATGAGAGATTACTACAAGCAACTATATGCCAATAAAATGGACAACCTGGAAGAAATGGACACATTCTTAGAAATGCACAACCTTCCGAGACTGATTCAGGAAGAAATAGAAAATATGAACAGACCAATCACAAGCACTGAAATTGAAACTGTGATTAAAAATCTTCCAACAAACAAAAGCCCAGGACCAGATGGCTTCACAGGCGAATTCTATCAAACATTTCAAGAAGAGCTAACACCTATCCTTCTCAAACTCTTCCAAAATATAGCAGAGGGAGGAACACTCCCAAACTCATTCTACGAGGCCACCATCACCGTCATACCAAAACCAGACAAAGATGTCACAAAGAAAGAAAACTACAGGGCAATATCACTATTGAACATAGATGAAAAAATCCTCAACAAAATACTAGCAAAAAGAATCCAACAGCACATTAAAGGGATCATACAACATGATCAAGTGGGGTTTATCCCAGGAATGCAAGGATTCTTCAATATATGCAAATCAATCAATGTGATACACCATATTAACAAATTGAAGGAGAAAAATCATATGATCACCTCAATAGATGCAGAGAAAGCTTTTGACAAGATTCAACACCATTTATGATAAAAACCCTCCAGAAAGTAGGCATAGAGGTAACTTACCTCAACATAATAAAGGCCATATATGACAAACCCACAGCCAACATCGTCCTCAATGGTGAAAAACTGAAACCATTTCCAGTAAGATCAGGAACAAGACAATGTAGTTTTGGAAGTTTTAGCCACAGCAATCAGAGAAGAAAAAGAAATAAAAGGAATCCAAATGGAAAAAGAAGAAATAAAGCTGTCACTGCTTTCAGATGACATGATACTATAATAGAAAATCCTAAAGATGCTACCAGAAAACTACTAGAACTAATCAATGAATTTGGTAAAGTAGCAGGATAGAAAATTAATGCACAGAAACCTCTTGCATTCCTATACACGAATGATGACAAATCTGAAAGTGAAATTAAGAAAACACTCCCATTTACCATTGCAACAAAAAGAATAAAATACCTAGGAATAAACCTACCTAAGGAGACGAAAGACCTGTATGTAGAAAACTGTAAGACACTGATGAAAGAAATTAAAGATGATACAAACAGATGGAGAGATATACTATGTTCTTGGATTGGAAGTATCAACATTGTGAAAATGACTCTACTACCCAAAGCAATCTACAGATTCAATGCAATCCCTATCAAACTACCACTGGCATTTTTCACAGAACTAGAACAAAAAATTTCACAATTTGTATGGAAACACAAAAGACCCCGAATAGCTAAAGCAATCTTGAGAAAGAAAAACGGAGCTGGAGGAATCAGGCTCCTGGACTTCAGACTATACTAGAAAGCTGCAGTAATCAAGACAGTATGGTACTGGCACAAAAACAGAAATATAGATGAATGGAACAGGATAGAAAGCCCAGAGATAAACCCATGCACATATGGTCACCTTATCTTTGATAAAGGAGGCAAGCATATACAGTGGAGAAAAGACAGCCTCTTCAATAAGTGGTGCTAGGAAAACTGGACACCTACATGTAAAAGAATGAAATTAGAACACTCCCTAACACCATACACAAAAATAAACTCAAAATGGATTAAAGACCTAAATGTAAGGCCAGACGCTATCAAACTCTTAGAGGAAAACATCGGCAGAACACTCTATGACATAAATCACAGCAAGATCCTTTTTGACCCACCTCCCAGAGAAATGGAAATAAAAACAAAAATAAACAAATGGGACCTAATGAAACTTCAAAGCTTTTGAACAGCAAAGGAAACCATAAAGAAGACCAAAAGACAGCCCTCAGAATGGGAGAAAATATTTGCAAATGAAGCAACTGACAAAGGATTAATCTCCAAAATTTACAAGCAGCTCATACAGCTCAATATCAAAGAAACAAACAACCCAATCCAAAAATGGGCAGAAGACCTAAATAGACACTTCTCCAAAGAAGATATACAGATTGCCAACAAACACATGAAAGGATGCTCAACATCATTAATCATTAGAGAAATGCAAATCAAAACTACAATGAGATATCATTTCACACCAATCAGAATGTCCATCATCAAAAAATCTACAAACAATAAGTGCTGGAGAGGGTGTGGAGAAAAGGGAACCCTCTTGCACTGTTGGTGGGAATGTAAATTGATACAGCCACTACGGAGAACAGTATGGAGGTTTCTTAAAAAACTAAAACTAGAACTACCATACGACCCAGCAATCCCACTAATGGGCATATATCCTGTGAAAACCATAATTCAAAAAGAGTCATGTACTACAATGTTCATTGCAGCTCTATTTACAATAGCCAGGACATGGAAGCAACCTAAGTGTCCATTGATAGATGAATGGATAAAGAAGATGTGGCACATATATGCAATGGAATGTTACTCAGCCAGAAAAAGAAACGAAATTGAGTTATTTGTAGTGAGGTGGATGGACCTAGGGTCTGTCATAGAGTGAAGTAAGTCAGAAAGAGAAAAACAAATACTGTATGCTAACACATATATATGGAATCTAAAAAAAAAAATGGTCATGAAGAACCTAGGGGCAAGACGGGAATAAAGACACAGACCTACTAGAGAATGAACTTGAAGACACGGGGAGGGGGAAGGGTAAGCTGGGACAAAGTGAGAGAGTGGCATGGACATATAGACACTACCAAATGTAAGATAGATAGCTAGTGGGAGGCAGCCGCATAGCACAGGGAGATCAGCTCGGTGCTTTGTGACCACTAGAGGGGTGGGATAGGGAGGGTGGGAGGGAGGGAGACACAAGAGGGAAGAGATATGGAGATATATGTATATGTATAAGTGATTCACTTTGTTATAAAGCAGAAACAAACACACCATTGTAAAGCAATTATACTCCAGTAAAGGTGTTAAGAAAAAAATAAATAAAAGCAAAAAAAAATCCACAGTGAGATACCACTACACAATATTAAGATAGTTAAAAATTTTTTAAATGACTCTAGCAAGTGTTAGAAAGGGTGTGTGGTAACTGAAATTCTCATATACTCCAGGTGGGGATGTAAAATGCTTCGACCTGTTTGGAAAACAATCTGGCAGTTTCTTAAAAAGTTAAGTGTACATGTAATGACCTAGTCATTTCTCTCCTGACTATTTACCCATGAGAAATGAAAGCCTATGTTCATGCAAAGACTTGTATATGAATGCTTATAGTAGCATTATTGGTAATAACCAAAAACCTGGTAACAACCTAAGTGTCCCTCAACAGGTACATGGAAAAACAAATTCTAATGTATCTATACAATGGAATACAACATAGCAATAAAAATGAATGAGCTATTGATACATGCCACAACATATTTGAATCTGAAAATAATTATGCTTAGTGGAAAGAAGGCAGACCAAAAAGAGTACATAGTGTATGATTCTCTTTATGTAAAACTCTAGAAAATGTAAACTAATCTGTAGTGACAGAAAGCAGATCAACGGTTGCCTGTGGCAGGAGGAGCAGGAAGGAGGAATTACAAAGGATTAAGATAAAACTTTTGCGGATGATGGGTATGCTCGCTATCTTCATTGTTGTGATGCTCTCATGAAGATATATATATATATATGTATATATATATATACATATATATATGTATTTAAACGTGTGCAGTTTAAATACATATATATACACATATATATAAGATATATATATACACATATATACACATATATGTGTATATATATACATACACATATATATGTGTATATATACATATATATAAGATATATATATGTATTTATATGTGTGCAGTTTATTGTATGTTAATTATATCTCAATAAATCTGTTGGAAAGATAAAGGAAAAAACAGCAAAAAAAATAAAGTAGCTAAATTGTTGATATTTATACCTAGAATTGTACAGCCTTCATAGTTCAATTCAAACACTTACCCATACAGCTCAAGCATTAGTAGGCAGTGTTTTTAAGGTCTCAAATCACTGCAAGTCTTTCTCTTTGGGAAAATATAACAAGTAAAGTTCACGACCCAGCCATGTTTTCCAGTGCTAGATAGAACCTCAAATACTTCCTCTATCTCCACTCCCCTGTCCAGTTCCATACATCTTTAGATTTTGTTTGAAAATATTTATTAAGGATCTACAATGTGTGAGACACTGCACTGGGCAGAGGAGCATGGGGTAGGGATTTCAGATAGAAGTGGGAATAAGACATGGTCCCAGCTCTTAGAAGGCTCTAGTGGTAAATAGGTCAAAACAACATCCAACATCTAAGCGTGAAATGAGCAGTGCTTGTTTTCTATGCTCCAGTTCCCTTCTGCTCTTTTCCTCAATTCTCCTTATCAGAGAAAAGATTGATCAGCTGTGGGTTTGCCATCCTTTAGAGTCAATAAGCCTCTGGCAGGGATTAACACAGTGCCTGTCTACTTATTCCCTGAGACTGCTGGGAGCCAAGGAGCCTGGGAAACTGGAGCCTTTCCTGCTTTTCTGGCTCTTGCCTGAACTGACAGCCCGATCAGAATGCTTGTTCTCAATCTGCCTCAAAACATGAAGGTTCTGTGGATCCAGAGTCCATTGAAAACTCCACCTGGGTTTTTACCTCCTCACCTATCTGGGTTTTCCTAGCTGCATACATACACAGCGGAGCAACCCCCTTCCCCTGCCATGCCTTCTCTGCCCCTTCTGTGGTCCCCACACCAATCAGGCTGAACCAGATGGCCCAGAATTTGTGCTGCTAGGAGTCCCTTAGGTACCCAGGGCTGATCGTTCAGAACAGGAACATCAGAGAGTAATCAGGGAGGGAGGCCAAGGGTTCTGAGAGAATACGAAGGGGTTGGAAATGCCTGGTACCACAGCCCAAAGTCTAGGGACAAAAAGAAAAACTAGGCATTTCATCTGGCTATATGTCGAAGTTTGAGGAATTAGTCATTTACATTGACTTCCTAAAGTATGCCTCCACATGACCATAAAGCACAGTTATTTCTATGCAGATGATTCAGTATATATCAGGATAACTTAATTAGTTACAAGCTGTATTTTATCACAACACCAAGCCCTGTTCATAAATACTCAAGTTCCAAAGTAGTTGCTTCTACACAACCACTTTAAGACACATATTTTTTAGGTCACGAGGAAGTGGTGTCACACCCAGATAATGTTTGAAGCAAGAAAGAAACCCTTGTCATTTTTGAAGGTTAATAAGTTGAAAAGGTATGGTAAATCCAGAAATTCTTTTCCTGGACTTTATCAAACAACTGTCTTTTGATACCATATAAAATGAGTTTGAGGACACAGGAAAGTGTATCTCTTCAATGAGTTCTTGACACTTGAAGGGTCCTCACCTTCCTATCATCACGGTCTCCACCTCTTCCCAACATATGTACACCTTTCTAAATTGTTAAGTCACTGGTTACTTTCACCTTGAGGAGTCTCTGCAGTCACGATATCCCTAGGAAGAAGGGTGGCCACTAAAGCATAAGTGTATCTAGGCAAAATAATATCCCTTTCCTGCTAAAGCTACTCCTGTCTCTTGAGCACCTTAGAGAATGTATGCTGCTTTTCAAATATTCCTGATTCTTTTGGAGGGAGGTATCTGAAGACTCCCTGACATTTAGAGAGGTATCTCTTGACTGAAAGGAGGAGGGCAAAGTTACTATTATGTTTGGAGTGGGATTCTCACAAAGCTAGGCATTCTGGAAAACACGAGCAGGTATGAGACCTCTGTATCAGGGTTCCAGTAGAGAGTCAACTCCTGACTTGGCCTGTTGTGTGCAACATAACCGTAGGTGTCAGGGTAAATTGCCCTTTGAGTAGAAGCTAGTCTGCATCTAACATTTCAAGCCATTTTTTGCTACTTTTTTTAAACATGGTCTTTTTTTCCCCTCCATTGCATTCTGTTAAGTTTATTTGGGGAAAATGACACTGGGCCTTTAAAAAGCTTTACTAAGAAGGAGGGAAATACCACTGTTTTTTCACACTGTGCTGGGCCAAGTTGTAAAATTTTCCGGAGTTAACCAAGACCAGTGAGTTCCATCCCTATAGGCTTCATGCTTTCTGTATTTAAAATTGTTCAGAGAATAAGCATCACATTCCACTTTAGGAGACCCATTCTATTATTTAACCAAAGTTCAGTGCAGTACAGAGGGTTGAGATGAACACTGGCTTAGTGTTAAACTCACTGAGACTAGTTTTCCTCATTTGTAAATCAAGAGGGTTGAACTACATCTCTAAAACTATACTCTCTAAAGTTCCTGAGAAAACCATAATTCAAAAAGAGTCACGTACCACAATGTTCATTGCAGCTCTATTTACAACAGCTAGGTCATAGAAGCAACCTAAATGTCCATCAACAGACGAATGGATAAAGAAGATGTGGTACATATATACAATGGAATACTAACCATAAAAAGGAACGAAATTGAGTCATTTGTAGAGACGTGGATGGATCTAGAGACTGTCATGCAGAGTGAAGTAAGTCAGAAAGAGAAAAACAAATATCGTAGATTAACGCATATATGTGGAACCTAGAAAAATGGTACAGATGAACCGGTTTACAGGGCAGAAAGACATGGCCCCTGCTCTTAAAAAGCTCTGGTGGGATTTCTTTTCATACCACCTTAAAGGCCTTGAACATTTTCTTTAGGAGATGAGGAGCCATTGGTGGGTTTATTTGAGTGGAGGAATGGGTCTTGCTCACACGTAAGAAGCCAAATCATCCCAGTAGAAACCACTGAAGAGGCTGTTGCAGTGGTTCCTGACAGAGGTGAGGAGGGCATGAGTTAAGGAGGGCATGAGTTAAGGAGGATGGAGAGGAAGGGACCCATTGAACAGCTAGTCATCAATGTAAAATCAGTAAAACTTGAGGGCCTCTTAAGTGCATAGCATTGGTACCACTATGGAGCATGCAAAATAGTATGAGAGTCTGCCTTTTCCTTCATAGCTTGAGGAGATAGTTAAACACTCCTTTGGAAAGTCAAGCAAAACAAAGATTTCACTGTGGAGTAATGAGGCTGGGAGAAATAATTTGTAAGATGAGAAAGTGTTTGAAGCCAGTTGTGATGATTAATTCCTCTCCTTCCAAAGTAGATGCAAAGTACTGTAGGAGTTCAGGAGAGGAAGGAAATGCACATTAACTGGAGTGGTCAAGTAAGACTTCATACAGGAAGGGGTTGGCAATTTGCAATAGGGGAAGAAATATGTGAAGCCAACAAAGTATAGGTTGGGAGTGCCAAGAGATTTGTTTGTGGAATAGCGTGTGGTTGGGTTGGAGAGTAGTATGGAATACATGGTAAACCTATAACTGCACGTAAGGTTGGATCAGATAGGTTGGAGTCAAATCTGGGAAGGTGCCAAAAGCCATGCTGGATAGTTAAGACTTTATTCTGAATGTAGTGAGAAGCTGTTGAAAAGTTTTAAACAAGAAGAGACAATCTGATATGGGATTTAGGAAATGAATTTGATGGCAATGTGGAAGATGAATTGAAGTAAGGAGAGACTGGGGAGGTCAATTAGAAAACTGTTGTAGTATATTTTGTATGATCATTCTGCCCTGTTGGTTTTCCTCCCCACACACCGGCACATGCACACACACCACCTACTTCTCTATTCCCTGGGTCACCGATGAAGCAGGATTCTTATCTGTTGGGGTCCTAAGTCCAATTTCAGCAGTTTCAGGTTGAAGTCACCGCTCAGTAGGCATGTCTTGATCTTGACACACAGAAAACTTTTCTTTTGGTGCTGCTTCAAGGCACCTAGTCTCTTCCCAGTGTCACTAAGTTGAACTTCCCATTGTGATTGGCTCAGAGCTCACAGTCAACCACACGTTTGCTTGGCATGAAGTTATCTTACCTCACTGTCTTTCCTGGGATTTTTCCGAGATTTTTTTCCCTTACATTTACACAAAATATCACATCTGCAGCTTCAGACTCACTATCTTCAGGAGACAGAACAGGCCCTAAATCCACAGTGACTTCTGGAGAAAAGGTAGTCATTACAGGTATCTAAGAACTGGAGTGGCATTCACACAGCTAGTCCAATTAGATCCAGGTGGGAAAATTCTCTTCCCAAGGGCAGCCTCCCTTTGATTTCCTAGGATGTCAGAGCTAAAGGGTTCCTTAGAGATCATTCTCCTACAGATGAGGGGGCTGCGACTCAGAGATAATAGGCAGATTTTCCTAGATTACCCTGCTAATTATGACAACTGGGACTAGATGCAGTTTCTTAAGCTCCAGCCTTTTTTTCATTATACTTAGCTTTCAAGGCAGTGTTGTTCTGATCCCTGTTGCTGCACCCTAGAGAAAATTTTGCTCTCATGTGTCCATTTTTCAGGAAATTGAAAATCTAAAGATAAGGAAGATTAAGAGACCTATAATAGTGATTAATCAGCTACTCAGAATTTCAAAAGAAAGTAATAAGAGGTATCACCTTGAAGATTACAGAGTGCCCAAGGGCAGAGCAGCAATGGCAATAACATATTTTAAAATACTTGTTGTATTTATGGATACATTTTGATATTCCTAATACTTCAAATATCTCTTTTAACTAAAATTTTTATTTTGAGATAATTGTAGATTATCATGCAGCAATAAGAAATAATACAGAGTGATCCAAAGTACATTTTATCCAGTTTTCTTTAATGGTAATATCTTGCAACACTATAGTACAGTATTACAGGATATTGACATTGATACAGGCAAGACGCAAGGTATATCTATCACTACTAGGATTTCTTATATTGCCCGTTTATTGCCTCACCCAGTTCCCTCCTGCCCCCCCTTCCGTAACTCCTGGCAACCATTAATCTCCATTCATATAATTTTGCCATTTCAAGAATATGTAAATGGCACCTTACAGTATGTAACCTTTCGGGATTTGCTTTTTTTCACTGAGCATAGTTCTCTGGATGCTCATTCAGGTTGTTGCATGTATCACTAGTTTGTTCTTTTTTTTAAATTGATGAATAGTATTCCATGGCAGGGATGTACCACAGTTTGTTTATCCATTCACCTCAATGAAGGGCATATGGGTTATTTCCAGTTTTGGGCTGTTACAAATAAATCTGCAATGAACATTTGTGTACAGAATTTGTATGAATATAAGTTTTCATTTCTCTGGAGTAGAAGCCCAAGGACATGATTGCTGGATTGCATAGTAGTTGCATGTTTAGTTTTTAAGAAATTGCCAAACTGTTTTCCAAGTGGCTGTACCACTTTACAGCAGCAATGTATGAGTGGTCCAGTTTCTCTGCATCCTTACCAGCATTTGGTGTTGTCATTATTTTCTGTTTTAGCCATTATTGTGGGTTTGTAGTTGATATCTTATTGCGGTTTCAATTTGCATGTTCCTCATGACTAATGATGTTGAACATCTTTTCATGTGCTTATATCCCATCAGCATATCCTCTTCAGTTAAATGTTTCTTCATGTGTTATTTTTTTGCCAATTTTCTAATTGGATTATTTATTTATTTGTTTACTGTTGAGTTTAGAGAATTTGATATATGTTCTGCATATGAGTCCTTTGTTCGATATTTGGTTTGCAAATATTTTCTCCCAGTCAGTGACTTGTCCTTTCATCCTCTTCACAGGGTCTTTCTCAGAGTAAAATATTTTTAATTTGGTGAGGCCCAATTTATTAATTTTCCTTTTCTGAGTTGTGCTTTTAGTGTCATGTCTACAAACTCTTTGCCAAGCCCTAGATCCTGAAGATTTTCTTCTATGTGTTTTCCTAAATAGTTTTGTAGTTTTGCAGGGTACATTTAAGTCCATGAACCATTTAGAGTTAATTTTTGTATGAGACCTAAGACTTAGGTCAAGGTTCTTTATTATGACTTTTTTCTATGGATGCCTACTCTCTCCAATACCATTTGTTGAAAAGGATCCTTCCTCCATTGAATTGATTTTGCAACTTTGTCAATAATCAGTTGGACATATCTCTGTGGGTCTATTTCTGGATTCTCAATTCTGTTCCATCATTCTATGTTTCATCATTCTATCACTCTTTCAATATCACAATCTCGATTACTGTAGCTAATAGTAAGTCTTGAAATTGGGTAAAGTGATTCCTCCCGCTTTATTCTTATTTTCCAAAATTGCTTTAGCTGTTCTAGTTCTATTATTTTTCCAAATAAAATTTAGAATAATCTTGTCTATATCTACAAGAAATCTTGCTAGAATTTTAAGGGGAATTATATTAGACCTGCATATTAATTTGGGGAGAATTGACATCTTTACTATGTTGACTCTTTCAGTCCATGAACAAACCATGCCTCTCCATTTATTTAGATCTTCTTTGAACTCTTTCATCAGCTTTTTGTAGCTTTCAGTATACAAGTTCTATATATATTTGTTAGATTTACACCTAAATATTTCATTTTTGAGCAATTGTAAAAGGTACTGTATTTTTAATTTTGGTGACCTCAGGTTCATTGCTAATATATAGAAACTCTAATAATTGATTTTAGTATGTTTGTCTTGTATCCAGTGATCTTGCTGAACTTGCTTATTAGTTCTAGAATATTTTTTGTAGACTCCTTGGGAATTTTTATGTAGACCATCATGTCATCCTCAAAAAGGAAAAGTTTTATTTCGTCTAATCCATATGCCATTTATATCCTTTTCTGGCTTTATTGCACTTGTTAGAACTTCTAGTATTATGTTTAATAAAAGCAGTGAGAATGCACATCCTTGCCTTGATCTTAGGGGGAAAGCAGTCATTCTTTCACCATTCAGTATAATATTAGCTCTAGGTTTTTTTTTTCTTTTTTTTCTTTTCTTTACATGCTCTTTATTTTGAGGAAGTTCCCTTTCATTCCTATTTTTCAGAGAGACATTATCATGAATGAATGTTGAACTTAGTCAAATTCTTTTTCTGCATAGATTGATATGATCCTGTGGTTTTTCTTCTTTAGCCTATTAATATAGTAGACTACACTGATTGATTTTCTAATATGAACCAGCCTTGCATCCCTGTAATAAATCCCAGTTGGTTATGGGGTATAATTCTCATTATATATTGCTGAATTCTATTCTTAACATTTTGTTAAGGATTGTTGCATCTATATTCACGAGGAATATTTTTAGTTTTCCTTTTTGTACTGTCTTTGTTTGGTTTTGGTATTGAGGTAACAATAGCTTCATAATATTAGCCTCTATTTTCTGCAAGAGATTGTGTAGAATTGGAATTAATTCTTAGTGTTTGGTAGAATTCTCCAGTGAAACAATTTGGGTCTGGAGATTCCTTTTTGAGAGCTTAAAACTAGGAATTACATTTATTTAATAGTTTATAGGGCTATTTAAAGTATCTATTTAATATTTAGCTAGTTGTGGTAATTTATATTTTTTAAGGAATAATCTGTTTCATCTAAACGTGTAGGGTTATTTGTAGCATTCTCTTATTATCCCTTTGATGCCTGCAGCATCTACAGCAATATACCCTGTTTCATTCCTTATATTGGTTAAGTTGTGTTTTATCTCTTTTTTCTTTGTCAGTCTTGCTAGAGGTTTGTCAATTTTATTGATCTTTTCTAAGAACCAGGTCTTTGTTTCATTGATTTTTCTCTATCTTTTTTTTAATTGTATTGATTTCTGCTTTTATGTTTATTATTTCCTTCCTTCCGCTTCCTTTGTATTTATTTTGCTATTGTTTTACTAGGTTCTTGAAGTAGGACTTATATTATTGATTTGAGACTTTGCCTCTTGGCAAATATAAGCATTTAGTGCTATAAATTCTCCTCTCAGAATTGCTTTAGCTATGTCCCACAGATTTGGATATATTTGTTTCCATTTCATTCAGTTTAATGTATTTTTATATTTCCCTTGAAGCTTCTTCTTTGATTCATGGGTTATTTAGAAGTGTGCTCTTCAGTTTCCATGTGTTTGAAAATTTTCCTGTTAATTTTCTAGTTTGATTTCATTGTGGTCAGTGAGCATACTCTAAATGATTTCAATTCTTTCGGATTTGTTAAGGTTTGATTTATGGCCCAGGATATGGTCTAGTTTGGAAAATGTTCTGTGGGATCTTGAAAAGAATATGTATTTAGAATGTGTATTCTGCTATTATTGTATGCAATGCTCTATAAATGCCAATTAGGCCCTGTCATTGAATTCTTCTACGTTTTTGTTAATTTTTGGTCTAGTTATTCTATCAATTGTTGAGAGAGGGGTGCTAAAATCTCAAACTACAATTCTGTATTTGTCTATTTCTTCTTTTAGTTCTGTAAGTTTTTGTTTCACACAATTTGCAGTTCTGTTTCTTGGTGCATATACATTTAATATTTCTATGTCTTACTGGTGGATTGACCCTTTTTATCATTTGTAATGTCTCTGTCGTTGGTAATTTTATTTGATCTGAAGTCTACTTTATCTGATATTAATATAGCCATTCTTGCCTCTTTGACTAATGTTAGCATGATATATCTTTTTCCATCCTTCAACTTTCAGCCTCCGTAAATTGCTTTAACTTATGTGAGTCTTCTGTAGACAACATATGGTTGGGTCATGTTTTTAAATTCACTCTTCCACTTTATTTTAATTGGTGTACTTAGATTATTTACGATTAATGTAATTATTGATTTGTTAGAGCTTATGTCTGCCTAGTTCCTTTGTGTTTTCTGTTTGTTCTCTCTGTTTTTCCTTTCTGTGTTTTCTTTTCCCTGCCTTACTTTGGGTTACTGGAGTACAAATTTATATCCATATTAGACAGTGTTATAATATTTGCTTCAAACAGCAAACATAATTAGAAAACTCAAGATGAAAAGGAAAGCCAACTTTATTTACTCATAATTTTTCTTTTTCTTTTTTTTTATCTTTGAAGTTGAACAATTCCTTCTTTTCTTGTTATGTCTTTGTTTACAGAATTTCTTTTCACCATTCTTTTAAGGTAGGGCTGCTGGCAACAAATTCTCTTAGTGTTTCTTCATCTTAGAATGTTTTAATTTCCCTTTCATTCCTGAAGGTTATTTCTACCAGGTACAGGAATCTGGATTGACAGTTCTTTTCTTTCAGCACTTGAAAAAAGCTATGCTACCATCTTCTGGAAGATGCTTATTTTTTTTTTTTGTCTTTAAGTTTTTAGAAGTTTGTCTATAATGTGTCTTGCTGTGGATTTCTTTTTTTGGGGAGGAAGTTTCACTTCTTGAATGTGTAGTTTTGTATCTTTTGCCAAATTTGGCAAGTTTCAAAAGTTATTTTTTGATTACTTTTTCCATCTTGCCATCTTTATTCTCTCCTCTGAGACACCAATGGCATGACTACTAGATCTGAGACTGTTCACTTTTTTCCCTGGCTATTTTCTCTCTGTTGTCAGATTGGGCAATTTCTATTTTTCTCTCTTCAGGTTCACTGATTCTTTCTGTTGGGAATTATCCATGATGGGGTTTTTTTCTTGTTTTTGGTAATTGAAATTTTCAGTTCTCAAATTTTAATTTGGTTCTTCTTTATATCTTCTATTTCTTGCTGAGGCTTTCTATTTCCTTGCTAAGAGTTTTTCATTTGTTTCAAGCATGTAAGTAATTGTGTGCTGAAGTATTTTTATGGGGTTGATTTGAATATTTGTCAGATAATTTTAATATTTCTGTCATCTTGGTGTTGGAACCTATTGACTGTCTTTTTAAAAACAGCTTTATTGAGGTATAATTAACTTACAAAGGACTGTGCATATTTAATGTGGACACTTTATGAGCTTGGACATATGCAAACACCTGTGAAAGCATTTCATTCAGATTGAGATTTTCTTGGTTCTTGGTATGATGAGTAATTTTTTATTGAAACTTGGATATTTTGGGTATTATTATATGAGGTTCTGGATCTTATTTAATTTTGCTTTAGCTGGTTTCTTCTGACTCTGTCCTAGCAGAGAAGAGGAATGCACCTTGTTACTGCCAGCAGGAGGTAGATTCCAGATTCCCTACTCAAGCTCTTTTTTTCTAAATTTTTACTGTGTTAAAATATACATAACTTAAAATTTACAACCTTAACCATTTTTTAAGTTATTATAAAATATTGGCTATATTCCCCATGTATACACAACCCTACTCAGCCTTTTTTGACACTCAAGTGAGGTGTCATTATTTTTGGGTAGTGGTGGCATTTTTAGCTCCCTACTACTGATATATCCCTGATTGGGAGGGGTAAGAGTACCTCACTACTGTTCTCCATGTGGCATCTAATGACACCATGAGGTGGAGTGGCCTTATGACTGCTGGCTAGTAGTGAAAGCTCTTACTCTCCAATAGGCCTCCTCTGATACCACCACAAGCAGGGAGGGGGCGAAGTGCCTCATTACTGCTAAAGCAGGTGGAAGTTCAGGTTCCCCATGTAGTCTGCACTGACACTGTGGCGGGTGAAGGTGTGACCTTGTTACAAGCTGACAGTGATAAAAGTCCCAGCTCCTTATTTTGCCTTCTCTGACTTCAGCCTCTCTGTGAGGGTGTTGTGCTGCCTGGTTACAGACTCCAGGGAGTAGTAGACTTGGATGTCCTTTACTAGCATGGATGGGCATGGGGCCACCATTTCATCTGTAATGTTTAGCTGGAGTAGAACAGGTATTACCTAAAATGTTTTCTATCTTGTTAGGCTGTCCCTTTCTTGGCCATTTAGCTAGAGAGAGGAGGCTTTTGTGGGGACCTTTTTGTTTCCACCTGTAGGCATTTTCTAGTTGAAGGTTTCTTTCAGTTCCATGTCTGTGATATATGAGGCAATAAGAAAACCCAGGGAACTCACCACCATGTCATTCCTTGGGTCCCAAATTTCCTAGCCAGTGTGCTTTCTTCCTTCTAATTTTAAGTCTTCTCTTGTTTGTTTCATACATAATGTCCAGGGTTTT
Organism: Balaenoptera acutorostrata; assembly: GCF_949987535.1. NCBI lineage: Eukaryota > Metazoa > Chordata > Mammalia > Artiodactyla > Balaenopteridae > Balaenoptera > Balaenoptera acutorostrata. Next base: position 96,085,450 of record NC_080085.1, on the reverse strand, counting down.
ACTTATACTTAATTGGAAGGAATAGGAGAAAGTAAATCTACTCCATCTTCCCACAATCAGAAGTAATCAAACATATCTTTTAACAAAACTTAATTTGTGTGTGTGTGTGTGTGTGTGTGTGTGTGTGTGTGCATGCACATGAACGCATGCCTTTTTTCCTTTTGGTGGATTTTCCTGGGCTTCTGCCATCCATGGAGTGTCCTGGAGTCCAATGCCTCTATACTGAAAATTTTTCTTGCTTCTGAATTAGTACCTCTAACAATTCTAAAGAAAATCTTATTTACTTGTCCCAAGAAGGCACATTACATTGGCATAAGACAGTATTGTAGAGTGTTTAGGAACACAAACTCTGGAGCCAGACATATTGGGTTTGAGTCTCAGTTTTGTCACCGTGTGATCTTGGACAAGTTACTTAACTACTCTATTCCTCAGTTTCCTCATCTCTTATATGGGGAATAAGAGAGAGTGTGGATAAGCTAATATCTGTAAAACATTTAGAACAGTATTTGGTTTATTATTGGCCAAAATAATATATAATTTATTATTATTATTATTATTTTGGCCACGTCACGCAGTTTGCAGGTTGCGGGATCTTAGTCCCTGACCAGGGATTGAACCTGGGCCTTCAGCAGTGAAAGTGTAGAGTCCTAACCACTGGCCCACCAGGGAATTCCCAATAATATATAATTTAAAGTGTTGTGCTTGCATTCTATACCACTAAGAGGGATGTCTTCTTCTTGACTTACCTTCCAAGCTTTGTACCTTGTCCACCTCTCCACTCTCCTCTCACACCATTATCTCTTAGTTCTCTATACTCCAATTGCCCTGAATTTTGTTCAGTTTCTTAAACATACCACATGCTCTTTCAGCTCTAGGCCTCCACACTATATCCTACTCACTCTTCAGATTTCAGGGAGGCTCTTTCCTGAGTCACAGCCTAGATGAGGTCTCCCTGCTTTGTGCTCTCCCAGTACCCTGCACTTCCTCTATCATTTATCCGCCTGACCTCAAGCAGCTTCAGACCCAGCAGAGGATGATCTCTGGTCCCTTGTGGCCCTAACTCAGGCCTCAAGCTATAAGCAGCGGTTTATGATAATAACAACTCTGGAGCTAGTATGGTTGGGGTTGGGACACAAAGAGTTTGAGATTGACTTGAACATAGCTTTGAGTATACTAATTTGTACAGGAACTTGGGGGAACTTATGGCAAAAAAAGAGAAGGAGAAAATATAAAAGGAACCTCATTAAATCTGCTTTATAATTTCATTTTAAATGCAGCTTCTTAGTCTTAAAACTTTTAAAAACAACGTCATATGCAACAACAGTTTAGTTTTACAGAAAGAGATTTTCTAAGTGGAGAAATTTATTATTGACATGCAACGCCTGAAATTAGGAGTGAATAAATTCTGACTTGGCAACTTCAACTTGATATGTACAAAACTGTATCCCCCACGTTGAAGTTCCTACAGCATTCTCTGTCTCAATGAATGATATCAACATTTTCCCATTTGTTCAAGCCAGAAACCTAGAAATGATTCTCCTCTTCTTTAACATCCTCATTCTTGCCACTGTGGAAAAGAGTATGGAGGTTCCTCAGAAAACTAAAAATAGAATTACCATATGATCCAGCAATCCCACTCCTGGGCATATATCTGGACAGAACTATAATTCAAAAGGATACATGCACCCCTGTGTTCCATAGCAGCACTATTCACAATAGCCAAGACTTGGAAACAACCTAAATGACCATCAAAAGATGAATGGATAAAGAAGATGTGGTACATATATACAGTGGAATACTACTCAACCATAAAAAAGAATGAAATGCCATTTGCAGCAACATGGATGCAACTAGAGATTATCATACTAAGTGAAGTACGTCAGAAAGAGCAAGACAGGGCTTCCCTGGTGGCGCAGTGGTTGAGAGTCTGCCTGCCAATGCAGGGGACACGGGTTCGAGCCCTGGTCTGGGAAGATCCCACATGCCGCGGAGCAACTAAGCCCGTGTGCCACAACTACTGAGCCTGCGCGTCTGGAGCCTGTGCTCTACAACGAGAGGCCGTGATAGTGAGAGGCCCGTGCACCGCGATGAAGAGTGGCCCCCGCTTGCCCCAACTAGAGAAAGCCCTCGCACAGAAACGAAGATCCAACACAGCCAAAAAATAAATAAATAAATAAAATTAAATTAAAAAAAAAAAAAAGAAAGAGCAAGACAAATACGATATGATATCACTTATATGTGGAATCTAAAATATGACACAAATGAACCTATCTATAAAACAGAAACAGAATCATGGACATAGAGAACAGACTGGTGGTTGACAAGGGGGAGGGAGTTGGGGGAAGGATGGAGTGGGAGGTTGGGGTTAGCAGATATAAGCTTTTATATATAGAATGGATAAACAACAAGGTCCTGCTGTATAGCACAGAGAACTATATTCAGTATCCTATGATAAACCATAATGGAAAAGAATATTTTTAAAAGAATGTATATATGTATACATATATGTATATATACAAAACTGAATCACTTTGCTGTACAGTAGAAATTAACACAACATGTAAATCAACTATACTTCAATAAAAGAAAATATTGATTAACGTCCTCATTCTCCCTCTTCCTGTATTCCTCAAAACCCTAGCACCAAATAATGTCAGTTCTACTTAAAAATTTTGTGAATTGTCCTTCTTCTTTTTATCTACTGCCCAAGCTCAGGTGCTTGTCCTATTTCATTTTGACTTCTACAAAAGCTGCACAATTTATCTCCCTGACTTTGATATCTCCTGCTTGCAAATCATCATTCATCAAAATTGACCTTCGAAACCACAAATCCTAGCATGTCAAGCACTCACTTCAAAAGCTCAGATTGTTTTCCATCATCCATAGGATAAGGTTCAAAATTTTTAGCATAGTATATGAGGTCCTTGGTAGGACTGAACCCAATTTTATAACATCATTTTCCAGCATTTTCCTTCATACTCTCTCTGCTCTAACCACATTGAAATATGACTATTCCCCAAACACCTCATCCTCAAATTCAAAGCCGCTGTGCCATTTGCTTAGACTTTTCCTTCAGCTTGACTGTCTATGAACTCATCTTTACTAATTTTAGTCTTTATTCTTTCTGTGCTTCATTTTGAAAAGTTTCTGTCATTATCTATTCAGGTTGACTATTTTTTTCTGTAGTAACTAATCTGACTTCACTTCCATCCAGTGAATTTTTCAGATATTGTATTTTTCAGCTCTAGAAGTTCCATGTGTTTATTTTTTAATAAGTCCATTTACTTTCTCTGTGTTCATGTATACCTTTAAACCCTGAGCATATTTATAATAGCTGTTTTGCATGCCTTCTCTGATAATTCTATCACCTCTTTCATTTCTGGGTCTATTGCTATGGACTGATTTTTCCCTAGTTATGGGTCCCATTTCCCATTTGCATGTCTAATGATTATTTTTATTGGAGGATGGAATTTGATTGCTACACCTTTGAGTGCTGGATTTTCTTGTCTTCCTTTAAGGACTGTTGGACATTGTTCTGGGAGACAGTTGACTTACTTGCATATCAGTTTGATCCTTTCAAGGCCTATTTTACGTTTGTGAGATGGATGTAGGATAATCTTTACTCTTGGCTAATTTAGTCTTACTAGCAAGGCATGACCCTTCCTAGCTCCCTACTATCCAATTGGAAGCCCTGGTTGCTACATGAGGCCACTTTACTCTGGCTGGTAGGAACTTAAATATCTCCCAGCTCTGTGTGAATTCTGAGAATTTTTTCTCTCTACTCACAGTTCTCCGATCATTCATTGCCCAGCTTCATAGAGTTCTGCCTAATGCGTTCAGGGCTTTTTACTTAGTAACAAATTCCAGGGGACCTCTAGGCAGATTTCTAGAGTTCTTTCTCTGTGTAGCTTCCTCCTCCCTGGCTACCTCAGTCTTCCTGAATATTGATCTCTCTGCCCTCAACTCGGTGAAACCACTATGCTCTACTTGGGTTCCCCTGCCCTGCACCATGGTCTAGAATTACCTCTAGGTAGAAAGCCAAGGTTAACTTCATTTGTTTCTTTTCTCTCAGGAACAATAATACTGTACTTTCTGTTGTTCAGTGTCTGTAAACAAATGTTTCTTCCTCCTCCTCATTTCTACTTTTCAGGTCTTGAGAAAAAAGTCTCTTCAGTAGTTCAGTCACCTGACTGCCTTAGTAACTAGGTCATATAGTAACTAGGTCATGTGGTCATGCCATTCAATTTCCATTCTTTTGCATCCAAAAAGCAGTGTTGAGACATCAGTTCTGTGCATTTTCAAAAGTTTTTTCCGAGATAAAAATTATCCAAATGGGAAGGAATTCATATCTTGGCTATTCTCATACTACTGCCTTCTACTAAATGTTTGCAGTAGACTGTGTTGAATGTATTCATTTAAAGAATTGGGAAGGGTAAGATGTGACAAAGTGAGAGAGTGGCATGGACATATATACACTACCAAATGTAAAATAGATAGCTAGTGGGAAGCAACCGCATAGCACAGGGAGATCAGCTCGGTGCTTTGTGACCACCTAGAGGGGTGGGATACGGAGGGTGGGAGGGAGGGAGATGCAAGAGGGAAGAGATATGGGACATATGTATATGTATAACTGATTCACTTTGTTATAAAGCAGAAACTAACACACCATTGTAAAGCAATTATACTCCAATAAAGATGTTTAAAAAAAATACAAAAAAAAAAAGAATCCAAAGGAGGAGAGAGGGAGAGATAGAGTGAGAGAGAGAGAGAGAGCGAGAGAGAGCTATTTGTCCCACTAGTCTCTATAATGAGTAATATTTACGAATGAATATTCAGTATTTAGTTTCTACTATCCAATTGGTGTAGCTACTATAACCCATGTTGGTATTCTTTTCTGGGATTGGCAGAATATGAGGCAAAGATAATGATAGTTTTTGGTACAGATGGCCTATGGCTGGACTTGTGTTGTTTCACTGTACAAAATCATTTAAAAATCCACAGCAAAAGTCCAGGTAAAAAGAATAAATGGCATGATGCAGAACACATAACAAGCCACAGCCCAGATGGGTTACAACAAAGATCACAGAAAAAGTATGCAGTGGCTGGTGCATAGTGTTGCTAATCAACAGTCTAACTTGCCTCTTGCCAGACTAACATTGTGCTTTGGTTGATAATGAGACTTCTCAAAGTCAAGGAGCTTTAATACAAGTTGTACTAGATGGGTTGCCATTGTACTGCGTGATCTTATTCTTATAGGATTCCAGAGAGTCCACAGACACACCAAGTCACTTCCCAATAATATGACAAATGTAAAAAGAGATTGAAAATGTCAGTATTGACATTAGATGAAGATTTTAAGTTAGTATGCAAGAGACCTTTTCTGTTTAAAATGCAGATGTGATCTAAGAAAATTGGGCGAAAACTACCTACCCTCTCTACCTCTTCTTCCCAACCTTTTTTCTTTCTCTCTCGACTTGTCCTCTCCTTACCCTACCCTCAGCCCATTTAAAGGCAGTCAGATGAGAGTTGTGGCATGTTTAGCTTTTGGACTTACTCAACTTAGATCAAGTTGATGGATGACAGGGCCAGGAAACAGAATCATAGATGCTTTAGCTTGGGGGGTGGGCAGAACCCATACTCATCATCTATCTTGATTTGGCAGGTGCAGTAAAGGCTAAAAACAATGGAGACGATCTTGTCTCCCACTTAATACCCCATCTGCTGCTACTGGCTTCTTGCTAAGTTCCAGAACATGTTGCTTCACACACATAGAAAGCAGACCAAAAAATATACAAATACATAAAATGAGCAATTCAAAGTCAAAACAAATTAAACTAACACCCTCCAAAAAATTAAGGTAGTAAAATGGACAAAAAAATTATCTTTGCTTATTTGAGTCAGGGGGAAAACTCCTTTTCCAGAAACAGTTAGCTCTAATTTCCCTTCAATGAGTGATAGGCTTTATGACGTCTGAGCCTTGGCAATAAGAAATCATGTCTTGTGGTTGAATCTAGAGGAAGACTTTGTTGGAGTAATTGCTGGGCACCTAGGAACCACTGTTGTGGTTTGATAGGCAAAGCTAACATTCCACTGTCAATTAATACAATTTTTATTTATTCATTTGATTTACTAGGCACAGTATAGGTTCTCCCACAAACCCCCCACTTTCCTGGGTTACGGCCTCCATTTCTGCTCACTGTTTAGCGCATTACTCCTAAGGTGTTAATGACTGTTAGAGACCCCAAGTGCTACCCTCCCATTATTAAAGTTTTCCAAACTTCAGCCATTCACATGTCATGTTCTTATTTTTGTCACAGCAACATAACACTAATACTTACTATTTACCTAATACATCTCTTATTATCACCTTACTTTTTAAAATCACCTCATCTTAAGCTACTATATATATATTTATTTCATATATATACACACATATAAGATATATACATGTATATGTATAAATATAAAATATATACATATGCATTATACACATGATATGATACACACACACAATTTGACTTGTGTAATTGTGTACCACTTAAATACTATTAAGGGAGATGATTTTAAGTGATACACAATTAGGTGAATAAATAAATAAATTGTTGTATATTCATACAATGAAATACTACTCAGCAATAAAAAAGGACAAATTACCGATACATACAATGACATGGATACATCTCAAAAATGTTATGCTAAGTGAATGAATCCAGGAATGTATGATTCCATTAATGTGAAATTCTAGAAAACTCAAAGTAATCTATGATGATATAAAGCACATCAGTTGTTGCCTGGAATGGGGGTGGAGAGCATTGACTGTAAAGGGGCACGAGAACACTTTTTGCGGTGATGGAAATGCTCTATATCTTGATAATGGTAACCATATGGGTAAACACACTTTTAAAAACTCGTGGAAATGTATATTTTAAATAGGTGCAGTTTATTTTTTTATAAATGATGTCAATAAAATTGATTTTTAAAAAGTTCATCAGGCCATTGAAATGTGCAGTCAGATTTGATAACCATTGCTCTATGGCCTTATTCTCAAAGTGCATTCCTTAGATCACTAGCATCTGATTCCCTAGGAGCTCATTAGAAATGCAGAATCTCAGCCCCCACCCCAGAGCTGCAGAATCACAATCTGTGTTTTAAGAAGCTCCACAGGTAATGCAAACGCACATTAAAATTTGAGAAACATTGGCTTGGGAGATAATGGAATCCTGAGCTGGGGGCAGCCTGGGTCCTGAATCACCACATGGAATTAAACTACCTGCTGACCAGGAATACTCACCTTATACTAAACAAAGAATAGAGTTCTCTTGTGGCTGAGGCGTTGTACTTTGGGGTCTATTTATGGCAGGTTAGCTTAACTATTACAAGATTGATCTAGAGGGTCTGAGAGCACAGCCCAAAGTGGTTTTGGTGGAAAGTAGCTTGCAAATTTCATGTTCATGCTTCATCTTGAAAATGCACTCAGATTTCTTTCTATTTCACGGTGTATTTGCGTTTGTTTGAATGTAATAATAATGTTTTCAATTATGCATTAATTGAATTACTTCACTGCTTTCCCCTAAACCTGGAAGTAAAACGGAAAGCTCTAAGATGTGCCTCGTCTGTCTTGTTGCTTTCCCTTCCTCCAGCGTTAAGTGTCCACTGTTTAAGAAGCATCGCATTGGGATAGAAAGTATACGGCACAAAGCAGAAATTAAATAAAGGCTTTTCTTGTTGCCACCTGTAAGATGGTTAGATTTGAAACAGCACTGTCTGCAAAGAGTACTTTAGATAACAAGAATGACTGTCCAGTCATTAGACTCTCTGGTCTCTAGTATGTGATTTCAGAAACTGTAACAAGCTCGGCAAGAAAAAAATCCTGCAAAGGCAAACCTTCCCTCAGTGTCTCAATCGATACCACGAATTGGTTTGCCTACTCTGTACAAAGGGCCACAAATGGTTCTGTATATTTGTAAAAGTTGGTGCTAGGATGCAGCGCTAACCTATTGAGCCCTTACTATGTGCCAGACCCTGTGCTGGGCACTTGCCTGCACAAAATTTCATTTGGTACCAACCACATATTAAAGAATAATATTTTTTGCTTCAGGAGAGTGAGGTCCAGAGGGATTAGATGGCTTGCCAGGCCTCACAGTGAATTGAATATAACACTGTCTGACTCAGATGCCAACCTCTTTTTACAACATCATTGTGCCCTAGGCAGTCACTTATCTACCTTTGTATCCTAATGTATTCCTATCATTATGAAAGAGAAAGGGCCCTGGGACAGAGGAAAAGACCGAATGCCAGCGAGCAAGTGAGAACTCTTTCTTGTGTAGAGAAGGAGCGAGGGAGTCAGTTAAAAGCAGATGGGGCACCCGCCTCATCACCCTCCCCACTTCCCCCATTCGGAGGCTCAATGCACCTCACACCTGTCTCCTGTTCATTCTTTCTTGCTCCTTTTTCAGTCTCGACGCCCTGCCCCCTCTGCCCTCCCTAGGCTTTTCTCCCTTGTCTCTGGGCCACCTCACCCTCCTTTCCCCTTCCTTTCCTTTGATTCCTAACCACTGGCACCACCACCACCCCGCCCTCTGTCACCATCCCCACTTCCTTTACTCCTCCTGCTCTCTCTGTTTCTTTCTCTTCTGCTCAGCTTTCAAGGCCCCATTAGGGCCCCACCATTGACTCTGCTCTTACAATGGCTCAGTGGTTTTGAGATGAAGTAAAACGTCACTAATTTGTTCTAATTGGGGGGAAAGGTCAGTCTGCCTTAAATGAAAAGTATGAGTGATAGGATATTTGGGGGGAGAAAATGCAATCTCATTACTTTCAAGTACATAAAGTAATCCCAATGACTAAGACAAGAGGATAAAAGGCAAAGCTATATGTCTCAGAGATCTGTAAGTGGTTTGACAAATAAGCGTGGCTCGTTTATAATTAGGACATTCAGTTTGGAGACACAAATGCTGCTGCTGAGGTCTATGCACTGAAGTAGGCTAATATTTCCCTTGTTTACACAATTAGTTTGTGAAAAGAGCTCTTTCATCATAGACACAGGTACAATCTCATTAGAAGGGTCCAGCATTTCAGACCCCCTTTCTTATGTCACATGGCCTGTAGGAAGAGTGCTTTGTTCAGCCAATTCTCCAAAAGGAATAATGGTGAACAATAACAAAAATACTCATTTTTCTGCTTCTCATCTATGCAAGAGTTACTGTCAATGAAAAAAAATTCCTGTTCTGTTCTTATTAGTTGCGGGTGAGGATGAGGATGTGTAGGGGAAAGAACTGAATGGACACAAGCAGAGCCAAACCTCAAATGGCCTTAGTTTGAAATCTACTAATTTAGAACTGGTGAAAATTGAGGAACCAGCCTACTTTATTTTTCTGCTGCAAGAAGCCAATTTGCTAAGCTAATTACAATAGTAAACAAGATTTTCCTGCAAAGATTTGTAAAATTCCTTAAAACACCAATTCTCCATGCAGTGTTCAATACTTGAATAGCACTCCCTTCATTTATGTATAATTGTTAAGTTAATTAGCTAAATTTCTTACCAATTTCTGGAAGCAGCTCCCTTGAGGAAGTCCTACTAGGAAGCCCTCTTTGGCCTATTTTACTTTATTGTGTATGGAAGCAAACAACCATACTTATTTTCTTTTTGAATAGCTTATAATCAAGGCTTCCCATCAACTCAAACTAGCCTCCCGCCATCCTACATTTTCATAGCTCAACAATAATTTCTTCCTGTACAATTAAGCAGGAATGGGAAGAAACATGGGCTGAATTCTACAAAGTTCTCTCTGAATCATTAGGAGGCCAGGGTCCTTGAATTCCCATGCATCCTGACCTTTTGTCCCTGATAGTGTGGAGATAAGTGGGTAACTGGTAAAAACGGACATTCCACCATACTTTACCTTGCAGTCTCAGAGGACTTCTTTGGCATTCAGACTGTAGATATTCCATGTCTCGCTATGGAAACATAATATGAGCATTTCTTCCACTGCTAGGGGAGTCAATTGATATAAAACTACAACTTTTTCTAAAAACCATAAATCAAGGACTACTTCTTATAGTTGTGAAATTCTTCAGCTTTAACCCAAAGGATTCATGGAAGGGGTCCTTGAAATTCTTCAGTAGGCCAAAACTAGTGAGATAAGGGAGGAGCTTTTGTTTACAAACCATTAGAAGTACATTTGAAGGGATTAAGTTTGTTTGAAAGCCACTAGATTTGCTGAACAAGGTCATGGGTCTACTTCAAACTAGTCTGAAGTTTTGTGCTTTGGAGTTCATGCAAACAGAATATTTGTTTTTTTCCTGTGTGACTTACTTCACTGAGCATAATACCCTCCAGGCCCATTCATGTTGCTGCAAATGGCAGAATTTCATTCTTTTTTATGGCTGAGTAGTATTCCATTGTATATATGTGCCACATCTTTATCCATTCATCTGTTGATAGGCATTTAGGGTGTTTCCAGGTCTTGGCTATTGTGAATAGTGCTGCTTGGAAAGGAGCAACAGGAATTCGTTATTAACAGAGTGTATTGAATGGGGTGAGGCCACTGGATTCGAATAGTGATCCATACCTGGCAACTTTCAAGGCAAAGTTAAAAGGAAAGCCTTTGCCTGCAAATTTCTAGGAACTGTTGGAGGTGAGAATATGATGACTTCTATTTGGGACTTTAGGATGATAAAAAGGTCCAAGAGCCTCCCTTTATCTCCCCAAATGCCCAATTAACATAATATTTTAATGGTAGCACAATCAAGTTTAGTGTAATATAGACAGAAACCAATATTTTTCAGAAAAGTACTCTCTTCTATGTTCTGTGGTTTAAAAGGAAGCTGGGCTGAATTCGAAGTGTGTTTTTGTTCATATTGACATTCTAATATTTTCTATGGATATATTCAGTTTTGACACTAAAGTGTAAATCAAAGAGAAAATGGAATTTTGTTTACAAATTTCTGCTTACGAGTCTGCATGAATAAGTCTGTAAAATGACCAAGGGTGATTTAAAAGACTTTAAAAGAGTACATCAAAAGTAGCCAAATATACAAATTGAAGACTTACTGACTAATGAAACTATTTGGCATCCCTTTTAGTACACATGTTCTTAAATGAGGCATATCTAATTTCTGGAGGTAGTCCCACACCTTTGTGCTTTAGGGTGGGAATCAGAGACGTTCTGAGTAGAGAGGGACTTTAGAGGTTACCTAGTATTTTTTTTTCAAATTTCTTTTCTTCAAGTTTCTTCAGTCAAAATCTTGCTTGAAAGCCCAACATAGGAACCTCGTAAAAGGGAGAGTCTCTAATTAAAGTAGGGATCGAGCAGTCTGAAACCTAGTCTACTCCCTCGCCACATCTTCTCCCACATTTGCTGACTGGGGAAGCTGAGGTCTACAGAAACTACGTGACTTGGCCAAGTTCCCTCAACAAGTAAGAGTGTTAATTCCACTCCTAATTTTCTTTCATCTTCCTCACCTCCATTTTTCTACCCCCTTGAACCTCTAGTAAAAGAAACACACATGCACATATGCACGAACTCACACACCATCCCAGGTGGCCAGCAGAAGCTTCTCTTGCCTCTCACAAGCTGCTAACATCTCACTGTGAATGTCTTTATTGCATTCTATCTTCCAGGAATATTTGCATTTCCAAAGAGAAAAGTGGGAAGACGGCAATGGTGAAACAAATGAAATGAATCACTAAAGATAGCATGACAGCACTGTGGCAAATTTTGCCATGTGTGGGCTTCCTCAAATCACACTCTATAGGCAACCTCATATTTACCCAATATTTAAGGCTAACCCCGCTGGTTCATTTAAAAAGAGTGGCCTCAGACAAAACCTCAACAGGAATTTGCATTTAGACCATTTTGGTCTTGAGATGTGAACAAGCAGAATGAGGGTGAAAGGTGCTCCCACTCTTATTTAGGGGTTTCCAATTTGCTGAACTTCTTTCTGAATAGGTGCAATGTTCCAGAATACTTTGCTTTGTTTTCTCTATGGCTAGGAGACAGGCCTGTGGGCATGTGTGTGTGTGAGTGAGTGAGTATGTGTGGTGTGAGAGAGAGACAGAGACACCCATGGAAAGAGACACACACAAAGACACAATACTGACACAAAGACACACACACACAGGGGTACAAAGAAAGAGAAACACAGAGTGGCACACACACATATACAGAGAGATACACACACTTACACAAAGAAACAAGAAAGAGACACAGTGAGTGACAGTGACAGAGAAAGATGGCAAGACAAAAACAGTGACACACATACACAACGTGAAACTGAGAGAGGGTAAGATTGAGACTGGGAAATTGGGAGAGGCACACACAAAGAAGCAGAGTGAGAGACAGATCTACAAAGATACATAGAAAGGGAGACTAAAGAAAAACGCTTGACAGGGAGTGAGAGAGGCTGAGAGTGATGGAGAAAAACTGAGACAGAGAACGAGGAAAAGCATGGTGATCGGGGAAGAGAGAAATCACTCCCATTTTTTCTTCCTCATTGGAAACCTTCAATGTTTGTTTCTTTTGTGTTCCATATAACTTGGAAATTAAATTTTACTATCATCTCCTATTCAGAGGCAAACTGCTCGCAGCAGTATCCGCTGCTCAGAGGCAAATATTTTCATCTGACTATAGAAAATATGTTTTATTCCCATTTTAGTTAGCAAATGTAATTGTTTGGGAATCACAATTATGGGAGTATGGGAGCCAAAGCTGAAGCCAGGGCTGACAGGGGATCAACATGATGAATTGACCAGCATTTTTCCAGATCCCCAGTGCCAGACATTCACATCCCTCCTCAGCCATGCCGTGCTATGTGCTTTCTGGGTGTATGCCCCATGTAAGGCAAGATGTAGCCCATTTTCAATGTCTGTGTGCCTGGCACTCATTGCAGTCTTAGGATTTTCTCTGTGCTCTTGGTGGGAGTGGTGTTCACTTCAGCAGGGAATTCACCATCTTACCTATTCCGCCAGGAATCTTCCCACTGCCATCTAACACTGGATGCTGTAATAGATCTCATGTAAGAATGAAAAAAAGGAGAGGCTCGCATGGTCTCACAAATCAGATGCTGTAAGTGGTTCTGACCACCAATCACATCTAATAGTTTGGAGCCATTTTTCTCACACGCACACAGACAGAGAGAGAGAAAGAGACACAGAGAGAGACACAGAGAGAGACACAGAGAGAGAGAGAGAGAGAGAGAGAAATCAATGCTTATGTCTATCAAAAAATGTGTACAAGAATGTTCATAGCAGCTTTATTCATAATAGCTTCAAACTGGAAACAACTCAAGTGCACAGAGTAGAACAAATAAATAAATAATGCATAATTAATTATGTATTCCTACAGCAGAATACTACACAGCAATAATAAATGAATTACTGATATATTTCACATAGCTGAATCCCACAGACAGGAATTATAAGTGAAAGAAGTCAGACACAAAAGAGTACGTATTATATGATTCCATTTATATGAAGTTCAAGAACAGGTAAATCTCATGAATGGTAATAGAAGTCAGAATGACAGTTACCTCTGCAGGGAGGGTATTAACTAGGAAGGGGCTTGAGGAAGATTTCTTTGGTGCTGGAGAATTTTTATATGTTAAATGGTTGGGAAAAATATTAAAAAGAATATTTCATGGCACATGAAAAGTATATGAAATTCACATTTCAGTGTCCGTAAATAAATATTTATTGGCACACAGCCATACCCATTTGTTTACATATTGTCTAAGGCTGCTTTTGTGCTACAAAGGCAAAGTTGAGTAGTTGTGACAGAGACCATACGGCTTGCAAAGCCTAAAATATTTACTCTCTGGCCTTTACAAAAAAGTTTGCTGACTCCTGATCTAGGTCTTGGTTACACGGGTGTAGACATATGGAAGAACTTGAGCTGTGCATTCAAGATTAGTGGACTTTAGACACTTTATTGCAAAGAATTTTTTCAAGATCTAGAGAAATGGAGATTAATAAGAACACTTGCTCAAACGCTTGGTTTACATTAGGTTCAGAAAAGAAATGCTGAATTCAGTCCCTTCTTTATTTTCATTCTTATAGATGAGAATCACTCCTTTATACACCTTCTTTATGACCAAGGTATTACGTGAAGCAATATTAGAAGCACCTTTGATATAAATTAGCTCATCAGTAAAGCTCTTTCAAATCATAAATTCAAAATGACATTTTGCAGGTAGGAAAAAGCATAATATGTCATTTCCTATTCTCTTTTTAAAAAGAACAAAAGAGTAAAATGGAAAATTGTTTTGGCAATAACAGAACACCTGACTCTCATTGGTGGTCCATCTCTGAGTCATGTAGTAAATCATTGTTAAAGGTCATCATGACTTGTCTGAACAGGCATTTGTGTTATTAACTAAAGAACTGCTAAAAAAAATCCCCATGCTACTTTTTCACAGGAAAATATCTGTTACTATGAAGAGTCCAGTGTTAGCCAAATGACAATGATAAATGCACTATAAACATTTCTTGTTGGAAGCTTGTAATGATGCAGTTTCTTTACATTGTCAAGTTTGCTCCTAACTTTAGTTTCATATTTTGGCTGTTTCCAATATTTATAAATTGTAATGTATGTCAAGGAGCACATTTCAGTGTAAAAAAGAAAAAGAGAGCTAGAAAATATGTCTACAAGATGGCTTCAGGGTGCGAAATGCATTTGTTTCTAAAAGCCAGGATACAAGTTTAAAATCACAGCCTGGCAGTCAGACAAGCCAGTGACAGCCTTTTCATTAAATCTTGGCTAATTGTATAGTTGTGCTGTTGTTGTAGTTGCTGCTATTGTTATAGCTATAGTTGCAAACCAAACAATATGAGAGTGATCCAAATACAGTGGAAAGACAAAGCAGGGCAATTTTGTTAATCAGCTTGTGTTCTTTATGCTCCTATTAAAGACATTTTATATTCATCTTCTAATTTGCATCCAGCCTCAGATATTCCAACCAAGCTTATTTCACCTGATCTGAAATACCTGGCAGCTTTTAATTTGGGGTTGACGGACTTCACCAGTCTCTCTCCAAGTCCTTTCTTATGAACCCTAATGACTGATCCCACCTCTTGAAGCGTTGGGAGGTTTTAGCTCCAATTTAAAGTCTACTTGGCTCCAGAAATTCATTTATACATGGGAAATATCCCACCATGTGGTTGTTGGAGGATTGGATGAAATATGTAAAGTTTCAAGAACACAGTGGTGCTTTATTTTTTTTAGAAGACTTATTTATTTATATTATTTATTTTTGGCTGCGTTGGGTCTTCGTTGCTGCGCGCGGGCTTTCTCTAGTTGTGGCGAGCGGGGGCTACTCTTAGTTGCCGTGCATGGGCTTCTTATTGCGGTGGCTTCTCTTGTTGCAGAGCACAGGTTCTAGGTGCGCGGGCTTAGGAGTTGTGGCACATGGGCTTAGTCATTGTGGCTTGCGGGCTCTAGAGCACAGGCTCAGTAGTTGTAGCGCACGGGCTTAGTTGCTCCACGGCATGTGGGATCTTCCTGGACCAGGGATCGAACCCATGTCCCCTGCATTGGCAGGCAGATTCTTAACCACTGAGTCACCAGGGAAGTCCCACAGTGGTGCATTATGATTGATACTGATGTCAGCTTTGTAAGAAATCCGTTTGGTCCTTTCACCTAATTTGGTGGTAGTCGGTTCTGGGCAGAGTGGAGCAATAGCATCTCTGTTTAATAAAACTTTCTGCAGTGATGGAAATGTCCTGTATCTGCACTATCCAACTCAGTAGCCACTAGCCACATGTGGCTATTGAGCACTTGAAATGTACCTAGTGTGAATGAGGAACTGTATTTTTAATTTAATTTAAATACAAATATAAATAGCCACATGGGTGACTATCATACAGCCACAGCACAGCCTTAGGGGACTAAATTTTACTTGCTAAAGTAGCTTTGAATTAGGTGTTCTTATCCATTTTTGAAGTGCCATGGACCCCTTGGACAATTTCTTTAAAATCTTTTCTTTCCCTTTCTTTTAGAAAACAGCTTTACTGAAATATAATTCACATACTGTACAATTCACCCTTTTATATTTGTAAATCAGTGGTTTATAGTATATTCACAGATATATGCAACCATTACTATAGTCGACGTCAGAACATTTTTACCACCTCAAGAAGAAACCCCATATCCTTTAGCTATCATCTCCTTATCCCTCCACCCCTGTCCCTAACCCTAAGCAATGACTAATCTACTTTCTGTCTTTATAAATTTCCCTATTGTGGATTTCCACATTGTTATGGGTTGAATTGTGACCCCAAAAGGAAATCCTAGCCCCCAGTGCCTCAGAATGTGATCCTATTTGGAAATAGGATCATTGCAGATATAATTAGTTAAGACGAGGTCATACTGGAGTAGGGTGGGCCCCTAATCCAATATGACTGGTGTCCTTGTAAGAGGAAAATTTGGACATAGGTACAGAGGGAACATGATGGGATACCCAGAGATAAAACAGCTATGTGACGACCGAGGTAGTGATTGAAGTGATGCAAGCCATGGAATGCCAAGGATTGCTTGCAAACACCAGAATCTAGAAGAGGCAAAGAAGAATTCAACTCTACAGGTTTCAGAGGAAGTATCACCCTGCTGTTATCATGCTTTTTGGACTTCCATCCTGTGGGTTGTCTTTTCACTTTCCCTATGGTATCCTTTGACATAAGAGTTTTAAGTTTTGGTGAGGTCTAATTTCTTTTTCTTTTCTTTTTTTTTGTTCATGGCTTTTGATGTTATATCTAAAAATCCTTTGCCAAATCCAAGGTCATGAAGATTTACTCCTATGTTTTCATCTAAGTGTTTTATAGTTTTTCCTCTTACATTTAAATCTTCGGTCCTTTTGGGTTAATTTTTGTATATGGTGTGAGGTTAGCATCTAAATTCATTATTTTACGTGTTTCTATCTAGTTGTTCCAGTGATTTGTTGAAAAGACTTTTGTTCCTCATTGAATGGTTTGGCACCCTTGCTGAAAATCAGTTGACCATAAATGTATGGGTTTATTTTTGGACTTTCAACTTTTTTCCATTGACCTATATTTCTATCCTTGTGCCAGTACCACACTATCTTGATTACTGATGCTTTGGAGTAAAATTTGAAATTGGGAATTGTGAGTCCTCCTACTTTATTCTTTAACATGATAGTTTTGGTTATTCTGGATCTCTCGCCAGATTTTAGAATTAGCTTATCAATTTCTGCAAAGAATTCTGCTGGGATTCTGCTAGAGATTGCTTTGAATCTGTGTATCATTTGGGGGAGTGCTGCTGAATTTAAAATGTTAAATCTTCCAATCCATAAACATGGGGTATTTTTCCATTTACTTAGAACTTCTGTAATTTCTTTCAACAACACTTGGTAGTGTTTAAGTTTTGCACTTTTACTGTTAAATTTATTCCTAAGTAAGTTTTCCTATTTGATGCTGCTGTGAATGGAATTGTCTTCTTATTTTTATTTTTGGATTGTTCACTGCAAGTGTATAGAAATAGAACTGATTTTTGTATATTAATCTGGTACCCTACAACCTTAATACATTTTTTAGTGGATTTCCTAGTATTTTCTACATACAAGACCATATCATCTGTCAATAGACGTAGAGTGGATATTCTTTTTTTTTTTTTTTTTTTTTTAATAAATTTATTTATTTTATTTATTTATTTTTGGCTGTGTTGGGTCTTCGTTGCTGTGTGCGGGCTTTCTCTAGTTGCGGCGAGTGGGGGCTACTCTTCATTGCGGTGCGCAGGCTTCTCATTGCGGTGGCTTCTCTTATTGTGGAGCACGGGCTCTAGGCGCATGGGCTTCAGTAGTTGTGGCACTTGGGCTCAGTAGTTGTGGCTCACAGGCTCTAGAGCGCAGGCTCAGTAGTTGTGGCGCACGAGCTTAGTTGCTCTGCGGCATGTGGGATCTTCCCGGACCAGGGCTCGAACCCGTGTCCCCTGCATTGGCAGGCGGATTCTTAACCACTGCGCCACCAGGGAAGCCCAGAGTGGATATTCTTATTTCTGTTCTTAGGAGGAAAGCATGCAGTCTTTCACCATTAAGTATGATGTTAGCTGTGGGGGTTTCATAGATCCCCTTTCTCAGGTTGAGGGTTTCTTTCTATTCTTAGTTTATTGTTTTTATCATGAAAGGGTGTTGCATTTTATCAGATGCTTTTTCTGTGTCTACTGAGATGATAGTGCAATTTTTAAACTCTATGTGATGTATTACATTAATTGATTGTTGAATGTTAAAACAGTCTTGTTTGCTAGAATTCAGTGGTGAAGCCATCTGGGCCTAGGCTTTCCTTTATAAGTACTTTTTGATTATTGACCAATCTCCTTCACTTGTGTTACTTGTAAGTCTATTCAGGTTGTTTATTTTTTCTTGAGTCAGTTTCAGTAGTTTGTGTCTCTCTAGGAATTTGTCTATTTCAGCTAAGTGACTCAATTTGTTGGCATAAAATTGTTCATAGTATTCCTTTATAATCTATTTTATTTCCATAAGGTCAGTAATAATATCCCCTCTTTCACTTCTGATTTAGTAGAGTCTTCTTTTTTTTCTCTTGGTCAAACTAGCTAAAGTTTTGTCAATTTTGTTGATATTTCCAGCTTTTGGTTTTATTCATTTTCTCTATTATTTTTTCTCTTTCACTAATTTCTGCTCTAATCTTTCTATTTCTTTCCTCCTGCTTGCTTCTGGTTTAGTTTCCTTAACTTTTCTCAGTGCCTTAAGGTGGTGGATTAGGTTACTGTTATGAGATCTTTTTTCTTTCTTAATGTATCATTGGCAGCTATAAATTTCCCTCTAAGAACTGCTTTATCTGATTCCATAAATTTTAGTAGCTTGTGTCTTTATTTTCATTCATGTTGAAGTGTTTTCTGATTTCCCTTTTGATTTCTTCTTTGACCGACTGGTTATTTAGGAGTGTGCTGCTGATTTCCACATATGTATGAATTTCCCCAAATTCCTTTTACTGACTTCTAATTCCATTCCATTGTGATCAGAGAACATATTTTATAATACTTCTACCCTTTAAAATTTCTTTAGTTTTTTTTTTTAATAGCCTAGCAATGGTCTTTCCTAGAGATTGTTCCATGTGCATGTGAGAAAAATGTATTTTAGGCTATTGTTTAGTGGATTGTTCTATAGATATCTATTAGGTCTAAGTGATTTATAGTGTTGTTCAAGTCTTCTATTTCCTCATTGATCTCCTGTCTTGTTGTTCTATCTGTTATTGAAAGTGGGGTATAGAAGTGTCTAACCATTATTGTTGAATAGTCCTTTTTTCCCTTCATTTCTGTTAGTTTCTGCTTCATGTATTTTGATGCTCTGTTATTTGGTGCACATATGTTTATAATTGTTATATCTGCCTAATGGATTGACACTTCTGTCATTATGAAATGTCCCTCTTTATCTCTAGTAACATTTTTATGTTTAAAATCTATTTCGTTTGATATTAATATAGTCACCCTAGTTTTCCTGTGGTTACTATTTGCATGATATATCTTTTTCCATCCTTTTACTTTCAATCT
This sequence comes from Balaenoptera acutorostrata, assembly GCF_949987535.1. Lineage (NCBI taxonomy): Eukaryota > Metazoa > Chordata > Mammalia > Artiodactyla > Balaenopteridae > Balaenoptera > Balaenoptera acutorostrata. Next base: position 96,065,933 of record NC_080085.1, on the reverse strand, counting down.
ATTTTGTCTTTGAAGCTAAAGTATGTCCAATGTGGATAACATATATTTGGATCATTTTTTAAAAAATCCATTCTGGCAATCTCTGCCTTTTGATTGAACTGTTTAATCTGTTCACACTTAATGTTATTATTGATATCATTAGATTTAGGTCTGTCATCAAATGTTTAGTTTTCCATATGTCTCATGTCTTTCCCCCCCCCCTCTATTCCTGCTTTACTGCTTTCTTTTGCATTAAGTGAATGTTTTCTACTGTGGCATTTTAATTTCATAAATGATAGTTTCACTTATTTTTTGTGTTTTTTTTTAGTTGTTGCATCTCAAATTTTAAGAATCAGCTTCCCACTTATACTATCTTAATTCTAGTAATATAGAGAAATTTCACTCCTATATGGTTCTATTCCATTTTCTCCCTTCTTATGACATTATTGTTATACATATTACATCTATCAATGGCTATCAATGGTGCAAACTCACCCATACATTGTTATAATTGTTACTTTACCATCTATTGTCATTTCTTTAGAACATTACAGCTTTTCTTCAACCCAACTCCATTGTGCTGTTATTGATAAATATAGTACACAATATTACATTTTTATAAGTTATAGGTCCAACAATATATTATATACATATTAGTTTAAACAATTTCTTTTTAAATCAGTTATGAGAAGAAAGGAGAAAGGTGCATTAATTTTGTCTTTTATAATTATGTAATTACCTTTACTGGTGCTCTTTGTCCATTTGGATTTGGATTACCATCTGAGGTCACTCTTTCAGCCTGAAGAACTTTCTATAGGATTCTTTTAAGATGGCTCTGCTAGCAACAAATTCTCTCAGTTTTTGTTTATCTGGGAAAGTCTTTATTTCACCCTCATTATTGAATGATATGGGAATTTTTTTGGGTATGAGAATCCTAATTGACCATTTTTTCTTTAAGCAGTTGAATGTTATCCCACCATCTTCTGGCCTCCATTGTTTTTGCTAAGAAGTCAGGTTAATTTTATTGAGGTTGCCTTGAAAGTGAGGTGTCTTTTTTCTTTTGCTGCTTTCAAGATTTTCTCCTTGTCTTTGACTTTCATCATTTTTACTATGATGTGTCTGCTTGTGGGTCTCTTTGAATCTATTCTGCTTGGAGTTCACTGAGCTTCCTGGATATATAGGTTATTGTTTGTTCAATCAATTTGGGAAGTTTTCAGCCATAATATCTTCAATTTTTTTTCTTCTTTCTCTCTCACTCCTCTCCTTCTGGTATTCACATTACATATATGTTAGTGTGCTTCATGGTGTCCCATGTTTCTCTGAGACTTTGTTCTTTTTTCTTTACTCTTCACTCTGTTTTTTGGTTTGCATACTCACAATTGATGTATATTCAAGTTCACAAATTCTTTCTTCTGCTAGTTCAAATATACTGTTAAGCCCCTCTAAAGAATGTGTTTTTATGTTAGTTATTCTACATTTCAACTCCAGACTTTCCATTTAGTTCTTCTTTAAAATTTCGATTTCTTTATTGATATTCTCTATCTGATGCAACATTGGCACCATATCTTCCTTTACTACTTTAAGAAAGCTTTCCTTTAGTTCTGTAAATGTATTTATCAATACAATGGCTACTTTGAAATCTTTTCCAGTTAAATTGACATCTGGTCCCTCTCTCTGGCAATTTCTGTCACTTGCTTTTTTCTGGTACAAGGGTCATATTTTCCTATTTATTTGCATGCCTCATAATCTTTTGTTGGAAACTGGACATTTTAGATAAAATATTATAGCAACTGTGGGTAGTGGTCCCTCTCCTTTGGAGCTTGTTGTTGTTATTTGCATGTTTATTTGGTTAGTTACTGACTGGATATTTTAATGAAGTCTATTCCCCCCATTACACAGTGTTCAGTCTTTGATATTGTTCTTCAAGGAATCACAGCTTTGGGTATGCCCACCGTCACCCTGTGATCATAGTGGTAGAGTAGGGCTCTCTTTTACTCTTTCCCTGACCACACCCAGCTGTTAAGCTCCACTATTTGCCTGCTGATTGCTCTATTAGCTACTACAATGCCCTGAAGCATGAATTCCTCTACAAGCTAATCTAATCAGAATAACTTCTGAGGTCACTACTTGGTATCTGTTCTGACTTCATGAGGGTTCCTCCAGCTCGCTTATTACCCTGATTTCTCCTGCAAACTAGCTGACCTATAGTGTAGACTGTATTATTAGATTTTAAATTCTCTTCCCAATTCCCTTCACCACAATCTCCACTCTTTTTTTCAGGTTTACACTTCTCCATGTTCTGTTGCAAAGAAAGTCTGTTCCTAAAACAGGAGCTATCTGCTTAACGGTCTACTTCTACCTTTCTCTCCCCCATCCCAGGAAACTCTCTGGGCCTAGGCTCTAGATCTAGTGGTGGGGACAATGGTAAGTGTCTCTTTGAGTGACACCCCCATTCTAGGAGCTCAGTGCTCAGTGAAGTGGGGTGGCAGTATCTGAGGTCCTCTTAGCTTGTTTCTCCTGGTATGGAAGCACCACCTCATGAACTGGGGCAAGGGCTCTTGAGACCCAAGTATTTTCAGTGTACCATAGCCAAGGTAGAGCCACTGTTTCACAAGTGGGGGTTAGACAGAAGAAGGGAATCCCCACCTCTTGACTGCACTGCTGAGGGCTTAGCCTCAGCAACAGGCAGCTGGGAGCAGGATGAGAAACACTGACATCTTGCTCCTCCTGGGAAGAAAGCCCACCAGCTGGAAACTGGGGGAAGAGGGAGCCCTGTGTTCTTGGCTGTAGCAATCTGGAGTGGAATTTCCTCATTGAACTGAGAGGGCAGAGGGAGAGAGTGGTTTTGGTTCAAATACCAGACTTTCTTAAAATATTTCCATAGATTTTCTAGAATAGCTGATTCTTCATTTCTTGTTTGCCCTTATGACCATTTCCAGAGACTTTAAATGGGGATATCTATATCTTTACATCATATAGATATAATTTAAATATATATAAATAAATATAATATATTATATATAAATATATATAATTTTATATAATATATAATCTCCATTTTTACTGAGGAGAAGGTCAGTGGAGCTCCTCACAGTCATGCCAGAAGTCGATCTCCTCTAAAAATCTCTTCAAATAGATAAAATTAAATATACAGAATTCCAAAGGAAACTAATTATGTTGAAATATAGTTTTCAAAACATTAACATGCACTTATGATTTATTAACATATGTACTTTTAAATTAATGTATTAAATACTAAGATATAGTGGTAAGTCTAATAAATGCCATAAATTCAAAATAGTGATAAATATAAACTATTTTAACATATCTGGTAAAATTGTAGTATAATATGCAAATATCTGTGATTATTACTGCAGAAAAATTACAGGGATGGTTAAAAAATTATAGGGATGGTAGTGTGTTGCCTACATTCATAATTAAAGAAAATGCTACATTTCAATCAGAGATTAGTGAAAATAAAGATATAAGTGTTTCCCTTACAAATTCAGGGCCTCTGAATTATCTTTATGGACTCTTTGGGGGCAGCCATAGACCCCAGGTTCAGAACCAGTGCTCTAAATGGTTCCTGGGATGAGGAGAGAGAGTGAGGAATCCTAAAGAATCTCATCCTGTTCTATGACCAATAAAGCACTATTAAGGCAAAATTAATATTTAAGCTACTGCAAAATCTAAATGTCTTTTTTCACAGTTTCCTTAACCTCCATTCTTTCTTCATCTAGACCGCTGAAACCATGATCTATATTTTTATCATTTTTTTCTCCATTGTGTTTTTTCTCCTTCATATCCAGCCCATCTTCTCTCTCTCTGAAATGGCTCAAAATGTTTCTGTTAAAATTTTCCTCCATTCTTGTAACCATGGCCACCTTACTCAATCCCTCTTCAGACCTCTGACTCCCAAATAGCTTGCTATCAAGAATGGCACTTTATTGTTTCTATCTGACAAGCTCACTGTCACAACACTTTGCTTCTACCTCTTATTTCTTCTTCTCCTACAAGGGTTGGCTCAGTATGTGACATATGCAGTCCAGGGCTGTGAGCTGAAGTCACTCACCGTCCTCTGATTTTTTCAATGGAAAGTCCTAGCACTAGGATCCAAGGAGAAGCTGGTTCTATCATAGACTCAAGGAGATGCCACTCTGGACAAATTCACACTGCCATTCTCATTTGTTATTTTGGGATGTCACTGTTATTTAGAAGACTATTATCCTGATCCTCTGCTAAACCTTTGTTCATCTATCTAATTAGCTTCTTCCCTCCCCATTTTCAAATCCTGCCTTAAAATGTCTCTGATTTTGAAAGTATTTCTTCTGCTTTCTTTCACTTATGGAGAAAATCAGTGATTAATTCATAAATCCAGCTGTTAACTATTGTTCCCAGAAACTTTTTCTAGTCCATCCCTGTGCAAAAGGCAATTTCAACTTGTAGAAGCCTACCCTGGTTCATTTTATAAAATTGCAAACTAAATGGAAGTCTGCATATAGGTACTGCTTGCTAAGGCCATTTAATCAATCTCTTAATTCCTCCAGGCTCTATAGCAATACTACTGGAGGGCTGTCTTTAAACAGAAAAGATGATATATGCATAAGTAAGTGATGGGAGAAAAGAATAATGAGCAATTCTGTTGCTCTCAATAGGTAAGGTCATTCCTTATTTCTTTTAGTAAAAACTTCTACAGGCAGAATGTGGCTATGGGGAAACATTCAGTGTAACAGACCATTCCTGTGCCTGGGTAGATGACCCATTGTAATATTGCTTTGTTTATCAACTGATTATACAAATTCTCTGCAATGATGACTCTGTACAAAAAGACACTTCTCCCCTTACCTGTACATGTAATAGCCTCTTTCTATAATAAAAATACCTGATCCTGTACTATCTGCACTATGTTTAGGAGAAGAAAATTAAACTGAACTGTAGATAGTCTCTTTAATCCTCATTTGTCCAGGCATCAAATAGAAATTTCCACTCAATTACTCTTCTTGTGGCATTCTTAAAATATTTCTCCATCATCTCCCCACCAAAATACCACACACACACACACACACACACACACACACACACCCCCCAAACCTAGCCTTCCAAATCACTGAAATCAAACAAAACAAATCCCGAGGTGAATGTTGTGTGTGTAATACTTCCCACATTTCTCTTCTGGTATCTGCAGGAACAGGAATCTTAGTAAAATCTTCAAAAAAGAAGAATTCTGCTCTAATAAACTAATCGGAGCTCCTCTGAACTTAGTATAACAAGGTAAAACTAGTGGGTAGGAAGAAGGAGGGGGCAGAGTGGCAGGTTGCCAATTTCTTTTTGGATATATTGAGTATTAGAGTCTGGAAAAAATATTGTGGAGATGTTCAGCAAGATGTTAGAAATTCAAGTATATTTGTATTTCACAATTTTGTATTTTATACCAAAACATCAGACTCACACTCTTAGATATTCACAGTGTTGATCAGAGTAGAAAGCTTCACTTAAACAACTGCCCTGGGGTAATAGATACAATATGTGAAAAAAATGAATTAATGAATTTACTATTATTTTCTTGTTTTGGACATTGCCCTTGGTTCAGTCTTTGGCCCTTGAAAACACATAAGTTTTGGAAGCACTTGGCTCTAGATAGCATACTTGTGGTCCTTACACTGTTTTACATAACAAAATGTTGACTCACATCCATATTGTTATGACATCATGAGAAGCACCCTATTTTGCACTCTGTTTTCCAGAAGCAACAATTATTATCTCTGTTATTTTCTTCATCTAAACATTTCCTCTGAGCTCTACATTTCAGCTACCTTTCCAGGAAGTTGAAATGTGAAGACTGGCCTCTTACAGATAAAAGAAAAGGATGATTAATCATTTTTGAGAATTAAGCACATCTTATTTCTAATGACATTAATAAAGTCAATAAAATTGGATGATCTAATTGTCTTTCACCTAAACAAAATGTCCCTAGCACCCTCTTTACACATGTACCATTACCAAGGTAATTTAGGCAAAAAGCTTCTGCTTTTATATGAATTACTTTGGATCATCATGTGGTTGTTTTCAGCCTGAATTGTCCAGATTGATATAGTGTGGGTTCATGAAAGAAAAGCAGGCTGCCTTCAAATAGATGTGGGAGTGGGATTTTATGCATTAGGTGCATGTCATTCATCACTGCTCCCTTTGATGTTTGCAAAGAATACCTTTTGTGGAGAACTCAGAAAGCATGGTACATAGAAGCACTTAGGGATCTTTACACCCAAATCTAAATGATATTAATTGGATACAGATTACTCTATAGGCTTTGATGAAGAAGTACACAGCCAAGACCAAATATTTTAGTGATCCTAGCTTCACTTCTGTGTTGGTTACTTTCTGGAACTATATTAGATATTTTTGCAACAGACATTGTGCAAAATGTTAGTCAGGAATGGAAATTGAAAGCAAAGCTGGCTTAATATTAAAAATAAGATGATCGATGGCCCATACAGGTTCCGCCTATACCATCTTGGTATGGGGAAACTTTAAGTAAGTGGTCAAGTAACCATGAAAAGTCCCACACTGGGGTCCAGTGAAGTGCCAAGTTACACTGATCTAGTTAAAGAGAAGCCATAAGGCTTTGGAAGATTTTACAATTTATAATACTTAAGTTAAACCAAGAAGAGTGCTTTTGGGAACACCAACACGTAAACAAAGAATTCACAAGTGTTCTCTATAGGCTCTGAGCCCCCTCTGATCCTGAACTTGCACAGAAAATTTGGAGACAGGCTTAGATTGGTGTACTCTCTTTGGCCTGGGGTTAATGGGGAAAGTATGGTTGTCTTTTTCTGGCTGCAACCCCCCTCTGACTCTATAACACTTGCCAGACTCAGCCTGGAAACTACACAAAATATTCAGGAATTGTCCTGTCCTGTTAACATGGCCCCTGGTGACTGATCCATACATGATTGCTCAAATTGAAGAACAGTTTGTATTTGCTATATGCTTCCGCATTACTACCAATTCCATACTTGATAACCCATTCTGAATTGTTATTTTCAAATGCACACACATCTCCCAATAACAGTATGCTAGAGAATGTTATGTGCAGGCGGCCATAATGAAGGATGACCTCAGCAATATATACAGTCAGCTGACACTAGCAACCATGACTAATATTGAAAGCAGTAGTCAAAAATGGCCCTGGAATATAGAAGGACTCCAATGAGTAGTTATTTGAAGAAGACTTTTCATGACATGAAGAATAGCATTTTCAAAACCAAGTTACAGACTGAATCAGGTTGGAAAATGTAAAAATATTCCATTTGTCCAGGTGCTCCTAGAGATTCTCAGCAATATTTTAGCAGTAAACAGTGAGTCTATTACTAGGGTCACATGGTCTGCTGGTTAATTTTTATTTAAAATGAGTGACATTATTCATAATCATCCACATCTCTGAAATGGGCTCTTAAGTCCTGCTGAATGGAAGCTTGACTATGGAGATCTTTTAGAAAAATGCCAGCAGTTATTTGTAATATTTACAAGAACATCAAGGTTGAAAAAGCAATAATAGTAGCCATGGCCAACCTCATCACCTCTTAGGAGTGGGTCTGCCCACGTTCAGGCTTGGACACTGAGGTAAGCTGATGGGGGACATGGTTAAAAATGAAGATTTTTCAGAACTATGAAGAGGAGAGACACAAATTTGCATAGTATAATTTTAAAATGATTTGCCTTAGTGCTCCACTATCTTTTGTGGCTTTTGCACCCTAAATTCAATTTGTAACTTTCTTACCAAATGTGGCCTTGAATTGGAGATTTCAGATGAAATTGAAGTATTCTACTTTAACTTCTTTTAGGTTAACTTCCTGTGATGGTTAATTTTATGTGTCAACTTGATTGAGCCATGGATGACCAGATATTCGGTTAAACATTATTCCGGGTGTTTCTGTGAGGGTGTTTTTGGATGAGATTAATGTTAAATCAGTAAACTGAGTAAAACAGATTGCCCACCCTAATGTGAGTGGTCTTCATCCACTCAGTTGAAGGCCTGAATAGAACAAGAAGTCTGACTCTCTCTCGAGTAAAACAGAATTGCTCTTGCCTTACAGCTCTCAAACTGGAACACTGGCTTTTTCCTGTATTTGCACTCAAAGTGAAACATCAGCTCTTCCAGGGTCATGAACTTGATGGACTTCAGACTAGAACTATGCCATCAGCTCTCCTGGTTCTCACGTCTTCAGACTCAAATTGGAACTACGCCGTTGGCTCTTGTGGACCTTGAGTTTGATGACTTACCTTGCGGATCTTGGGACTTGTCAGCCTCCATAATCACATGAACCAAATAAAATATATATCTTTATGTTTATTAGGTATACATATAGAGCCATATCTATCTATCTATATGTATATCTAATAGATAGATAGAGATAAATTGATAGATAGATGATAGATAGATAGATAGATAGATAGATACATAGATACATAGATAGATAGATGATAGATAGATAGATATCACCTATTGGCTCTGTTTCTCTGGAGAACCCTAACTAATACACTTCCCAATTGCCTTTTAAGCCATGCTCATCCTCTTATCTTTCCCTTCAGTCCACAGAAAGAGGTGTCCCTATTTTCCTAAGCTCAAACCCTCTGTTTAGAATATATCTCTTTAACATCTCCAAATTCTCCTTCTCCATTGACTCTTTTCCATATGGCTGCAGTCATATATAGGTCTTTCTTATCTAAACAAAAACTATTGCTTGAGTCTTCCCCCTCACACTCCACCCACTTGCCACCCTATCTCAGCTAGCTCCCCACCAACGCCCCTCTTTTTCATTGCTAAATTTCACATGAAGTTTTGGGTATCTGTGCCTTCAATGCTTCACTGCCCACACAATATTTAATACCCTGTAATCAGGCTTCTGTCCATACCAAATGAAAGGGATTTTTCAGGAAGTTTTCTAATCATCAATTTATTAATCTGGATTCTGTGGACAGAAGTCAACTTGTAGCAGACTGAGCATCATATGGGCAGTGAGGAATTGGAGACAGAAATGGACTATTCTCTTGAAAAGGTTGGACAACAAGGAGAGGAGAAAGAGGGCATGGAGTCTAGGGGGGTGATACCAAGTTGGATGGAAGCCTGTTTGTTTCAATAGAAAAAAATTGAATAAGTCTGCAGAGAAAACACAGGAGAGAGGATAATTGATAGAGCAAGAACTAGGAGGAGTTGAAAAGGAGAGAACCATTTCAAAAACCCTTGAGAAATGACTGTTTTATAAACACAGAGTGAACAAATTAATGGTACCTGTAGTATGTATCGCTATTCCTTCAACTGGAATACTACCTGATCTTCCTAGCCATGTCATCATGAAAATAAGGGAATCTTAGATTCTGCTGCAAGAATTTTGGGAGAACTTGAACACTAAATCCCCATAGAAATAAGGCTTCAAATCCTGACTATGTGTGGTTAAAAGAGCAGTATTACTCTCTTCAGCTATACTTTTATTTTTTAAAGATGGATTGATTGATTGATTGATTGATTGCTATGTTGGGTCTTCGTTTCGTTTCTGTGCTAGGGCTTTCTCTAGTTGTGGCAAGCAGGGGCCACTCTTCATCGCGGTGCACGGGCCTCTCACTATTGTGGCCTCTCTTGCTGCGGAGCACAGGCTCCAGACGCGCAGGCTCAGTAGTTGTGGCTCACGGGCCCAGTTGCTCCGCGGCATGTGGGATCCTCCCAGACCAGGGCTCGAACCCGTGTCCCCTGCATTGGCAGGCAGATTCTCAACCACTGCGCCACCAGGGAAGCCCTTTACATTTTTTTTAAAGCTTTTGTTATCCAGTCTGGAGATCAAACTACCACTTACGACATTGTTTCTATGGGGTAATTCTCTCTCTCTCTCTCTCTCTCTCTCTCTCTCTTTCTCTCTCTCTCTCACGATTTGCTAAAAGACATAATATCCACATTGAGAACTTCCTGTTGATGGCTTGGAGGCTGTCTACCTATTCCAATGACACCAACATTGGGGAAAAAATACCCTTGGGAACTCATATAGATAAATTGCGTTCAAAATCATTTTCCTAACCATCCAAGAAAACCAGCCTTATTGATTTGTGGGCACACCTCAATTCAACCCTAAAGTGGCATTACTCAGCTTGTTTGGCTTTATTATTTACCACCCTTGGCTCCAAATGACTCTTAACTGTTCCCTGAAATCAATTTTCATCTTCTCAGTAGAAATGGCTTTGGCCCCTGAGGAAATTCCAAAGAATGGATCACAGGCTCTGAAGGCATTATCAAAGAGGATTTCCAAAGGTCATTTTGAACAGTGGTAGCCACTTCAGAATAAGGTTGTAAACTCCAAAGGAACAACTTTGAAGTTTTGAGAAATAATTTTGCTAAGTTATGATGTGTTTGTCTGAAATTTTTTAAAAAGCATAGACTATATTTTAGAGTGTTTACTAGTTGTCTCTTCAGGGATTGATTTCTTTTCTGTCCAGCTTGATTGCAAGCACTAAGAGCTAGGGACTACAGTTTCTTTGTAGTCCTATCTGTAGCCCTATTTGGTACCTTGGAAAGAGCTGATGTTTAAAGGATGTTTTACATTGATAGTCAATATGATACATGTTCTCTTGAGTCTGGTACTTATGACCTAGGCATGTAAATAGTAGTAAATCTCATCTGAGCTGTTTTGAACAGAACATAGTATGTGTAATAGAAAAAACTTGCAAAAACTAGAAGGAACACATAGACTGGATGATGGCATAGTGGCAAAGTTAGCTTTTAACATAAACCAAATGGAAGAAAATAGAGAAGATCCCAGAAGATGGAAAGATCAATCTCATTTTTTGAGCATAAGAACAGAACTACATATTGAAACTTACAACTCAGTTTGACAGTTTGAGTGTAACTCTCATTCTACAAACTCCTCTGCCTTTCTCTCTCACTTCTCAAAGTTTCCCAGATCCCCCAAACCCTATCTTGTTGACTAGCTCAACATCTAACATTTAATTCATCAGCTCTTACTTCATTTCTTTGCTGGAAATGACTCCAAATTTCAAAAACAAATTTGCTATCTTATTCTAAACTAATTTCTGTAGTTTGTTTCTAAATTGTCCTGAATATATCCCAAAGAGGGATGTTTTCCCCAATTTATAAAAGCACACCAAAATGCAGGTTAACAAAACTAGCACCTTAATGAAAAAAAATTCCACAGATTGATATTTTAATACCCATGTCATATTTTTTAAAGACTGCAAATGAAATCTGAGTTGCTATTGAAGAGATAAAATGAAAAATGATGATGTTGGCAAGAACAAGAGTACGAATATTCATGAAGAAGGACAAGCATATATTTCCCTAAAATATAGTGCTCTCCTTCCCAGGGGAGGCCATCTGGCCTCTTTGATTGCTAGTTAAAACCAATTAGAACAAAATGGGGATACTACGTTATTGGGTTTCACCACAAGCCTTCTGGTTTTATCCTTAATCTTATGGTTTCTTCTTAAATGTTTTCTGTTAATGGTACAAATTGAAAACAACAGCAGCAACAACTCGTGTTTAAGCTGAGTACAGTCCACCAGGGGCTCAAGCAAACACTTCTCATTAATATCTATAATCATTGCCCTATCCCAGAGAGGTAAAGATAATAACAACTCAGGCCTGCTCACACATACAAACTGTTTTCTTGGCCCTTATAACAGGCAGGCAGCTAGCTAACTGCTTATTCTTCACTCATGCTGTCAGCACCTGAGGGCGTGGGAGTCTCTCAAGTGGAGTGGCAATAGTGTCAGAAACACTGATGACCCCGATTTCACACACATTTCCTCAAAGTCAGTTATGACAACACTGGAGTGAAAGAAGCTTGTATTGCTTTACCTATCTACACATTACAATCACTGGTACATAACTCCGAGTCCCTCAATACTGTCAATTTTCTCGGTGTTTTGGTCGAAGCTTCCTCCCCTTAACTGATTACTAGTGAAGTCTGTTCTCTCCTTAGCCCAAGTTTTCTTCTTACTAAAATATTTTTTCCCCTGGTTATAGCTCCATCAGTCAGCTCTCACCTTCTCTTGTATCTGGGCCATAGCCACTTCTTCAGATGCTCCTCATTGTTCTGTAAATTAATTTATTCTTCTGGAGAAGGTAAAAAGAGACAGCACCTAATGACCCAAGTTTTAATCAATATATCCACTACCAAATTTGTAGCTATGATAAATTAGCTACATATACAAACAGTATAGAGTAGGGCACTGTTTCCAAAGAATGGCATGCATACTATTTGTGATATGTGAGATGATTTTAGGTCATACATAAACTAATATTTTTATGATAATAGTTACATATTTATTTTATTTTATGGGTATACACACACACACACACACACACGCACACACACACACACACATGGCTAACATTAGAAAACTGTGATTACTCAGATTCTATTGCCTAGGATAAGACTAAGGTTTCTAAAAAGGAGTAACTTTTTAAATTAAGTAAATGATAATATAGATGTTAACATAGATGTGGCAAAATCATGAAAGTGGTACTCAAAAGACTAAAATTTGGGAAACATTTGTGTTAGGGTTAAGAATTCTCCCATGTTTTAATGCCCTGCTCTGCCACTTATGAGCTGTGTGACTTTGGGAAAGTCTTACTCATTGAGTCTCAGTTTTCTCATCCATGAAATGCACTTACTTCACAGGGATGAAAAATAAGAAAGACATAACCTTCCTCCCTGAAATAGATAGGTATATCCAGATTAGGGCTTGAGCCTTAAATTTGGTCTTTCAAGCTAGTATGAAAGGAAGGGAAACTGTAGTTACCAGACAAAACATAGCAACATCTAATAGCAGAGGCATGAGGCGGCGGGGGTGGTGATTTGAGGGACGATAGTAGAGGTTTTGCACAAACAATCTCCCAGGACATCAGAAGCTACTTTTTGGTAGATGTTGGAAGAATACATTGGGTTTCATAACAGAGTCTTGTCTGGAATAAGAGACTGCTCTTCTAACATCTTTTGCGTATCTCTGCACTTACCAAATTGGTTGAGAAGTTATATGTTTCCATGTCTGTTTCTCCCATCAGCTTGGAAGCATCTTTAGGACAGCAACTATGTCTTTTCATCTTTGTATCCCAACATCTAGCATAGTGTTTGACCCAATGTAATGGCTCAATAAAGGGCTATTTAACTGAAAATAACAAGGTTGATTTTGTGTTTTTAAATTTAAAACCCTTAAACCTTGGTAACTTTATGATGTAATATGCTATGTCTTGACCCGCATATTAGTGAGAACAGAGATTCGCTACCTGTCTTTTCAATGGCTCCAGAGTACTAGAGGAATGTCTATGTTTGTGAATGAGCCTGGATATAATGAAAATGGAAAAATTCCTAGGTGAATATGAAGACTAGAATGGTGAACATAATGCAAAGGGAAACCACATGATTTCCCCCCCCCCACCAAAATAAGCACTTTGAGAAATGCCAGAAATCCTTGGGTAGAGAAGAGAAAACTCTACTAGCCAAAGATGACAGACTCCATATCCCATTCTTACAACGTACTTTATTGATATGAATAAATTTCTATCATTTCCTTAATAAAATCTGGTACTTATGGCATGATGACTGAAGACATTGCGTCTCCCCCCCATCACCTGCTCTACTTTCCCTTCTGATTTAAGCTAATAAGTAAGAAGGTGGAGATAATCATTATCATTGTTAACTAACTTTGGGGAAAAAAATCAAGACTGTTGAAACATGAAACCACCTTACTCTAATCTTTATTATCAAGAACAGAAGATCTTAAAACTATCCCTGATTACTATTCTGTAATAGATGGGATATATAAAATAGCATACTGTCCACACATAATATCTACTAATAGATAAATGTATCTAAAACTGAGTTATTATATTCTAATCTTGGAGTTAGGAAACAATCAGTTACTCCATCATTTTCCTAGCCTTTTGACACAACCCCGGTAGGTTTCCTGACAGCTTATAAGTGCACAATTTTGAAGGGAGGAAAGAGCAACTAAGACTCCAAGAACCCTTTCAATGTCAGGTTCCTTAGAACCAGAGCCTACTAGTTTTTGAGAGATTTAACAAGAACCAGCTAGTGATTGTGGCTTACTTGATGGATATAACTTGATTAAAATTGTATTGGGACATGGCCAATAACTTATTTCACATGGGAAATGAAAAGACCTACAATACAGTAAATAGGAAAAATAAATATTTTAGATACTGCTTATTGAACTGTGGCCAAATCGATGATCTAGAGATAAAAAGCTAGGCATTCAGCTTTCTAATTAATATTTTCTTCGTTCATGAACATATGAGCATGGATGTATTTATTTAGAAGAGATGTAATAATGAAAAAAATTGGGGAAGCACACCTAGGAAAGAGTTATAGTAAGGACTTTCTGGTCATTCCAGTTGTGAAACCTCTTTGATTTGGTTCTAATTTTATGCTATGGAAGGCACCAGACTATCTGTGAACAAACAAACACAAGCCCAAATTTGAGACATCCCAATGACAATCCTCTTGTTAACTTGATGTGGTTGAAACAACATTTTTTTGACTTAAGTTATCACCTCTGACATTTTGAAAAGTAATAAAAGGAACAGAGTGGAAGTCAATCAGCCTGGATTCTAATCCTTAGCTGTATCTTTAACTTGTTTTACCCTGTCTTTTGACCTTTTGGATACTTGTTTTTCCCATTAGTATACCAAAAACAACATCTGCTTCACAGGATGGGCTTGAAAATTAATGAGATGATGTCTGAGAAGTACTCGAATATCAGGTGTTCTGTAAATTCTAGGTACTGTTATTCAATATTAAAATTCATTACCCTTCTCAGAACCACCTAACCTGCTGCATCTGTGGTCTGATCTCAGCACACAGGTGTAAACAAGAAAATATCAAACTGGACACCATGTTCTTCTCACTTTAATAAATTATGGTCAAATTTCATTAGTAACTAGCCATATTTTTCTTCCTCAAGTTTTTTATTCAGAATGTTGAACAACTAGAGTTTATTAAGACTGCATGGCCACCATCGATAGGTATTTTGCAAATTGGTTGTTCTTGAATGTGAATTCTTAGCAATACTAAGGGTAAAGGATTCCCACAAGTTATTTTGGGAAAGTCCACCCTTGACCAATTTTTTCTCTCTGCAGAGAAGAAGTGTGTATCTCCAAAATCCAAAAATAATCTCTTGTAGTAACAAAAATACCATGAAGGAGTAAATATTACAGGGTTGAATTTGCAAACTAACACAATAAAGGCCATATAGATGGCCTGGTAACCTTGACCTGTACTTGAAAGTACCCTGGAGGAACGTAATTTTTTGTTTTAATAAACTGAAAACTTATGCCCTTAAGTAATGACAATAATGATAAATGATTTTTAAGCAGGTGCTTTTCACATATGATCTCCTTTGATACATGTCAAAAATATTTCTGAGATAAATATTATATATCTGAAAACCAAGGCTCAGGAAGTTTTGCTAACATGCCCAAGCTCATACATTTAGTGAGTGACAGATCTAATATTTAACCCAAATCATCTGATTACAAATTTGATGTATTTTCCATTATACTGTGATAATTGAATATGTAGATATTCAGAGGTCCCCCCAAAAATCTTACAGTGAATCTGAAGCTTTTCTAATGAAACAGAATTCTATTCAAGTGGCTTTTCACTGAGGATTCCTATAGGGTTACTGAGGAAGTTACTTGCTTTGCTCTTATGAGTCTGTCTTTGATTACATTCTTCAGAGCTAGGATTGTAGGACATTAAGGAATACAGCTTTCAAGACTGTTTCCTATTTCTATGCATAAACAACTTTCCATCAACTCAATCACAATTGCTATCTTTGTGCTTCTCCCTCTTCTCTTTATATTTCTTTTTCTCCCTCTGTTTTCACATATCCTTTTGATTGTTTTTCCTCTAGGGCCCTGTCCCTTGCAAAATTTCCACTTGAAGTGTAGCTATTTCCTATAAGAAATTCCAGGATATGGACAGTCATACCGCCAAGTACCATATGCTATAGCTCCAGCAAAATGACAGAGTGTTTTCTGTTCTAACAATGTCCCTTCTGCTTAGGGAGCCCAACTCCTCCACGTATTGGGTTTTTTTTCCAACTTTAGCCCCTTAAAACACTTATCTTTCCTTTGTCAACAGACTCTTGTTTCCTCTTTTTGGTGGGGAAGAGTGTGAAGCAAGGGCTCTCAGTGGAAAAAAAGGCAGAAAGTAAGCCACGTAACTAAACTGGGGGAAAGTTGAAGGGGAAAGACTTTAAGAAAACATTCTTAGTATGGGCGCTGAAGTAGCAACAAGGGATAAATGTAGGACACAGGTGGTCAGCATGTGTTTTGAGCAAAGGCAACATCATCCAACAGACAGCAGAATTCCTTTAGAATATTGCCGTTTGCTACATAGGCTCAGAGGGCTAGAGGACAGGTTTTCCTCCAGGCGATTGTTTCTACTGTGTCAGGTTGTATTACACAAAGCAAAGCCTGACTAAAATCCTGTCTGGTCTGTAACAAGACTGTATTTTAATTCCACTGCCACACCAACCAATCCCTACAAGTCTGCAATCATAACTTAGTCTGGGGAACAAAAGCACTGCCTGGCACAGTGCCTCCTGGCATACATAACCCACATCCTCCCTTATCTAAAATATCACCTCTAAACTGACAAAGGAGCTCCCTTGTGGATATCAGCTGATGTGTTCTTCTAGTAAAAGAGTAGAAATTCCAGGTGACTCCATTTTGGTCATCTCAGGAGCTAGAGGAGAATTACTGCTTTCTTCATTTTGTTGTTATGATGTGTCTTCCAGACGTGTAGCTAAAAAAATCATCAACAGATGGCTCTGGCAGAGATGAGTCCAAGGGTTTGGCTGTTGACAAGTCTCCCTAGGAAGATCTTTACTATTGATCATTATGTTAATGCCACACCTGCCCGTCTGTCTCTGGACTCATATGACCCAGGGTCTGTTGCCTAAATTAGAGAGCAGAAACCCACCTTGGGTTAGCTTCTAACCTACTAGCAGAGACAAAGTCTCATGGTGCAAATGAGTGCTATGTAGGCACAGGCACGCATTCATTCATCATCTAACAATTATTCATTAAATGCATACCATCTGTTAGTATGTTGTTCTAGGTGTAAAGAGAGTGGCATCTGGAATTTAAACTTTTAAGTCCTCATCGAAGTCTGAGTGGACACAATCAGGGCAAGGCTGGAGATGTCATACAGTTAGTAAATCAACAAGCTTGCCTCACTACATTGAATACGAAATGACAAAAGAACCAATTAAAGACCTAGCAAGTAACAGCCAGTCTCCCTGAATAATCCACTTCAGTGCATTCTTAGTTGTCTGCATGATTCCTGGATCATGACTATCTGCTTGAGGGTGTTGAGGTGTGATGGTGACAGTTTGGAGAATGCTTCAGACAACAGATTTCATAGACGCAGCTGGGGAAGGCGTTCTGGCAAAAAATGGTGGACTGAGTACATGTATTTACTTCTCTTCCGTTCCATAGTCTCACTGAAATGTTAGAAAACACATTTTCAAAATAATTAAACCATAACAGGGCTAAAAAATAAGAAAGGCATCCAGCAATAGCCCAAAAGTTTGAGGAAATCCTTAAAGATGTAAAGCAAATGGGATCTGATTAATGGAGGTAATAGAGAAGGGAAAACTGCAACGTAAAACTAGGGTAGTAAGAGTATTTTCTTCTTGGAGCAGGAGAGCTCCAAGAAGTGCCATGCTCAGACTCAGGAAATACAGGAGCATAAGTGGGCCACGGGGTAATTTTCAGTGTAATTAAGGAACTGCATTCAAAACTTCGAGGCCAGTAGAATTGCTCCTCCTACCCACGGCCCTCCCTGCCATTCAAGGCAAACAGTGGCTGCCAGTTTAGACCTGCCCCCAGGATTAAACCTGAAAACTGCATCTGCATTATAAAGAGAGTAAAATACCTGCCTGGAGTGGAGAGGCTCCAAAGGTGTTGGGTTTTGAAGAGAGTTTGAGGTAACTTTAGATCCCCACAACAGATAGCCATGAACCAATGATTCTCAACTCTGCTTGCATATTAGAATCACATAGGAAGGAGTCAAGTAGAAAACAACTGCTCTAAAGCAGTCATCCTAAACTCTAATGCACATGTGAACCACCTGGGGATCTTGTTAAAATGCACATTTTGATCCTGCAAGTCTGAGGTAGGGCCTGAGATTATGCATTTCTACCAAGCCCCCAGGGTCCCAAATTCCAAGGCTATTGGTAGAAGCACCACACTTTGAGTAGCAGGACCTAAAAGAATCACAAAAGACTTATCATTTCAAAACAGAATGGAAATATTAGCCAACTTGGTCAAATGAAAGTAAAGGTATAAGTTAGGAAGTGGGAAATGGTAGGAAGGTGGAGATAAATAAAAAGGTGCTAATTTCATTATCTTTCACATCTCACGTTTTAGGATCAACAGATACAGTCTAAAGTTAAAATAAGAAATATAGACTTAATTCATTATTGAAATCTATTTTTAAAATCCTAAAAATAATATAACAAATATGGGGGAGTAGAATGGAAATAGGAAGCCATGAAAATGAGATAGAATTTTCATCTTTCAAGATAATAAAAATAATTACATTTACTGAACACTGACTATGTCCTAAGCACTATCTAAACATCTTACATGTATCAACTCATGTAATCTTCACAAAAACACTGTGAAGTAAGTACTACTATTATCTCTATTTTTACTGATGAGAAAATGGAGGCCCAGAGAGATTAAGGAACTTGCTCAAGGTCACAAAGCCAGGAAGTGGCAGAGCCAGGATTCAAACCCAGGCAGTCTGGCTTCAGGATCTATGCTATTAACTGCTGAATTGAAATGAACCAATAGATGCTGTTTGAAACACCAAGAAATAGAAGCATAAACATATTGTCTAATACTAAATTGGAAACCACCTGAAGAATAAAAACCTAAGTGGGGTCTTTATGTGTGGGACTCAAGGGCAACTGGGGGATAGAGATGAGGGTATTCATTTTACTTTTTATTTTAGACACTTCTGAGTTGCTTGAAAGTGTTTTGCCATGTACAAAGTTATTTAATTTTAAAAAACTAGTTTAATGCTTTTTAATGAATTAGAAAAATAGGAAAGAAATACACCAACATATTAATGGTAATTATTTTCTAAGGGTGGATGAGGGTAGGGATTTATGGTTTTTCCTTTTTTCAACTTCTCTGTGTTTTCTAAATTTTCTGGAGTTACTTTAATCTTCTAAGTAGTTCAACACGTTTAAAAATCTCAATGTGTATGCCACGTTGTCAGAAATAGTAGTTCCTGTTACTCCATATATTGAAAACAATTGGCACAACAGAGATTGGAGGCGGTACTGTGACCCCTTTGGGACATTTTGAAAGGGAGCCTAGCTCAATGAAGAAATCATTACTTTAGAGTGGCTCTCCAAAATTAATATGGATTCTTATATGTCTTCTGATCCCTCGGTGTCTCCATTCCCTCTCACCACCCACCCCTCTGCCCAGTAGAAAAGTAAACACCTTTAATTGGTTATTTCAAGTAGCTTGTCACAGGCTATACTCTTTTACAGTCTTTTAAATATCAGAACCAATTCCGGGACATCAGAAATAGCTTCTGTCTGAGGCTTTCATGCAAACAGACCCCGGATATGCCACATTTAGCATGGCCAAGATAACAAGAAAGCTGCCTTCTAGAAAAAACGCTACAATTCCCCCATACAAGGCATTCCTTATGGACAGGTAACATCTTGACAGCTTTGAAGGTCTTAAATTCTTTGGGTATTCCCTTATGAATACCCCCTCCTGATCCAGTTCAACACCCAGGCTAATCTGAGATCTCTTGCACTTAATTATGCAATTTGATCAGCCGAAAGAGCTGAATCTGGGAGATCTTTCAGCATCAAAATTTCCGATGGAGGTGACTCAACATAACCTAGAATCTGCAGGGGCAGACAGCTGATATTATCAGCATTCAATGGGTATGGTCCTAGAAACTCAGCTAGGAATTTCAATGTTGTCTACCTAGGGATGATACGGAGTGTATCTCCTCTTGATTTGAAAAGCAATCATCACAGAGCTGAGAATAATACAAATAGCAAAGAAATAGTCATGGAGCTAGTTGTGGTTCTTCCTGATTTCTATTACAATAGGGTTGCTTTGACAATTTATGCAGAATTCTTATATACAGGTAATACTGCTCTTGAGTTGCAAGCAAGTGACAATGTCAGTGCTATTTAACTTGTGGGGACTAAGCCCAAATACAAAGAGGTAGCTGATGTTTATCCCACCATTCTAGCACATACAGAGAAGCCAATAATTTCTTAACTTGATTTGGAAAGATTCCATATGCTGATAAACCAAAACATAATTTTTTCTCAGTAAACAATGAAGTGACTCAGAAATTATTGACTTGTGGAAGAAAAGCACAGTAAAGATTGTGTTGCCCCCAGGGAGGCTTACAGATCTTGATATTTTAAGGAAGAGGACTCTCCTGTATCTCCTCTTGCTGTAGGTAGGTGGGAAGGGGTAGGGCTAATGCCACATGCCTAAGAAAGTGACACTGAAACAACAGAAGTTTTACTTTCCTGTTTCTTTTGTTTCATTTAATTAACCAAGTCTTGAAATAATGCCCTCAGATATGATTGGAATAGGTTAGCACACCTGGAATCATCAGATGCAGAGTCTTTACAAAACACTGAAAAATTCCAAAGAAGATGACAATTTAATTCACGACAGGTACTTAATTCAGAAGACCCCTTCATGAGAATACTTCTATGGGTATCTGTAGTTGTATCACCTCTTGATGCTGGATTCACTTGGGCAAGGACATTTTACTGAGACTTTCCTGCTAGCAAGAGTATCAGGGAGTTGCTTGACTCCTAAAGTTAGCTGCAATAGTGGGGGTGGGAGTAAGTGCCTTGTTCACAGTGCACTCAGAGTGTCTGTAGTCTCACAAGTCATGCATTTGTAACTGTTGCAAGGACTCAACAAAATGATCAATTTCTTGCTTTTCTAACATTTAGAGTAAAAGGCATAGTGAATTGGTGCAATAGCTAGAACTACATTGAGTAACACTGAATACTTCCTAAAAGATCCCAGATTCTCACAGAATATCTTGAGAAATCTGTTTCACAGCTTACTTCAGTTAAAATGTTCTAATTTTATAAATGTCTTTGACACTGATTCATGTGGGTATGGACCAATTTCTTATCAAGAGGGCTTTACACCACTCAGATGCCTCCCTTACAAAATATATAAAACAGTAGTTTTTAAGCATTTGATAGTGTACATGCAGGTTTCCTACACTCAAGAGAGGAAAAGCACTCAAGTTGAAGTCCATATACTCCCTGGCTTTCTGCCTGTGGGCAATTTCCAAACGGTAGTGCAGGGAAGTAGAGCTCAAGCAGAAAGTAGCAGTCTCATGGAGTGAAGGGAAGAGAGAGAGTGATGAGTTGCTAAGTTCACTGAAATTTGTGGGACAGTTACTGGAAAAGGAGATACAGAAATCTGTGTAGGAGTACCCATTAGGTTCTTGGCCAAATCCTCAGCTCAACAGAGACTTCAGAACTCATATAGTGCTGAGAATATATTAGAGTTCTGACCCATCCAGAGTGAAGAGTCCTTGGTGAACATATCAAGCGCTCACTTGAAACCTGAGAAAGACCACACTTTAGGAGTAGGAACCACAAACCAGGAGTAGGGGCTGCACCTTAAGACTAGAGGCAAAATAGAAATTGTCCCCCCACCCTTCCCCAGCAAAACCTAAAATCAGGCCTTGACAGGATTAAGATGAGTCTCCAGTAATGTAACTGCCTTCCAGCACTAAACTTAATAATTTTTGGAAGAAGACAACATAATCCAGAGTCTCTACAACATATTCACAATGTCCAGTAGACAGTAAAAAAATTTAACATACATGTAAAGAGGCAAGAAAATGTGAATTATAATGCTAAAAACAAAATTCATTAGAAGGAGACTTAGAAATCATCCAGCTGCTGGAATTAATAGGTGAAAAAAAATAGTTTGAAATAGTTATTGTAAGTATGGTTTAAAAATTAGAGAAAATAGGGAAAAACTGTAAACAGATGTGAAAATTCAGCATATAAAAAGAAACTCTAAAAAGAATAAGATGGAAATTCTAGAACTAAAAAATGCAATATCTAAAATAGAGAATTCATTGGAATGAAAGAAGACTGAACATAACAAAAGGGATTGGTGGACTCAAAGACAGGTCAATAGAAATTATACAAATCAAAGTAAAGAGACAACAAAAAAAAGAATGAAGAAATAAACCAGAACAGAACATCTGAAACTTGTAAGGCAATATCAAATGGTCTAGTATATATGTAATTGGAGTCCTGGGGGAAAGGATAGAGGGAATGAAGCATTAAAAAGTGTTTGAAGAGATAATGACCAAAATTTTTTTGAAAATTGATAAAAGATACTAGCCCATAAATCCAAGAAGCTCAGCAAACCTCAAACAAGAGAAATACACAGAACACACTTAGGGAAATCATAGTCAAAGTCCGAAGACCAAAGTAAATAGAAAATCTTGAAAGCAGCCAGAGAAAGAAGCAGCATTTTTTACAAGAAAACAATAATAAGAACGATATCTGCTTTCTTATCAAAAATAATAAAATCAGAATTTTAAAGTATCCTTTAAAAATGGAAGTGAAGGGGCTTCCCTGGTGGCGCAGTGGTTGAGAATCTGCCTGCCAATGCAGGGGACACGGGTTCAAGCCCTGGTCTGGGAAGATCCCACATGCCGCGGAGCGACTAGGCCCGTGAGCCACAACTACTGAGCCTGCGCGTCTGGAGCCTGTGCTCCGCAACAAGAGAGGCCACGATAGTGAGAGGCCCGCGCACCGCGATGAAGAGTGGCCCCTGCTTGCCACAACTAGAGAAAGCCCTCGCACAGAAACGAGGACCCAACACAGCCATAAATAAATAAATAAACAAATACTTTAAAAAATAATTACTCCCTTCTTTAAAAAAAAAAATGGAAGTGAAATAAAGATATTTTTGGCAGGCAAAGCTGAAAGATTTCATCTCCCACAGACGTGTACTATAAGAAATACTGAAAGAAATTAAGTGGGCTGAAGGGAAATGTAATCAGATAGAAACAGTTCTGCAGGAACAAATTAAAAACTAGCAGAAAGAGTAAATTTGTGAATAAATATAAATTGCCTTTTAAACATTAATCTTATTATCATTATTATATTTATTAATTATTTATTTATTATTTATTTATTATCATATTAAATCTTTTTAAAGATTGTTGGCTATTTAATGTAAACCTAACAATAAAGGAATGTGTAGAATACAGCATACGTGAAAATGAAATATACGACAAGAACCCAAAGGGTAGGAGAGTAGTCATTGGAAATATACTGTTATAAAATTATTAAATAGTTCATGAAGTAATATAGTATATTTTGAATGTTTAATAGATGTATAGATATATTATAATCTCTAGAAAAATCATTAAAGATGAAATAGCATAAAAGTAAAATATCATAAAAATGATAGAGGAATAACTAAAATATCAGTGGGGAAATACACTAAAATACTTGACTAAATAAGTAAGTAACTAAACAAATAAAACACTAAATAATTTTGTTTGCTCTTTCAGCCATTTCTTTATTTATAGTTTGTGTTAATGCAAATCAATTCCATAACATGAGAAGTTACTATGAATCAAAACATAAATATGCAAACACAATATACAATCCGAAATAGATGTATGGCATTGGGGCATTAAACAAAAGGGAATGTTCATTCATATGCACAGTAGTTTCAGATCTGTTGGATATGGTTGTTTTTGTGTAGGTTTCTAAAAATGGAAAAAATGACTTTGACTATCAAGACTACTGTGGCCATATTAGATACTGGAACATCTAAGCATCAGCGTGTGATCATGTGGACAAAAGACTTTAGGGAGTGTCTATTTTTAAGAAGATTTCTGTGCATCAAGGCAGTTGTGAAAAGATTTACTTTCCAAAATGAAGCCTACTTTACACTTAGGACCAGATTCTAACTATCTAACAATCTTGACTGATAACAGAAAGTGTTCAAAATGTTGCTATTCTGATTCACAGAGATTTTTTTTTAAGTATTTACAGAAAGAGTATAAAAGTTTTTCTGAATTTCATGTAAATAAGCTTCCAGTCTTCACATTCCAGATGATTGATTTACATTTTGGCTCTTCCACGTATTTTCCTTTCTAATTTCATGATTTGTCAATTTTACCTTTAAAACACATCATTTTTAAAATCATAAAAAGTATTCAACATATGCAGAGGTAAAAAGCAGTTTGAAATTAATTGAGATCAATGTACTTCTACTCTGTTATCAGTTTAGCTAAATGAATCTAGCGCTCTTGTTAAATAAGAACAGCTGATAAGTATATAAGCAAAATTGACTCACTTTGCTTGGATTTGGGGTAGATTCCAATCCATAATTGCCCAGGTATAGGTCAATTACTATATAAAAAGTAAAATGCAATGTCAAATTCAAAGCCTCAGAAGAAAAATTCAGTTCCCAAGAGAACAGTGATAGCTTAACAATATAAAACTTTATCTAGAATATATCAGCATTAAATTAGTACTGCTGAAACAATGCATTGAGGATTTACAGTAACACTAGCTTAACAATATAAAACTTTATCTAGAGTATGTCAGCATTAAATTAGTACTCCTGAAACATGCATTGAGGATTTACAGTAACACCTGGAAGTTCTGCTAATGTATACATAAGTACAATCATGGAAGCATTTTGTATTACCTGTTTTATGACCTTATAGAGTTAATATACCAAATGAAAACTTAATCTCTATTCCACATCCAATCCTTTATCTCTAGATAAAATAAAATCTATTCTCACTTTCAAGGTAGAGATTTATGTGTCCATGCTACTTAAGCCACATTTAAAGATATCATCTCAACTAATTTCGGATGCAGTCTCTCTTCATTTCGTAGATGCAACAAGAGCAGATTTAGTATTGGAATTCATGAGCTAGTCAAACCCTTCAAATCCCCTTCAAACCAATCAAATTTGAGATTCTCAACATTTTACGTATCAGTAAAATAAAGTGTAGAATTAGCAGATTCAATGAAGATCTGTCTTTCCCTTGTCACACTAGATGTCTAGATGCCATTTGGATTGGGTTTAGAAGATGAGGAAGTATAGATATTTCTTGGCCTGAGTCTCTTAACAGTAGAGATGTAAAAGGCAGAACAAGATCACAAAGAGACTGGCTGTTGACTGCAGAGCACTGCCACTTGCCTTGGTGGTGGGGTTAACTGAATTTGAGGCAGCCAAGGTGTTCTGGAAGGAGTTACTTGAAAGGGTTACAACAGTTGTTTGACTTGAATAAATCTGCATGGGTAGGAGTAGCACCAAAAGCAGCAGCCCCAGTCTGAGCCTGGCCACCCTGTTCTGCCCATGTCTGCTCCATTGTCTCACTGGATGCCAGGTGTATGGAGAACCACTGGCTCTGAGCAAGTGCAGGCAAGGTCAATACTTAACAGATTTGATTAACCCCAAAAAGGTTAGGAAAGTAGGAACTGAAAAACAAAAAGCAGATGACATAAATAAAAATCAAACACCAAGATGGTAGACTTCAATGTAAAATATCAATTTTATTTTGTAAATAGACTAAACACCCCAATTAAAATACAAGACTGTCAAATTTATGATAAAGTAAGACCCCACCATATGTTTCTTAGTTGATACATATATTAAACATGGAGACACAAGGAAGCTGAAATTGAAAGGATGGAAAAAGATATGCCATGCAAACCCTAAGCATAAAAAAGATGTTATGGCTATTTTACTATCAGACAGAGTAGCTCATGATGAGGAGATATACTAGAAATAAAGTGAGACATTTCATAATGATAAAAGGTTTAGTTAATCAAGAAGAGATAACAATCCTAAATGTGTTGCATCTGATGAAAAATCCCTAAATATATGAAGAAAAAATTATTAGAAAATAAAGGATAGACAATTCTACAAGCAGGAAGGCTTTAACAACATTTTCTCAGTAATTGATAGAACATGTAGAGAAAAATCTTAAACAACATCATCAACCATTTGACCTAATTGACATTTATGTAACATCAGACCCATTAATAGTAAAATACACATTTCGTAAACAACACTCACCAATATAGATCACATGTTGGGCCATAAAACAAGTCCCAGTACATATCTAAGGACTGACATCATTCAGAGTATATTCTCCAATTACCCAGGTATTAAAATAGAAATCAATAACAATAAGATATATACAGAGTCCCCAAATATTTTGAAACTATGTAACATACTACTAAAAATCTCATGGGTCAAAATGAAATCACAGGGGAGATTAGAAAATATTTTTAAATGAATCATAATAAAACAATATATCAAATGTTGCCTGATACAGCTGAAGCACCCCTTAGAGGAAACTTTATAACTTTGAATGGCTGTATTAGAAAAGAAGATATAGAATCAATAATTCGTGTTTCCATCTCAAGAAGTCAGATAAATAAGAGCCAATTAAACCCAAGAAAGTACAAGAAAAATAATAAAAATAAATGTGAAATCAATAAAATAGAAACAAATAGTAGAGATTATCAACAAAGCCAAAAGTTGTGTTTTTTTTAAAAGATTAACAGCATGAAGACACACAAAGCAAGATATATCAAGAAAGAAAATGAAAACACAAATTATCAATGTTAGGAATGAAAGAGGAGATATCCCTATGGATTACACAGGTTTTATAATGATAATAAAAGGATAATATGAACAACTTTATGCCAATAAATACCCATTTATTACTTCACAGTTTCTGTAGGTCAGAAGTCCAGTATAGCATGAATGGGTTCTCACCTAAAGATATCACAAGGCTGAAATCAAGGTGTCAGCCGGGTTGAGTTCTCAGCTCAAGGTTCTGGGGGAAAATATGCTTCCAAACTTATTGTTAGCTGAATTCAGTTCATTGATGTTGTAGAGTTGAAACACCCCCCCCTTTTTTTTCTGATTATCTGCCAGAGACTGTTCTTAGCATCTAGAGGCCACTTTCAGTTCCTTACCCCATGGCCCCTTACATCTCAGCAACAGAGAATCTCCCTCACATTGAATTCCTCTCACAGTTCAAATATCTCTGATTTCCTCTTCTGCTACCAGCCAGAGAAAAATCTGTTTTAAAAGAGCTGATGTTATTAGGTCAGACCCACCCAGATATATTAAAACCAACCGATTTGAGACTTTAATTACATTTGCAAAATCCTTTCATAGCAGCACTTAAATTAGTGTTTGATTGAATAACCAGGGGCCAGGAATCGTGGGAGAGGGACATTTAAAAATGCTGCAGACCACATAACCAAATAAAAAATGAAGGAGGAATAAAAACACTTTCAGACAAACAACAGCTGAGAGATTTGTTACCAACAAATTTTACTACAAGAAATACAAAAGGAAAATTTTCAGGGTGAAAGGAAAAGGAAAAAGGTGGAAGCCTAAATCTACAGGAAGGAATGAATAGTGCCAGAAATGGTTAATATATCAGTTAATATAAAATATTATTTTTAATGCTTCTAGAAGATTATCAACTGTTTAAAGCAAAAATAATATGTGGTGGGCTTTATAATATATGTAGAAGAAACATATGTGAGAATAATAGCACCAAGGGCTAGATGGGTTAAAAATGGAATTATAGTGTTAAAAGTTTTTTTACATTGTTTGTTAAGTGATAGAATAGAAATTCAGAATGGACTGTGGTAAATTAGCGTTTTATATTGCAATCTCTAGGGCAACCTAGAAAAAACTGGTTCAAATGTGTATAACTAAAAAGCCAACAGAGGACATAAATCAAATTACTAACATCCACGATTAATTAAAAAGAAGACTGGAAAGAAGGGATAAAGTAATAAGTACAAATGGTTCAATTATAAAGCAAATAGCAATATGATAGACTTAAAGCCAACCATATCAGTAACTATATTTAATATAAATAGCTTAAAATGTTCAATTAAAAGACAGAATTTGTCAGATTGGTTTTTTAAAGACCCAGATATATGCTATTTAAAAGAGACACACTTTAAATACAAGGACATTAACATATTGAAAATATAAAGATAAAAAAAAGATATACAATACAAACACTAATTGTAAGAAAACTGTGTGGCTATATTAATGTCAGATAAAGTAGTCTTCAAGGAAAGGAGTATTACTAGAAATAGAGTTGTGTCATAATGACAAAAGGTTTAATTCATCAGAAAGATGTGAAAATACTAAAGGTTTGTGCACCCAATAACATAGGTTCAAAATGAACCAACAAAAATTTACATAACTGAAAGAAAAATTCAACAAATCCACAATCATAGATGAAGATTTTAAAAACTCTTCTCACAGTAATTGACAGAACAAGAAGAAACAATATTATTAAGATTATGGAAGATTTGGATAACTTGATCAAATTGGCATTGAGAGAATATTATACTCAGTGACTGTAAAATACACACTTTTACAAGTGAAATGGTACTGACTAAAATAGATCATATGCTAGGTCTTAAAACAATTATCAATAGATTTCAAAAGACTGAAACACTAAAATAAATCAGAAAAAAGTCAATTTTAATGAATATTAATTTTTTAAAAAATAATAAATAAATCAGAGGATAAATCCAGATAACCTGACAATAGATAACAGGAGTTCCAGAAAGAACAGAGAAATAGAGGAGAGAAAATTATTTAAGAAACCTTGCAAGAAAACTTCCTAGAACTGCAAGACACTAATCACCAAATTGAAAGGGCCCATCAAGTTCCCAGCATAGCAAATAAAAAAGAAACACACACATACACACACGCACACTTAGTCTTGTAATTGCAAAATTTCTGAATCCCAGAAATAGAAAATGGGTTGGCAGGTATTTGGTCCTGTCCAAGATGTCTATAAGACATTTGGTTCACATTTAAAGGTCCTATACGAAACATCCATGAGCATATTTCATCCATGCCAAATGGTTTTGAAAAAGATCTAACTAATATCAAGGACCTTTTGGCGTGGACCAATGTCTTATGGACTTTTTGGACAGGACCAAATGTCCTGCAAGGCCCACCCCATTGCCTAACTTGACTCTGAAGTGAAAAATATTTGAGCATCAAAAATAATGCAAGCACTGTTTATCAATTTAACTAAAAAGAATGCTATAACTATAGTAGGAGGATTGTGGACCTGAAGTAGCACTAGAGATTGATAATTAAATCCTCATGTGTCATATCTGGAAATAAATAGGTACTATCTAAAACCAAAATATTAAAAATAATAGTCTATTATTTAAAGCTATATGGTAAACAGCTAAAAAGTCAAAAGCCATTGAAACTGAGGAAGGTGGAATAGGGATAAATTGGGCAGAGAATGGTTGTTTTTCATTGTAAGACTATAGTATTTTATTTTTAAAAAGCATATGTATTATTTTGAAAAACAGTGCATATTATACATTGCTAAACAAACATTATACCTTTCTTTAACTACAGAAAAGGAAGATTTCCAACAAATAAAGAAAGTAATCTCCATTTATACTTTGAAGAATATATGAAATAAAGATATAGAAAAAAAGAAAATGATTTTAAAAATCTTTTTATTTAATTTCTGTGACATGTAATGGAATCTAATAGACAATTGGAGTCTTTCTTTAGCTCTTTGTAAAACTCTATTCCATTTAAGCAAATCAACACCTTTTGGCTTCTTGTTAAAGAAAGTAGATTGACTACACATATTTATATTCTCCCCATACAATAATAATAACAATAATATTAGTAATAGCTAACACTTATACAGTGCTTACTATGTATCAGGCACTGTTCTAAGTACTTTACATACCTTAATTATAGTAATTCTCCATCAGGTAGGTGTCATTATTATTTCCATTTTACAGATGAGAAAATTGAGACATAGAGAGACAAACTATCTTGCCCAAGGTATAAAGGATGGTCAGTAGCAGAGCCAGTAATCTGGATCCAAATTCCATGTTCTTGACAACTACACTCTCCTACCTCTGACATTAAAATTCCACTAAAATAATCATGAAGGACAAAAAGAAAATATAAAACAAAAAGCCAATTGTGTCCTTTCCTGGGAAAAATCCCCCAGTGGTCTTCCTTTACATTTACAATAAAATACACACTTCTTACCATGGTTTCAAGACCCTCTGCTTCCCTCTCCAATCTCATCTCCTACTGTCCTCCTATTTCTTCATTGATCTGCCCCTGTTTGGTCCCTTTATTTGGTCATTTGTTTTGGTCCCTTGGATTTGCTAGTTGCTTTCCTGCCTTAAGGCTGTTTCATTTTTCTGAAGTGGCCTTCCCCAGACCTAATGCTTCTCATCATTCTATTTGCTCAAATTAGAACTATCTTCCCCAATTTAGGATTCCATGATTTTAGGGTCAAATGAGATACCTTCTCTGAGCAGCTTCTCGGCCTCTCACCAGATCTCTATATCATATTACTCTGTTTATTTGCTTCATAGAACTTAATATTCTCTGAGATTACCTTGTTTATTTGTTGCCTTGTTTATTCTTACTAGACTGCTTGTCTTTTCTCTATTGTGTCCTCAATACCTGTCTCTTTCACTTTTTCTTTTCATCTTGTCTTTAGTGCATAGAATAGTACCTGGTGTGGAGTCCTCTAAGTGCTCAAAAACTATTTGTTGGGGGAGGAGAGAATGCAAAGAGAATTGGAATGGGTTGCAGTAGATAAAAGACTTCAAACAAATTTCTGGAAGCTGAAAAAGCAGATGAAAGGATGGTAACTGGTAAAGTAGAAAAAAGAAAGCCACAGCCTAGAAAACATTAGGAGGGGAGCTAGAGTAGATGGAGTTGGGCAATCTTTTCATGAAAACTTTAGGGTAGGAGTGAGAAGTGAGCTGAAAATGGGGGAATGGAGCAGTTCTGTATAGGGAAATGTTGACCTCCTACCCACATGTTTCCATTCCCCCACATAGAATGCCATGAAACAAAGTATTTTCCCCTAGGCAAAGACTGCCTGGAAAGAACCTAATGAGCTAGTGTGGGAGTTGGTGTCTCAGAATAAAAATCTTCCTCATCCTGGCATTTAGAGTTCCCTGGCATACCAGCTAATTCACTGCCTGCTCACCCAAAGCAAATCCTGCCAGACCATAAGCCCTGCTCTCGTATACTGAGCTCCTAGTCAGCTTTCCTATTTTCCTACTCATAACTATGATGGATAATCAATCACCAGCCACAGGACAACTGAGGAAAATCTCTAACCTGAAAGAAAAAAACCAAATTAATAAAAAATATTCTTTGAGGAAATAGAATATATGGAACTGAAGATAACTCCAAAACAACAACCAGCATCATGAAATTCCAAAACACTAAAGATAAAAAGAAGATCCTAAAAATTTCTAGTGGAAAAAAAAAGTTTACCCTCAAATTAACAAGAATCAGATTGACATAGAGTTTATCAATACTAGATGCTAGAAGATGATAGAACAATACCTACAAAGTTCTGAGGGATAATTATTTTGAGCCTAGATTTTTAAAGCAAACAAATATATCAACTAAGTAAGATGATAGAATAAAGACATTTTCAGATATGGAAAGACTGAGAAAGTTGACCTCCTAGGCATCTTCTCTTAGACATTACTTAAAGATTGTTACAGCAAAATGAAAGAGCAAAGAAAAAGGAAGTCATGGGATTTAAGAAAAAGTAGATCTAAATCAGAATAGTAAGAAAGAGAAGTCCTAGGACAGTCACTGTGCAGCAGCTCATATTTGAAGACAAGATAGAAAAGAATTCTGGGAGAGCTGTCACTAGCATTGGTGTACCAAGGGCCAGGGCAGTAAGAGTCATTTTCTCTGGGTGTAGGCAATAAGAAAATGCATTTTAATAGAGAATTTAAAACTATAATGAAACTGAATAAAGTTGGTCAGCTTTTTGTTACCACCATGTACCAGAAATTGTAAAAAATATCAGTGATAAATATTCCTCCCTAAAAATATCTTTTGTTAGTCTAAGTTCTAAACAATTGTTGCAGTGATTGTTGAGTCATGGTGACTGCTCCTACCGCCCTGCCCTTGGTATACCAATAGTACCCAGCAAAAAAAAGTGAGGGGCATTGATAGCATAATTGAATGTTTAAAACAACTTGAGGATACGATCAAGGCAATTGGTAGAGTATAAAAATAGGAGAATCTATTTGAACTTGATCTTCAAAATATTCTCCACTGAAGGGCACAGGAACATAACATCATTCCTGTAGAGAAGCAATTACTATTCCAGCACACAATTTGGCTACACAGTGAGAACTATAGTTATAATCTTATAAAGACTGCCTGCTGGTATTCAACTTTTAGTATCAATAAATCAATCTGACTAATTACAGTACACTTAAATATGGTTACATAACAGAATGTAAATGTTATCAATCTTAACAATGTAAAAATAAAGGTATAACTGAAAATGGTTAAAAGGTAGGGGATGATGAGGAACAGTGAAAAAAGAGTGGGAGTGTTAATGTCTTCATCTTACGAAGTGGGGAATCAAGAAACATGGAACCAGAAATGGAACATTAGTCCATTTAAATGTTAAATATAGTTAACATTTCAGAGGTAACTAGCGGTAGAAATGAGAATAGGGCTCTAAATTACATAGGAAGAAAGACAGTTGGGCGGGGACTTACATAAAGTCACCACATGCTTATCTAGCAGAGCAGGATGTCAATAGACAATGCCTAAAATCGATTAAGAAATAATAAACATATTACTTAAGAGATATGGAGATAATACCAGAAAAAAATTTAAATGTTTGAAAGAATTAAAAGTGATTCTCACTGGGGAGCCACATTGAAGGTGGGCAGGAGAGAATTGCCTTTTTTTCCATATAAGCCCTTCTGTGCTGTTTGATTTTTTTAGCCAAGCATTTAACCATATTACTTTGCTAAAATTTTCTAAAGTTTTAGAAAGGAGTAACTTTGAAGGATTTGACAATAAACTCTATACATGCAGAGAGCATACTCTATATACTCTATGATATGTTATCTAAGAGTTCTTCAAAACTGTCTTAAGGGAGATAGCACAGCTCTGCAACTAATGTAACAATGCCCTCACTAGACTATTCATTCCATTTGTTTCATTCACTCAACAATGCATGATGCTGAAGAGCAGTGAGTTCTCCAAAACTCCACAAATTCAAGCCATGGCTTCACTCCATGTCATAGATACAGGGAACTTTGATAAGCAGGGGTAGCAATGAGAGTGGCATATGCTGTGCCAACATCAATGTTTAGAAGGATACCATTGCGGGGCTTCCCTGGTGGCGCTGTGGTTGAGAGTCTGCCTGCCGGTACAGGGGACACGGGTTCGAGCCCTGGTCTGGGAGGATCCCACATGCCGCGGAGCAACTGGGCCCGTGAGCCACAGTTGCTGAGCCTGCGCGTCTGGAGCCTGTGCTCCGCAACGAGAGGCCGCGATGGTGAGAGGCCGCGATGGTGAGAGGCCCGCGCACCGCGATGAAGAGTGGCCCCCGCTTGCCACGACTGGAGAAAGCCCTCGCACAGAAACGAAGACCCAACACAGCCATAAGAAATAAATAAATAAATAAATAAAAATTAAAAAAAAAAAAAAAAAGAAGGATACCATTGCTTTTCTCAGGCCTTGGGAAAATGAATGTATCTTAGCATATGAATCTTAGGGAGCAGGCCGATTAACTTTGGACTCTTTAAGATAACTCCTACGACCTATTTTATGTAAAGGATTTGTTTTTTTCCTTGTAATATAGGCAATCTGTTAAAGTATTTAATAGTCTTATTAAAGAATGGGTTTATACAATGTACCAACACCCAGATTTTTTAAAACAGAAAAACAGAATGCCATCCTGATAACCATAAAAATGTTAGTATTGAGTACCACTGAGCTAGAGAATGGACAAACTGTTAAAAAATGTTTATAGCTACCAAACTATTCTGAAACTAATTTTAGTATACAACCACAGTTACTTAAAGGAATGGAAACAATGAGAAAGCATATAAGCATTTCATGGGTAAGGGTTTTACTTCCAGAATATATGAAGTCTTAAGTTTTTTTTTATAAACAATAGTTTTATCAACAACGTTTTTACTTTACTGCCTATATTTAAAAATTTAACTCATAATATATGGTCCTGCTACTGTAAGATTATATCAGAGGAATTGTTGCTGGCTATTCCTTCCTTATGTATTTCTCTTTCTTTCTTTTTCATCTTCCTTTATTTTCAACTGTCTTACTAGTTTTCTTTTTCTTTTTCTTTTTTTTTGTTTCTATTTCTCCTTTTCTCCTACCCAAGCCTTAGGCCTAGCACTGGCACCCAGTGGCACCCCAAGGCATTGCTGATTGCACTTAACTATTTTAAGTGATTACTGACAACTATCGTCATTTCTTTGCTAAGAAAAGATCTTCTGCTATTTTAGTTGAATCATCAAAATACCTCCTTAATTTTAAGATTTAATTATTCCTCTTCTACAACACATGACTTTGTTTTTAGACGTCGCTGCTCTGTTGTCTCTTTTATTACCATGTTTTCCAGTACATCATTACCACCTGCCTTCATTCAAAATTTCTTTAACATGGTTAAAAAACTTCAGTTCGCTAACCTTTCCCTTTGAGTCGGAGTCACAACTGTCTTTGACTGTCCTTCGAAATACTTATCTTCTTACGAACTTAGTTTTTAGGCATGAGAAGTGAGAAATAATGCAGTGGCTTAAGAAAATAAACTTGAAAGTCTAGCCAGGCCT
Source organism: Balaenoptera acutorostrata (assembly GCF_949987535.1). Lineage (NCBI taxonomy): Eukaryota > Metazoa > Chordata > Mammalia > Artiodactyla > Balaenopteridae > Balaenoptera > Balaenoptera acutorostrata. The sequence goes on along the minus strand of NC_080085.1, from coordinate 96,031,145 downwards.
TGGCAAACAAACTCCAAATGAGATGTTTATTAAAAGCGCCCAGTCCTTCAAAAGGGAGTTGCCATTGAGGTGAGGAAATGGGTTTGCGAGCTGAAGGAGTCTGCTAATGGAAATCAACACTAGTTTCTAGCTTCTGTTTGTAGAGGCAGGTCAGAGGCATATCTTGAGAACTCCCATTCTGGTATCTACTTAGTACAGTTCTGAAAGGATCCTGGACATTTTTCAGCCACTTCTCCAAAAAGATAACTTGTAGACAGCCCAAATAAACCAGTTTTCTGTATGTAAAATTCCCCAAGCCTACTTTCATTTTATATCTGGCAGAAAAATTGCCCATATGGATGTCATTCTAAGTAAATACTGCCATTTATTTTATTTTCCAAAACTCAGTCACTGGAGATAATTTAAAATTAAGATCGGTCCTCCTACTGCTGTATTAGTACTTATCTTCTATTATACTGAATGTTTTCCTAAAGAAATGTTTTCTTGGCTGACAAATATAGAGGTAACACAATACCCTCTCATGACAGACACCTCTGTCAGAAAAGAACATTATGCAGTGCAGTCAATTCTTAATTAACTGGGGTTATGGGGAGCAGGCAAAGTATGGATTAAGTGTAATTCCACAGGTAAGTCCTACAGTTCATTTTTATCCATTAATTTCAACCTCTTTCCTAATCACGAGTTTTATCAGAGCTCTTGACAATTAAGTAAATGTAGAGATTTGTTTCACTTCCTTTCTTATCCCTGTCTAATGAGCAGGAAAATGGAGAGTGGGAAACAAGGGGAAGAGGTATTATCTACTAATATAATAATCAGTCACTGGATCTAAAAGAGTAGTCTGTGTTGGCTCATTAGATAGCCTTAGTTTCTTCCTGATATTTCTGGAGTTTCATCACTAAGATTGGACCACAAATCAGGAATCAAAAGAGCAAAGGAGAGGTCAAAATTTTTAAAACTCCAGAATCATATCAGATGTGTGAAATATAGCCTCTAGATATATAGTTCTGGAGTCCAAAACTACCTATGTAGGCAGTTTCAGTGCTAGGACTGCTTTTGTCTTCCAGAGCAATTTTTTGCTCCCAGGCTCTAATTTCCAATCTGTGAAACAGGGATACCTCCAGACTACTCTAGGGTTAGTCTGAAGAAAAACTGATAATGACTGAAGAGCATATTTGATTAAAAAAAGAAATGCATCGTCAATGTGGGCACAGGTCACTCTGCTGTCTTCTGTGGGGATTGTGAGTGATGCCAGGACTACGCGTTGGTCTCTCTTTCCTGGCACAAACAGTCAAAGCAATTGTATATGTGAATTGTGTGCTTATAAATAAGATAGCTGCAAATGGTAGTATTTTTCCCAGTTCTGCTGAAGAATCCTCACTTAGACTGGAATTTCCCTTTCTCTTGACCTTATTCACTTCCTATCTGTAAAGCGAGGAGGTTGGACTAGATTATCTCTGAGGTACCATCTAGCTCTATGAGTTTGTGATGCTGCTTGTAAAAACTTGCAACTTGACCCTTTTTCTTCTTTACTTCAAGGCTTGCCCTCAGCAGAAAATCAAAAAGTCGAAAGTCAGTTCAAGCCATACTGCTGCATAAGAAAAAAGCAACATAGCTTTTTATCCTTTGGGTCCTTTTATTATACTTTGAAAACAAATAGAAGTATTGGAATAAATGTGGGTGCCAACTATAATTTCTATTCTCCTGTCCAACTTCTATGCTTAGTAGTCTATCAAATTTTACCAAGATGAGTCCATATGTTAGATGAAACTAGAAAGAGTAAAATACTAATTTACTGTGATGATTCACTGTTGTCTTGATAACAAAAAAACAGCATCTTTTTCAGCAAAAGAAAAAAAATTGATGTTATTCTTGTTTAAGAAGACCTTACATATTTGGAAAAAATGGCTCACTATCATCTAGTATTCCTGAATGACATAGGCATATAGACTATGGACAACAGCCAGCAATGAGTTTCTTAAACCAGTTTAGTGGGGATAAAAAGACATGTAAATAGGTATGTGCAAAAAAATATGTCTGTATATGGCATAGAGGGGATTATGAAGGAGTAAGTGATCAGTTTGAACTACAGGCAGGAGAGGGTGGCCAGAACAGAGAGTGTGAGTGGGGACCCATGGAGAAGATGGGAAAGTAAGGCTCAAGAGCCAGATCATAAAAGACCTTATAAATTTCAATAAAACCTTTTTGCTTGATCCTATAGGCCAGTGTGTCCCAAAGTATGCTCATACATATGAGGGATGTTTAAGGTGGTAGATGGGTTATGTTGTTATTTTTAATGGTATTTATTTTAATGTGTATTAGAAAAATATTAGACCTTCATACTCTTGATTTCACAGATGTAATTGCTCAGGGCAGAGCTAAAATTTTTTTAAATGAATAAATTTAAAGAAAACTATTACCTAAATAATAGTACAGATGGTACACAGATATGGCAAAAAATTATGAGGGTAATGTACAAATACTGATATTTGGGAAAGAGTTCTACAAGGGAGATATTGGAGGGTTTTAGATGGGGTGGTAAAATTATAAGATTTATTGTTTAGCAAGATCAGTCTGCCTATAACATGGAGGATAAATAAAAAGGGGGGCTAGTTAGGAGAGTATTGCAGTAAAATCTGAACTAAAGCAGTAGCAGTAAGACTGGGGAGAACAGATAGATATGAAGGCTATTAAGTAGACAGCATTTATAATGCTTGGTGAATGGGTGCATTAATCCATGGTTCAAACAAGAAAATAAAAACCACTGTAAGCATTTAACACAAAGGAAATTAAATACAATTGGTAACATTGATGATGGAAGAACTGAGATGACGCACAGGGGATGTTGAAGCTACACAGAGATTAGCAACAGCAGGAATCCCCTGACACTCCCAAGGCTGAAAGGACAACAAGAAGAGGTGTTGTTACCAGAGACCAAGAGCAGAGGTCACACCGTGGAAGCTGGAATCATTGCAGGCTTGTCTAGTGTTAGCTGAAGACATGGAGGAGACATAGCTGCTGCCAAAAACCACTGGATTCTCCTTTTATCCCATCCTCCAATTTCCTATTGGTGTTTCCTATTGGTTGACTCCAATCAGAGCCTCCTAACATGGAAACATGGGAAACACAGCTTGCAGTGATCAACCCCTCTGCAAAAAAAGAGCAGAGCAAAGAAAGGTAAGTAAGGAATGGATCCAAGGGCAAACAAGCCTATGACTGGCACACCGTGGGTAGAAAGTAGGGAAGAAAGAAACATATAAGAGAAAATCTAGTTTTATGACTTGAATAACTGGTTGGTTAGTGTTGTCATTCTCTAAGAAATATTAGAGTAGAATAGGTTTAAGATGAGTTCATTTCTTAACCTTTGAATTACATCTGAGGTATCTGTAGAACATTCAACTGGATGGAGAAGACTGATAGGGAGTTGAAACACAGTAGAGAGAGCTGACTGGTGATAGAGATTTAATAATTCTATGGGTGGTAGTCAAAAGCATGAAAATAACTTGCTCAGGTATATGTTATAGATTAAGAAGATAAAAGGCCACGGATGATTCTTTAGGGAAAACTACCATTAAAAGAACAGACAGAGGAAGAGAAGTCAGCAAAGGAGCCTGAGGGAGAACACTCAAAGAGGTGGGATTAAAAGTAGTGCCTAAGGAGTCAAAGTAGGACAGAGTTTCAAGAAGGGAATCTTAAACAGTGCCAAATTCACCCAGAGTGATTAAGTAATATGAGAATCAGAAGAGTCTATTGGCTCTGACTGTTAGGAGATCATTAGTGTCCTTTGCAAGAGCAGTCTCAATGGAGATTTAGGGGTAGATAGCAGTTTATAATGGTCTGGTGAAAGGATGGGAAATTAGGAAGGAACTGGAGACAGTGGAGCGGATCACTTTTCAAGAAGCTTGTGAAAGAAGAAAAGAGAAGAGAGAGGGTAGTAGCTTGAGAGGAATGCAGAGTCCAGAGAGGGTTACTGAATTTTCAGCATCAGAGCAGCCTGGACTTGTTTTTATGTCAATGGAAAGGGGGAAGATGTATTAAAGATACAAAGGAGAGAGAGAATAGCTAATGAAGTTCTTGAAGAAATATTAAGAGATAGGCACCAGAGCCAGATGGAGATATTAAACTTGGACAGGAGAAGGAAAAGTTCTGACACCAGAGGGAGGAAAATGAGAGTGGGTACAGATAAAGATAATCTTAAGTGTGGGAAATAGAAAGAGTCCATCTGTAATAGTCTCAATTTTCTCTAAGAAATAAGAGTTCAAATAAGCTTCTAAAGGGAGTGGAAAGATGGCAGGGTAGGAAGTTTTGTAATTTTCACTCTGGGGCTTGGACTAAGGCAGTTATCAGGGCCATAAAGCTGAGACTGGAGAGCACAAATTTGCTGCAACACCAATGAGCACAACCGTGTGGTGTCCTCAGTAGATGGTATTATTGGTTGTAGCAGTTGAGAAGCAGGCAGTTAGAATGATCCAAGACTGGAGTTTTTAGCCAAGTAGTTAGGTCAGAAAAACAAGAAGTGGAGGACATGGAAATTGTGCATCAAGAGAGAGGATTCAGTGAAGTACTATGTGGTCCAGGCTCAAGACGGAAAGGATTGATGAGATAAAAGAGCCTGGAGATCCCAGTGTTGGACAAATTCTTCCTCTAAAATTTATAAACGTGATACTGGTAAAGTATTGGCTTCTTCTTGGTTTATTTTACTTTAGTTTTGTGGCCTAGGAAGAGGAAGGAAAGAAATGAATAGAGGGCCATGAATATGTTACGGCCTAGCTACATAAAGTACATTATTTTAGTTAGCCTTCACCGCTATCTTATGGAATAAATATATCCATTATACAGAGGACACAACGGAAGCTCAGAGAGGTTGAGAGAACTTGCTGAAGCTAACGACAAGTAATGAACACAGAAAGAGTTCAAATTCAGTTCTGTCTGATTGAAAATTCAGCGTTCTTTCCACTATTCCCTGCTGTCTCTCTACCAAAAAAGAAGAAAATAAAATTTATGAAAAGAAAATTTATAAGTGAATTTACTAAATGATCAAATGAGCATGCAGTACTCTTGGAAAGCAATACTTCCCAAAATGGAGACTCCAAATGAGACTACTGCTGTCTCCAAAGGTTATCCTGAGCAGGTCCATAGACTGATGTCTTGTATGTGTTAACATGTGCAGTATGGCAAGGCCTATACTTTGGTTTCTGGCATGAGTAAATAATTTGCTTATGACATTTAAACCAGACATCATCTCATTGGTGTCTCATTTAAAGTAGTGCCAGCCTTCCCATTAGTTTTAAGTTTGGGTTTTGTTTTTGTGCCTGTGACAAGGGAGAGTTGGAGGTGCAGGTGGTCCACAGAGCTTTTACCACTGGAAGAGGTCCACAGACTGAAAAAGATGGAGAGCCACTATATCAATGTCCTGGAAGCTGTGGCCTGCCCTCGGGACTGAGTTAAAGAAGTGCCTGTGTATTTGAGTGAGATAATGCTTGACACTCAGAATCTTGACCAGTTAAGGCATAGAATCAGGAGCAGATTGGATCAGCATAATAATCAAAGCTGGAGACCCAGAATCCAACATCCTTTCCCCGGAAATCTTCTTGGTCCCTAACTTTGAGTTGAGATGAACACAGGACAGCTGACGCCTCTAGACTTCAGTGATTGGTATTGAAAGCAGGAAAGAATATAATTTTTTTTTTTTTTTAAGATTTCTTTATTGACTGATTGATTGCTATGTTGGGTCTTCGTTTTTGTGCTATGGCTTTCTCCAGTTGTGGCAAGTGGGGGCCACTCTTCATCGCGGTGCGCGGGCCTCTCACTATTGTGGCCTCTCTTGTTGCGGAGCACAGGCTCCAGACGCGCAGGCTCAGTAGTTGTGGCTCACGGGCCTAGTTGCTCCGCGGCATGTGGGATCTTCCCAGACCAGGGCTCGAACCCGTGTTTCCTGCATTAGCAGGCAGATTCTCAACCACTGCGCCACCAGGGAAGCCCGAATATAATTTTCTCTTCAGAATTAGAGACACTCCCACTGCAGAGAAAAAACCCTAATAATTATAATATGATGAATTTAGGCAGTAGACAACTAGGAATGGGTCAGTGATTCTCCTCTTTTATTGAGTACTGAAATAGAAGTGATCAAATATTTATTGAGCACCTAATGCATGCCAGGCACTCATTTTATCCTCATCATAAAAACCTTTGAGGCAAGCATTATTATCCCTATTTTACAGTTGAAAAAATGAGACACAAAGAGACAAATGAAGTTTCTCAAAGTCATGTAACCAATAAATAACATAACTGGGGCTTGAACTTATATCCACATGTTCCAAAACGCCTCAGACTACAAGGCATTAAGTAACAAGAAGGAAGTAGACATTTCTGATAGTGATCTAAGCAAAGAGACTATATCTTGTCCATCCCATTTATGAACAGGGATGCTACCCATTCACCTGGAATCCCTTGCAAGATTTCCTAACATTTTTGTGTGTGTGTGCTGTGGACCTCCTTAATGTATGGAAAGCCTATTAAAGCCCTTTTAAAATGCATAAAAGACTTAGGATTACAAAGAAGACCTATTACAATTTACTTATCAAAATTTTTTTCAAAATTATATGACAATATATGTGCTTTTTATTAAGGTTTAAATAGAAGATCTAGCAGTGGTTCTACCTATAATTTCAAAGTACATGCATGATCAAAGGAAATGATAAGTTTCACTTAGAGTTTAATAAAAATAAAGATGCAACTTTTCTTTTGAAAAAAACAAAGGAATTTCATGTAAATTTATTGGAATTTGAAACTTGTGAGAATATTGTGAATTACTTGGGTATGCGTACTATTACTATCATTTCACAAATAAGGGAATTAAAATTTTCCTTATTTTTAAAAAAAATTAAAATTCAAAAAATTGAAGTGATTGGTTCATAGTCTCAGCAAAGGAGTGGCATGTTTGAGGTTAGAGTGCAGTGTCATTCATTGACTTCTTTTTTTTTTTAATTTTTATTGGAGTATAGTTGATTTACAGTGTTGTGTTAGTTTCAGGTGTACAGCAAAGTGAATCAGTTATACATATACATATAGCCACTCTTTTTTTAGATTCTTTTCCCATATAGGCCATTACAGAGTATTGAGTAGAGTTCCCTGTGCTATACAGTATAGGTCCTTATTAGTTATCTATTTTATATATAGTAGTGTGTATACATCAATCCCAATCTCCCAATTTATCCCTCCCCCGCTTACCCCCTGGTAACCATAAGTTTGTTTTCTACCTCCATGACTCTACTCCATTTTGTAAATAAGTTCATTTGTAACTTTTTTTAGATTCCTCATATAAGCGATATCATATGATATCTGTCTTTCTCTGACTTACTTCACTCAGTATGACAGTCTCTAGGTCCATCCATGTTGCTGCAAATGGCATTATTTTGTTCTTTTTTATGACTGAGTAATATTCCATTGTATATATGTACCACATCTTCTTTATCCATTCCTCTGTTGATGGACATTTATGTTGCTTCCTTGTCCTGGCTATTGTAAATAGTGCTGCAATGAACATTGTGGTGCATGTATCTTTTCGAATTATGGTTTTCTCCAGGTGTATGCCTAGGAGTGGGACTGCTGGGTCATATCGTAGTTCTATTTTTAGTTTTTTAAAGGAACCTCCATATTGTTATCCATAGTGGCCATACCAATTTACATTCCCACTAACAGTGTAGGAGGGTTCCCTTTTCTCCACACCCTCTCCAGCATTTATTGTTTGTAGATTTTTTGATGATGGCCATTCTGACCGGTGTGAGGTGATACCTCATTGTGGTTTTCATTTGCATTTCTCTAATGATTAGTGATGTTGAGCATCTTTTCATGTGCCTCTTGGCCATCTATATGTCTTCTTGGGAGAAATGTCTATTTAGGTCTTCTGCCCATTTTTTGTTTGGGTTGTTTGTTTTTTTGATATTGAGCTGCATGAGCTGCTTGTATATTTTGGAGATTAATCCTTTGTCAGTTGCTTCGCTTGCAAATATTTTCTCCAATTCTGAGGGTTGTCTTTTTGTTTTGTTTATGGTTTCCTTTGCTGCACAAAAGCTTTTAAGTTTCATTAGATCCCATTTGTTTATTTTTGTTTTTATTTTCATTACTCTAGGAGGTGGATCAAAAAAGATCTTTCTGTGATTTATGTAAGGTGTAATTTTTCTTAATAAAACTTTTTTTTAAATCCTTGAATTCAAACCATGGACCCCATCTATGCTCCACAAGGGGTCTACATAGTGGTGTGTTGGAGTTGACATGAAGTGGCTTACAAGAGATGACTGTTGAATTTTCAGGCAGTTTGCAAACTGGTTGCTAAATGCAGCCTTTGTTAATAAGTAAATTATATACATTTAGAATTCAATAAATTATATTAAAAACAAAGTCAATAAACACTAAAAACTCATCACTTCCTAATTATTTCATTGCATTCTATTTTTGTCTATGTTCTTGAGGTTATTTATTTATATCTGTTGTATCTGTGTGGTAAAAATACTATATAATAGCATGCTACCATGCCATCTCTTCCCAACTCCACTTTCGGTGACATCAGGTTGGTAACTTGAAATCAGCCGTGAAAACCAGGAAGTGCTACAAACCAGGGCTTTTTACCCTGCTGAGACCACTGCTAAATACTTAATAGTACACCACTTTGCCCATTGACTCCAGGTTAAGAACATCTGGTAGGATAAGTAACACACCTGAAGACTCTAAGGCACTCTTTCAAATCAAGAATTCTAGGGTAGACATAACAAAGATTTTTAAAAATACAAGACCAAAAGTATAATCCACAAAAGAAAAGAGAAAATACTGCTATTCATCAAAATTAAGAACTTCTGCTCTTCAAAGATACTTTTAGGAGAATGAAAAAATGAGCCACGGATCTGGAGACAATATTTGAAAATCATATATCTGATAAAGGCCATATCTAAAATATATAAATGAATCTCAAAACTCAATAATAAGAAAACAACCAAATAAATAAAATGAACAAAAGATTTAAACAGACACTTCAGCAAAGGGTACATATGGATGGCCAGTAAGCCCATGAAAAATACTCAGTATCATTAGTCATTAGGGAGATAGAAATCAAAACCACAATGAAATACAATTATGCACATACTAGACTGGCTAAAATTAAAAACACTGACTATATCAAGTGTTGGTAAACACATGGAACAACGGGAATTCTCATACATTGATGGTGGGAATGGTACAACCAGTTTGGAAAGCAGTTTGGCAGCTTCTTACTTACACTTGCTGCATGACTCAGCCAGTCTAAGTGTCTTCACAAGAGAAATAAAATCATATGTCCACACAAAAACTTGTACATGGATGTTCATAGCAGCATTATTTGCAATAGTCCCAAACTAGAAACAACCCAAATGTCCATCAACAGATGAACAAATAAACAAATTGTGGTATCAACACACAATTGAACACTATCCAGTAATAAAAAGGAATAAGCTATTGGTACACATAACAACTTGGATGAATCTTTTAAAAATTATTTCAAGTGCAAGAAGCCAGTAATAAAAGAGTACATACTGTATGATTTCACTTATAGAAAATTCTAGAAAGTGCAAACTAATCTGTCAAGGCGTAAATCAGATCAGTGGTTGCCTGGGGATGAAGAACTGTGGAGAAGGGCATCAGGGAAGAATTATAGAGGGGCATGAGGAAACTTTTGGGAGTGATGGACATCTTCATTATCTTGATCATGGTGATCATTTCAGGGGTGTATACATATATCAAAACTTACCAAATGTTACACTTTAAACAAGTGCAGTATGTCAATTGTATTCCAAAATAAAATTTACTTTTTAAGAGTAAGACTGATCCTATTGGCAAAAGATTTAAACAGACACTTCAGCAAAGGAGATATATGGATGGCAAATAAAGTCTTTTAAGGGTTGTTTTTTTCTTAGTTCGTGTTTTTGAGACCTCTTCATTATGTCAAGCCACTGGAGGCTAATTATTTGAGGAGAGAACTCTTTCAGATTTGTTAAATGGTATTCCTCATAAATGTGTAAAACATTTCCTCCAAAGTAAATCATACTTTTCCCTATATTCCCCATTTATTATGTGAATATATACGGAAGCAGAAAGCAGAGAGAGTTTTCCTTTATAGGTGGAGAAGCTGAGGCAGAGATAGTAAGCAATGTGACTCAGGTCACTCAGTAAGTCAATGGCAGAAATGGGACTAGACTCCAGATCTCCATCTTCTCATTCAAATGATTAAGGGAAAGCTCTCTGTTGGGAGCAAGAGTCTTCTGTGTGATTCCACAAGGTGATCAGAATTCATGGCAGGTTACAGAAAGGTAGGCCTGCTTGTTGGAGGAATCAATGTTCTGTTCAATTTTAACACACCCTTGGGAGAGTATAATCAAACAAACTTGGTGCTCTGAAATGTTTAAAGCATGTTTTAAGTTGGGTAACATTTTTGCTTCTTAATCAAAAGGTCTCTTATCCGTAGAGAATGGACTTGAGGACACGGGGGCGGGGAGGGGAAGCTGGGACGAAGTGAGAGAGTGGCATGGACATATATACACTACCAGATGTAAGATAGATAGCTAGTGGGAAGCAGCCGCATAGCACAGGGCGATCAGTTCGGTGCTTTGTGACCACCTAGAGGGGTGGGATAGGGGGGGTGGGAGGGAGACGCAAGCGGGAGAAGATATGGGGGCATATGTATATGTATAGCTGATTCACTTTTTTATACAGCAGAAACTAACACACCATTGTAAAGCAATTATACTCCAATAAAGATGTTTTAAAAAAAAAGGTTTCACCAATATGCTATTGCTTGATACTGCTAATCTGTCCATTTAGTACATAGAAGACTCACATTCATCCACAGATCCAGGAACAATATCTGAGCCAACATTTCATTAACTTGTATATTTTTCCCAAACCAATGATTGGTTGTGTCCCCCCCACTCCCTGCACCAACCCCTTTCCCTTTAGATGTTGCTGGGGAGATTTTGGCATAGCCTAGAAAAGGGAGGAGGGAAATGGGTAGGAAAAGGAGGAGTTAAAGGGCGAGTTACCAGGGACCACTGCTCTCAAGACGGACAAAAAGGAAGAAACACAAGAGTGGGAAAACCCAAGCCTCTGTAACCCCTCTCTCAGAGTCAGGGTCTCCTTATGTGGGAATCCTGCCAGAGATGTTAAGGTAGGGCTGAGAAGGAAGGCAACAGGGATTGAGGATGTTCTTACACTCTTGTTTAAGGATGACTTACGGAGTACAGGCCACCTGTAATACCCAAACCCCTATTCTTCAATGGGAGACACACACAGTCAGCCACCCATGCATACACAATGGTCAACAGAGACCTCAGTGGCTACCAGGACACGTGTATGCTTTTGAGCAGAAACAAAGGGACAAAGGGAGACATCCAGAAAAACACACATTTTTCAAGCCCTCAAAAAATTAGTTAGGCAGAGAGGAGAATTGTGGGAGAAAGCGTAGGGAAAGCCATAGGTGGTTGGAGAGGCAGGGGTGGAGGTGAGAGACTGGATTAGCAGTGATGTGTGAAAGAGAGAGGGTAAATGAGTTAGTCTGGTTCCATAGAAACTCCACCTAAGGGTGGATTAGAACAGAATGAGACACAAATCTCCCCAAATACTAGTGTTTCAAAGCTAGAATTTTCTATCAAGCCTTTGTATTCCACACACTGAAGTAAATTCTAATCACCTTTTCTACATTCTCCAGTAGATTCACTTCCCAGAACAATTGTGCAAGTGCAAAATGATCATATTGGTATATATAAAATATATATATATTTAAATAATTCAAACTTTTAGGAAATGTATTTCTAAGAAAATAAGCATGCGCATCTCATGATAGAAAGGCAAAAAAAACCAAATGCAAAAACAACTGCAGCTATCTGAGAAGCAAAAAAAAATCCTGTAAAATTGAGAGCATCTTCTAACCATTGGAAAGCAGAAATTAGACAGACAAAGGGAATGAAAAAAAAACTACCTTTTTTTCTTTTCTAATTGTTCTCTGTGTTGGCAAACATTTGAAGGCACACATACAGACGGCTAAGTCAATGCCCAATATAATCTCACTATTGTAAGTCACTGGAGGCAGGGCTAAGCTGAAGTAGTGGAAAATCTGAAATACACAATATTTTTAAAGACATGCATTTTTATTACTTTCAAGTGCAAACAGTTACTCAAACTATGTTAAGACAATTTTGCCTGGTGAAGGACCGGCTTTCCGCAAAGAGTTCAGAATGGATTGTTTAGAACAGTTGCAATTACCTTGAACCCAGCTATGAGAGTTTTTCAATGAAGCAGATTCTACCTTGGCACTCCATCTTTCAGAGAAATAACAATAGCTAATGTTTATTTTGTACTTCCTATATACCAGGCAAGCACTGTTCTAAGCAATTTACTTGGGTTGTCATATTCATTCCTCATTATTACTGTATAAAGTAGATTCGATGATTAGCCTCATTTTCTTGATGAGGAAACTTAGGAAGATTAAGTACCTTGCTCAAAATCATACAGTCACTTAAGAGTTAGAACCCAGATTTGAACCCAAACAGGCTGACTCCAGGGCCTGTGCTATTAGCTAGAGTACTGTGCTGCCTCAGATAAACAACCTTTGGCCTCAGGTAAAAAATCTGATATCAAGGATTTATTGTCAAAACAAAAAAAACTTTCAGAGTATGTTTTGGCACCAGCACACACTGAACGCTCTCTTCTCCATCCTCCGGTCTCTGCAGCTACATATGTGGTTCCAAACAAAGATCAGTGACTTCCAGAGTCATGAGCCTTGGGAACTGCAGGATCCTCTGGCATCGAAGAAAGAGCCAGTTATCTTCAGTAGACTGCATTGCTAAAGCAGGAAAGTAAACTAGCATCTTTCAGAGGAATTTGTAACGAGGGTTGAAATATAAAGGTTTTCTGCTTAACCTTTGGTTAACCAGGAAAGTAAATCATTACAACCTCCCCTCCTTGAACAGTAAAAGTCATCAAGACTGCTGCAATGAGCCTAACAATTGTTTACATGTATATGAATACAATTTAAAAATTGCACCTCCAATTGTATCTGCTTAGCAAGCTTTCTGTCTTTAGCTAGTGCATAGATGAGGTTTAGTCCAGCCTTGCCTTACCACAACCCTCAAAGATCTTTAATTAGTGGACTCAGGATTATGAAGATTTTCATATTTACCTCTGACAAACATACTAGTGATGATCTAATATGATCATTCAGTGTTTTTATTGTGTGGTGAGAAATAACACCACGTGAACCAGGAATGATTATGACTACGGACCAAAAAAATCAGAGGAAGAAAATTGAACGAAAACTAAAGAAATCATCTTTTGATAGGTTGAAAAGTTAAAAAGCTGCTGGGCAGGTTGCCATGGACACCATGTCCTGAATATAATACTGGGTTTTTCCTCACAGTTAAACACTGAAGGCCTAACTCTCTAGCTGCACACCTCCTTTCTGTGCATGCAGTAGTGACTACTTGAAATGGAAATTCTCTATTTTGATGAATGAAAATGCAATGGGAAATTTCCTGTGCAAGAATCCTAACTTGCTGAAAGATATTCGAAGGAGATTAATTCCAAAAGGATTTTTATCCCATTTCTCCATTACTCAAGACTTCTAAATTAAACTCACTGCACAACAACCTTTATAACTCTATAGTAAAGAATCAGAAATCAGGAATTAGTCATAATCACAGCAGACCTACATAACCCTTTTTCTTTTTTATCACCAACACTTGCCACCCAAGGGCACACAGTCTTACTGCCCATTTACTGGAGTTTTATGTGGTCTGGACAGAACAAAGAATATGGCAAATTGGGAATCCCCTCCATAGATCACAGAGACACTATCCCAGAAACATATACCACAATAAGTTACCGTGTCAAGAGTGCACTGCTCCCTTCATATTCTTTGGATTTAACAAAATGACTAAGACGTTTCTGTTGAATTACAGGAGAAAAATTGAGCACATAAGAGGACTTGTAGGAAAAGGCAAAGAAGGAGCAGAAGCAGCCCTATGTATAGCACTTGGACTGTAGGGTAAGACAGACCTACAGTTAGAGTCTAAAAGGCTCAAATCCCAGTTCTGTCACTTTACTAGCTGGATGACCTTGGGTGAATTGCTTAATCTCACTATGACTCCTCTTACTAATTTATAATATATGGACAATAATAATACCTACACTACAGAGTTGCTATGAGGACAAAATTAGTCATATATGGAAAACATTTAGAACAGTATTAATTCTTCACTAAAAGATCATTGTTTTTATTATTCTTCCACACCTCAAATCCTTGACTTCACTCCAGCTATGGCAAAAATACAAGCTTATGATAGCACTAACTTCCACTTTTCATGTTCTGGGAGAACACTGGCAAAATCTTCATTGCCTACCTCCTTCTGCATGCACCTTCTAAGTTCCCCCTCCCCACCCCTCAATTTCTCTATTAATTCCCAAATCTCCAGGCTTTCTACCTTCCCACCATCTGATCCTTGATTCTCCTGGCAATACCTTCTATGTAGTTTATGTTCTTCACTGTTCCCCTCTGCTCCCTGAGAAACAGAACCTGCCCTTGGTGTGGCCCTTTGTCTCGTCTGAGTTATATAACTCATGATCTTCCACAGCTTTTGAGAATTTACCTTGTTCTCAAACTCTTGACTCACTCTGTACCTTATTTTTCTTTTGCAAGCCCCCTGACAAATCCCAAATGATCTTCTCTATCTCTGGGGGACATTCCTAACTGTTTTTGCTTATCCATTCTATTGTGCCTCTCAAAGAGCCCTGTGAGTTGCTTCTTTCAGAATCTTTAGATGCTGTTAGCAAGTCTTTTACACACTTGAGACCATAGACGCAAAAATCCTAAATGAAATGAATTGAATTTTAACAAGTATAATCAAGAAAATAAAATAAAAGCGAAGACACAAATAATATAAACCACAAACCAAAAGAGAAAAACTACAAATACAGATGAAATTATAAATAGTATAAGATATAGTACAAAATAATACTATATATTACTTTATATAAGTTATTTTGAAAGCCTAGATGAAAAGGAAATGTAAATAAGATTACCCTAATTGGCCCAACAGACATACTAAATGTGCATATACCAACACTTACAGAAGAAATTTAAACAGTAGTCAAACATATATTCCTTAAAAAAATACATGAGGCCCAGGTGGTACTGTGGGAAAACATTCAAGGAAGAAATAATTTTTATCTTACACAAACTCTTCAAGAGCATTCAAAAAATTGGACCCTATACAATTTATTTTCCTCAGTTTATGTACCTGGAAAAAAAGATAGCACAAGGAAAGAGAACTGTAGGCTAATATCACTTATGAATTCAGATGGGAAAGTCCCAAATAAAATATTGATAAATAGAACCCCTAATTAAAAAGAACAGTATCTCAAAAAACTGTAACTAAATGACGTGATAGATGTGTTAACTAACTTTACCGTGGTAATCATTTCACAATATATACACATATCAAATCATTATTGTAACACAAACTTACATAATATTAAATGTCAAATATATCTTGATAAAGTTGGGGGAAAGAAAGATAGTGTGTCATGATAAAGGGTAGATAAATTTTAGAAAATCTAACAATGAAATTTACACATTAACAGATTGCAGAAGAAAAAAATCGCATAAAAACATCAATAGATTTTGGGGGTAAAAATCACTTAGTAATATTTGGCATACATGCATAGTTTTTTAAAAATCATAGAAAATTAATTATATCTTTTTTAACTTCACAAAAAGTATCTACCAGAAACTTACATCAAGCATCATATTTAGCTGTGAATCATTAAAACTCTCCCCATTAAAATAAAAAAAAATAAACAAGGATACTGGTCAGTAGTATTATTATTCAACATATTACTAGAGTCTTAGCTAATGAATGAGAGTTAAAAAAAAAGAATGGTATAAAGTTTGGCAACTTTATAGAAGAAAATGATTATGAAATGCTAAAAAAGAGGGAAAATGTCATTATTTGCAGAAATATTATCTACATAGTAATCCCCAATTAATAAACTAATACAGCTAAATGGAGTACAGAAAGAAGGTAGCTATAATATTGACATATAGAAATCAGTCTTTAATATATGCCATCAATAACATATTAGAAAGTAATGGAGAGACAGACCAATGGAATAGAATAAAAGTTCAGAAATAGGTATAGTCATATGGAAATTTTGTATATGATAAAGGCAGCATTTTAAATCTTAGGGACAAAGATGGGCTTTTTATTAAGTAGTGTTGGAACAATTGGATAACTATTTGCAAAATAAAATATTGGATCCATACCTCACACCACCGAGAAGAATAAACTCTAGTAGAGGAGAGAGATTCAATGTAAAAAGTGAAATTATACAAGTTGAGTGTGGGAAAGACTAAGATTCAAAATCCAGATTTAATAAAGAAAAATATTGATGAATTCAACTATAAAATTTTTTAACATGCACACAAAACAGCATAAGAAAAATTAAAGACAAATTGTAAACTGGGAGAAAGGATTTCAGCATATATCATAGTATCTTTACTACATACAGAACTCATAAAGTAAGAACAAAAAAAATCAAACTCAATTTTAAAAAACAGGCAAAAGACATGAAGAGATAATTTTTAAAGTGATATAAATGACCTTTGAAGATATGAAAAGATGTACAATTTGACACAACATAAAAGAAATGCAATTAAAACTAATCCAAGATATCATTTACAATCTTACAGATTGGCAAAAGTTCAAAGCCTCAATAAAACACTGTTGAAGAGGCTGTGAATAAAAGTCACTCTCATACATTGCTGGATTGAATACAAAATGGTGCAACTTTTATGGCAGGGTGAGGGATTTGGCATTGTTTAACACAACTACATATGTTTTTACCCAGTAATTCAACTTCTAGAAATATACTCTGAAGATATTCCTCCAAACAAAATGCAAAGAAGCCCACAGTTTTTTCAGTTGGGGCATTATTTATAAATGTAAAATATTGGAAACAACTAGATACCCATATAAAGGAAATTGATTCGATAAAATATGGTACATTCTCACAATAGAGTATTATATCTCAAATATATAATACTGAGTTATATTAGGAATAGATAAAACAATATGCTTCCTATCATTTATACAAATTGAAAAACACACATGTAATAACACACAATATTATGTATTAGTTATAGATATAATATGTTTATATAGAAAATGGACTAGAAAGATATATACCAAATTCTGGTAGTAGTTTCCCCTTGGCAGGTAAAAGAGTGCAATAGAAATGAGGGTGGTCCCTAAAGGAGATTTTAATTTCTATGTAATTTTCTATATATTTAAAAAAGAAAAAGGACTAGAGGTAAATACCACAAAAGGATAATAGTTATTAACCCATAGTGGTGGGAATATAACTAATTGTTCACTTCTCTGTATTCTTTTCATTAATTTTTTTCCTAAGGTACAAAAGGTATTGCAAATTTTAAAAAGGGAAAATGCATTCTTTGGGGAAGAATTACCTTCTCTTACCTTCAAAGACAAAATGTGAGGTAAGTGAAGTAATCTTACTCTTAAACTTTAAGGACATTTTGGAGCTATGTAATTAGGACTTCCTCAAGGAGTCTATAGAGAGGCATAAAGATTTGGAGTGGGAATAAAAAGACCAAGGTTCTAGAGACCTGGATAATGGATTCAACATATCTCTGAGTTTCAGTTTCCTTTCTTTAAAATAAGAAAATCAAACAAGATATTTAAGATCTTTTCTAGTTATAAAAATCTACAATTTTGCCCGTGCAATAGTAATGATCCATAAAAGCAGAATATCACTAGATGTGAATTATATGCCAGTATCTTCATGAAGATGAAGCTCTGGGGAGAAGGAAATAGGAAAGATTAGCATAAGTCATCTAAGAAAGATGTGTCAGTCAAGGTACTTGATTTCCAGAAAGAGAAACTGGCTGTGATGATCTTAGACAAAAAGGGAATTTGTTGGAAGATCATCAGGGATTCAGAGAATCAATGGCTAGCTGGAGGATCAGGCTTAGAAAGTTGTGTGGAACCAAGGAGGCGGGACCCAAAGCCAAGCCACAAAACAGAAGCTCCATGGAGTACTGCAGCAGAGCGTTCTTTCACTCACTCAAGAATCAAAGCCATAAGAGAGACCTTCTGTCTTGTTGAATCTAAGTCATATTTTCTCTTCTTTCATGGGAAGAGGAAGAATCATTTTTTCATTCAACAAATATTTATTGGGTGTGAACTATGTTCTTAGAGACAGAGCAAGAATAACACAGATACATTTTTTGCTCTGGAATTTAGAGTTGTTTATAAAGAGATAACTTTTTTGCTTTTCTTGTGTTTGATTTTTTACAATGAGAATATATTTATGTATTACTCTTGTAATAAAAACACAAATTTAGTTAAGGAAAAAGACTCCTGGTAAAACAATGAAGTCAAGCTGTCATAAAGGGATGAACATTTTGGGGAATTCTATGTGGCAGGTGCTATGTCTTCAAGGACAGCCTCAGAATATAAATTTCATTGAAAGACAGCTGAGTTTGGGATGCTTAGGAAGAGTGTGAACTCTATGCTGAAGAAAATTATGAAGGTGAAAGATGGTCCTGGAACATACACCCAAAGTTTTTCAATGCCAGATTTTGAAGCGTAGTAGGAATTAACTAGCCTTGAGAGAGTGGGGAGAATGCAGTGTATGTTAAGAAAAGAGAAGCACAGGAGGAAAGGCATGGAGTCATGAGTAAGTAATCTGGTGTGGCAGCACACATGAGAGAAATTGGTAAAAACAAACAAACAAAAAAACCCAAGGCTGAATGAAGAG
Organism: Balaenoptera acutorostrata; assembly: GCF_949987535.1. NCBI lineage: Eukaryota > Metazoa > Chordata > Mammalia > Artiodactyla > Balaenopteridae > Balaenoptera > Balaenoptera acutorostrata. The sequence goes on along the minus strand of NC_080085.1, from coordinate 96,012,290 downwards.
TAAGTTAGAGTTCTTAGTTGCAAACAACAAAATGCACTCCAGCTATTTAAAGCATAAAGACATTTATTAACAGTTATTAGGTGGCTCATAGTATTATTGGGAGGGCTGAAGAAACAGGCTTAAGGCTAATCTTCCAGGAATAATGCCCAAAACCACACCACAGAACTGGCCTGATGAGAAGGAAATTGCAATCTCTACCACTGCCAAAAACTAAGTGCCAGGAACTCAATTTGACTGCAACTGGTACTGCCGCCAGTACCAATGCCACGTCTGTGTTGCTGCTACTCCTGAAAGTTGGATGTCTCTACCACCACTTGTGCCAGCAAAGTGAGAGCTCCTCACAGAGCCAGTTTCCTCATGTTACACACTCGCAAATCAGTCTCACATGAGTGTGCCTGTTTGATCCTAGATTAAATGTCTGCTTCCTAGCTGCAAGGGAGGCTAGAAATTTGAGTTCTGACATGTATAGCTAAAGAGTGAGCCTAAATACAGTGACATTTTTCTAAACATAGAAAACCTGTTCAGAAGATGTTGGATAGGCAGCTAGAAATATCAATGATGACCATTGCAAATAGGTTGGAGTCAGACTCTGAAAAGCCTTGAATGTCTTTATTAAGAAGTTAGACTTTATCTAGGTAGGGGATAAAGGAAAGTAGGCAAAAGTTTGAAGTAGGGGGACGATTGATGTTTCAGCTGCTCTTAAAGCATTTGTAAAATTTGGTACAACTGGAGGTAGCAAAAACAGTACGTAATTTGCAATGGTACAGATAAAAACAGTATATAAAATTCTGGACCCAGGCAGTGGGAGTACATAGGAAGGGGTGTAATACAAGACATTTCAGGGACAGAATGTGAAGGCATGAAGGAATAAGGGACTCATGAGGTCTGGTTCTCATCTCAGATAACTCCACAAGATTAGCTATCCTGTATTTTGCTTGTTTTTTGTTTTGTTTTGTTCTACTAGAATACAAGGCTTTTTTTTTTCTACAAATAAGATTGTTCCTCATGGGTCGATTTTTTAATTTGTCAAATATTTACACTTTGTACCTAAAGGGATTTTTCAGCTGCAAATTTCAGAGAGCTTTCCAATCTTCATTAGCCCTCTTGGTATTCAGCTCATATTCTGGGGAACAAATTATTATTGTCATCCATCCATACGTTCATTCTTTCAACATTTTTTAGTATATCCTATGGACCAGGTATGAGTTTCAAATCTCTGAAGGCAGATTATAATAATTATCATGCTTGATAATTATTGTAAAAGCATAATTATTTTGTAAATATAAAATATTATAAATGACATAAAATCATAGTACAAAATTTTATAGCAAAAATATAAAGAGGTAAATACTGTAGGAAATGTTCAAATTTGATATTTGAGGTTTCAGAGGATGGAGAAATTATTTTCTTTTTGGGCTTTGGGGGTTTAAAGAAAGGCTTCATGAAATGAGATTTGAATTTGCAGGATAGGTAGGATTTATAAGTGTAAAGATGTGGCTTAAACGGAAGGGAATAACATGAGCAACATGGCATATTTTAAGAAAGAACGAGAGATTAGTTTTGGCGAGCGTTCAAGGTGTAAAGGAATGAAGCTAAAGAGGTAGATTGGGGCCATATTGTAAAGAACTGTGACTGCCAGGTTGAGAGGTCTGGATTGCATCCAGTAGGCAATGGGGAGCCACTGAAAAATTTGAGGCCTGGAGTGGCAATTGGAGTCATGCTTTAGAATGATCAATATGACAGCTGTGAGGAGAGTAGCCTCAGGATCCAGAGGCAGGGAGATCAGATAACAAACTATTGCAGAGAGATAATAATGGATAGAGGAGAGGAGGAAATAGATCTCAGTACTACTATGGAGTGGAGCTGATTAGACGTGGGCTGCAAGGGAAAAGAGGCCAAAGGCGACAGTGAGTTGTTTAGCCTGGATGAATGAGAAGGGTGCTATTCACTCATTAGACTGATCAGATAACTCCAAAGAGAAAAAATATTTAGTGAGTGTTACATAGACAGAGACAAAAAGTTGAAACAGTTACTTAGATAATTTGAATGGAAAAACACGCCATTGGGGGAAAAGGAAAGTTTTCATACCTAAATTGAAGAATTTCATCATCTAAATCACTTGACGCTCTTCATCATAATGATGTAGACAGAGCTGTGTGAACTCATGACAAATATATTATTTGCTGATAGGAGAACCCAAGATTCCTCTTTCTTCACCAATTAGTAATGCATTAAATGTTATTGTGATAGAGTATTTAAGCTTTCTGAAGGCAGGGACTTTGCCTGCATTGTTCACTGCCATATCACACACATAGAACTGTGATTACCACATAGTAGGCAATTAATAAATATATGTTGAATGAATAGCTACTTATGAGCAAACAGAAAATTTTACTCTGATCTCATTTCTAATGCCATCTTATAGTCATATTGCTCTAATGGGTAGGATCTTTGAATCCAATAGAGAAACTGCACAACAACAAACTTAGAGGGTTATAGATTAATAGGAAGGAGAAGAAACAGTTATTTCTGTTCTGCTATTTGAGCAGTGAAACTTTCAGGAGCCCATTTCTGTTGGATGAAAATGAATACCCACTCTCCCCAAAAAAGAACAGCAGAAACAATATCAGACCTAAACAGGGCTAGTTACATAATTTTCAGGGGCCAGGGCAAAATGAAAATGTGGGTCTCCTTGTTCAAAAAAAGTGTCATTAAAGGTACTAAAATACCACCCTTCTCTGTCTCTGTTTCTGTCTCTGTCTCTCTCTCATCTTGTGATACTGCTTTCTATTGGCTATTGAAAGCCATTCTAAATAGTAAAAACATTAAAGTATTAGCATGAATATTACCATTCATCTTTATATTGTGAAATGCCTCTTTCAAATGCAAATATAAGAGCACTGAACTCCTATGTGAAATCACTGAAAAGACACAATTCATATTTCATAGCCCATACTTGCCTATGTATTTTGTTCTTACCAGAACTGTGGAAACGCTGCACAAAACTAACTCAACCGTTTTTATTTAATTTATTGTTACACTCATATTCTACTGATACTCTCTACCTTCAGTTTGCTGATGAATATGGAAGGACTAAAAGGAAAAGGAAGAATGGTTTGCTGTACCTTTCCCTTTTTTTATATGCATTGTTTTCAGCTTAAGTGGTTGGATGATTTGGGGAGGTAGCACAAGTACGAAAGGAGATAAGAAGGGTTCCTTGATAGTTCATGTTTCTTCGGATGCTCTTGCTTTTTTTCTGTGTTAGAAGCAAGTTCTTGTTGGAATGGAAAGTGTGGCCTCTCTGGCTGACAGCGCCTCCCTTACTCACTATTAGAAATGTTGAACTCCCACACAGAGTGGGTCCACTGGAATTCTGTGCTCTGGGGCATCATGAATGCTATATGCAAATACAGTGGCAAGGAATGGTGATGGACACACATATTGCATGTATCTCCTCTGCTCACACACATGACTCGTCCCATTCTACTACACTTACAAAACACAAATTCAAAGATAAAATTATTAAGGCTCTCAAGACATTGAAAGCAGAGCATTAAATCAAGCATGGAGTCCTTTTGAGTGTGAAGCCTTGTGTGACTCCACAGATCATATGCCCATGAAGCTGACCCTGGACCTTATTCTCTCCATCTCAAATCCTACATTGTTCCCCCAAAGAGAAACACAGAAACAGAAAAAGTATGTGTGCTTACAAAGGATGTAGGTGGTGACATCAGAGTGAGGAGGTAGCAGACTATCCTGATCTGGCCATCTACAATGAAAACCATGAAAGAGAACCTCAAAGTCACTTTGGTAGGAAAAAGAAAAAAAAGAAAAGGGATTAAGATTATCTTTTTCACAGATGCTGTTACAGCATATGTAACTGTCCTTATTCACATATATACAAGCACCATCATCGGATGTTTGCACCCTCCCATATAGGTCCTTCAAATTCATGCAACCATAGTTGGTCACAATCCCCAACAACTCCCATATGCACACACTTCTAGGAAAAACATACATAGGATGGGCAAAGATCGACAACAAGATGTCAACCATCACAGTTAGAAAAGAAAAGTATAAAGAATACAAAAGGAAGGAAGGAGCAGAGAATGAGGAGGGAGAAAGGGAGGGATGAAGGCAGATGGTAAATGGACAAGAAGGTGAAAGAAGGATGAGGGCTGAATGGTGGATAAAAGAGAAGATAAGGATAAATAAGAGAGTGGGCTGGGCTAGTTAGACCATGGTGAAAGGAACTACTTGATGGCATTCTCTATTGACAGAAAACAAAGTTGAGAGATTCAAAACTGTGATTTGATTAGAGATAAGGACCAATTTTCTCTAGAGAGTGAGGTCAGCAAGATGGCAGAGGAGGAAGCCCTGGACAATCCTTCCCCCTACAAACACACCGATTCAGTAACAATTCATGGACAAATTATCTTTGTGAGAAATCAGAAACAAATTGAAAGGCTCCTGCACCTTGGGGGAACACAAAACCACATTCACCAAAGCTGGTACGAAGATTCATGACACTCTGTCACAAGAACCCCTGCCCCTGCTGCAGCACGATAGAATCAGGAAGAGACCCCCTAGCTCCCAGCTTCACCCAGGGGAAGGAAGGGGTTGGTTCACATGTCCTGTGCCCCACATTTTCTAAGGGAGGTTTCCAGAGGACTGGCTTCTGTCTTGCCAGTCTTGGAGCTCTGATGGGTCCAGCACAGTCTAGCCTCCCATGGAAAAATGGAGGTGGCAGCTTGGGCTAGTAGATGCCATGGCTCCTCCTTCCTGCTCTCTCAACACAGAGCAAGCCAACCACTACTACAGCTGCTTGCTTTTTCCTGGGAACTGAGAGTCGGTAGAGGCCTCCAGAATCTCTGGCTAGGCTACATGGTGAGTGTCTTCTCCTGCATGAGCTCAGTCCATGAAGACAAGGATCTTTCTCCAGAATAGATCCCACGTTAGGTCACAAAACAAGCCTTAGTAAATTTAAGAAGACTGATATCATATTAAGTATTTTTATGACCATAATGGGATAAAAGTAAAAATCAATAGCAGAAGAAAAACTGGAAGAATTACAAATATTTGGAAATTAAACTACACACTTTTGAACAATCTTTTGACCAAAGAAGAAATAAAAGAGGAAATTAAAAAATACCTTGAGAAAAACAAAAATGAAAACACAACATACCAAAACTCATGGGATATAGCAAAAGCAGTACTAGAGGGAAATTCATAGTGATAAATGCCTACATTAAAGGAAGAAACATCTTAATAAACAACCTAATTTTACACCTGAAGGAACTAGAAAAGAAGAACAAACTAAACCCAAAGTTAGAAGAAGAAAGGAAATAACAAAGATTAGAGCAGAAATAAATAAAATAGGAAATAGAAAAAAATAGAAAAAGTCAACAAAACTAAGAGTTGGGTGTTTTGAAAAGTTAAACAAAATTGAAAAACTCTTAGCTAGACTAACAGAAAAAGAAAGAAAATCCAAATAAATAAAACCAGAAATGAAAAAAGCATCATTACCTCACAGATATAGAGAACAAACTAGTGGTTACCATTGGCAAGAGAGATGGGGGCAGGGGCAAGATAGGGGTAGGGGATTAAGAGGTACAAACTACTATGGATAAAATAAATGAGATACACAGATATATTGTACAGCACAGGAAATATAGCAATATTCTATAATAACTTTAAATGGAGTATAATCTATAAAAATATCAAATCACTATGTTGTCCACCTGAAACTAATATAATATTATATATCAACTATAATTTAAAAAAGGATTTAGATCAAAAGTAATGGGGGCTGGATAAGACTGGTAGCTGAAGTTTGTCTAAAATTTTGTTTTAGACTAACATGATCTAGATCTTTCTATTTGTCACTGTTCTGCTACTGCTATATTGCCAAATATATGGTAAGCCTTTCAGTAAGTACTTATGGGCAGACTAGCTTCAGAGTTTCTCTACTAAAATTTTATGTGTAAAAATATCCTTTTACATAATGTTATTCCAAGTCATCATTTTTATTCAGCATGTTTCTTTAAAGGGGAAAAATAAAACATTATTTTTACTCTTCTAAAAACAAAGAGGGCCATTACAATTGATGCCACAGAAATAAAAAGGGTTGTGAAACCACCATGAACAATTATACACCAATAAAGTGGATAACTTAGAAGAAATGGATAAATACCTAGAAACATACATCCTACCAGACTGAATCATGAAGAAATAGAAAGTCTGAACAAACCTATAACTAGCTTGAGAACTGAATCAGTAATCAAAAACCTCTGAAAAAAGAAAAGCCCAGGACCAGATGGCTTCATGAGTGAAATCTACAAAGCAGTTAAACAAGAATTAATGCCAATCTTCCTCAAAATCTTCCAAAAAATTGAAGAGGAGAGAACACTTCTAAACTCATTTTGTGGGGCCAGCATTACCCTCATACTGAAGCCAGACACCACAAGAAAAGAAAACTACAAGCCAGCATCCCAGGTGAACATAGATGCAAAAATCCTCAGCAAAATACTTGTAAATTGAATTCAATAGCATATTAAAAGGGTTATAAACCATGACCAAATGGGATTTATCCCTGGTATGTAAGAATGGTTCACCATATGATAATCAATTAATGTGACACATTACATTTACAGAATAAATGATAAAAATCATGTGATCATATGAATTGAAGCAGAAAAAGCATTTGACAAAATTCAACAGCCGTTCATGATAAAAACTCTCAACAAACTAGGAATAGAAGGAAATTACCTCAACATAATAAAGGTCATATATGACAAACCCATAGTTAACATCATACTCAATGGTAAAAACCTGAATGTGTTGCTTGCCGCCACCATAAAGACCATAAAAGTTAAATACACACAGTAGAAATGTACTGGGTGGATATTGGGAAAACTTTTTCTCACCTCACAAAAGGGAAATGACATAACATAAAGAGATTCCTACCAGGTAGAGTAAGTATCAACCCATTTTCAGATGATAAGCTAGAAAAAAAAGAGATTAAATTATCAATGTTTGCCTGCTAGTGCATGTGCAAAGAATATCGGAACCAACCAGGGTCTCAGAGTCCTAATAAAAAATGTTAGTGATTCTTTTTAAAGTTTTATTGAAGTATAACACACATGCAGAAAAGTGAAGAAAACCTAAGTTTTCAGCTCAATGAATTTTCACAAATTGAATGTCCCCATGTAACCAGCATCCAGGTAAAAATAAAACAACAAAACTAACATCCCAGAAGCCCTCCTCAAGTCTCCTTCTAGTCATTCCCTAGATAAGGCTGGCTACTATCCTGATTCACAACATGTATTAGTTTTGCTTGTGTTTGTACTTCACGTAATGGAATCATACTTTATGCACTCTTTTGTGTACTCTTTTGGCATACTATAATGCATTTATCCATCCTGTTGATGAACATTTGAATCCAATATTTACCTTTTATGAATAGTGCTGCTATTAGGATTCTTGTACATATGTTGATCATATAAGAGTATTTATGTTGGTTTATTACCTAGAAGTGAACTTGCTGGGTTATAGTGTGTACATATACTGAGCTTTAGAAGATACTATGAGAGTTTTCCAGAATTGTTGTCTCAGTTTATGTTCCCACCACAATGTATTCATACCAATGCTCTTGATATTTGTTGTCTTTCTCGTTTTAGCCATTCTGGGTTTTGTGGTTACATGTCAGTGTGGTTTTAATTTGCATTTCCCTGATGATTACTGACATTGAACATCCTTTGTATACTTATTGACTGTTTAGATATCCTCTTTGGAGAAGTGCCTATTCAAATCTGTTATCCATTTTTTCTATGAGTATACTGTGGTTTTAAATTGCTTTCTGGGTGTTCTTTATATATTCTGATGTGTCCTCTGTTGAATATATGAACTGCAAATAACTCTCTTATTCTGTGGCTTGCCTTTACAATGACAGTTAATTGTTAAACATGAGTAGGGCCTTTTAAAAAGGGCACTCGAAATATCCCTATCCTCAACCAGCCCCTTTAGTAGGCAAGGGAAGGAAATTCTGCCCATTTTACAGATAGGGACAGCAATGGGAAAAGTTAAGACAGTAAAGCTGAGACTGGAAACTCATTACCCTGATTCTCTTGGTGTTCCATTCATACCAGATTCTATTTTAGATTCTTCTCTCTTCAGCTCCTCCGCCACCCCCTCCAACAACCACATGTCTACACACAATTTGACTGCAAATTAACATTTAGTTTCCTCTTGGAGGAAGAACGATCTTGATGTCAACTATAACCAAAAATCCGTTTCTGGCTCTTCACTCCATTCTATATTTCCAGAGAGATTACACAATCATTAAACCAGTTACCAATTAAACGAATTTATAACAACGTGAAACTGGAATACTAGCAGAAATGTGCTTCACATGTTAAAAGTACAGTAACTCTTATTTCATAACAAAAGATTCCCACTGGAATTTTAAGGTTAGCTGAGGCAAGAGATGAATATACTCAGAAGACTTACTTCTGGGAAAAAATGTGATTTCAGATGCTCTCTCAATATTCATTAAATGTTAGAAAAGAGGAACGGTTTACTTTGTCTCTGGAAAGGCCCTGGAAGCCTGTAGGGGTTCAGTGGGACACATTTACCCACTTCATAATAAAGGATAATTCTTTAAATTTTGACAGAACTTTTGCTCATCGTGAGAAAAAATGTATACCATCACGGGGAGGTGAAACCAATATCCCGACATCTGTGCCCTTCACCTAGCGCAAGGCTAATAAAAGTCACCGTTGAGTAGAAGGCAATAGAATCACAATGAAGTGATTTCACAGATCTAAGGAAGGCCCACTCCACCTCACTCAGGTATTTTCTCATCAACTGGCTGAAAATACAATCCAGACTTTCCTTCTACTTTAAGGTTTCAATCTCTATTAAAATTAAATTTGGGTATGTACGGTTGTGATGTTTGCACAGCAACATGAATATACTTCATGCCACTGAACTGTACACCTAAAAAGATTAAAGTGGCAAATTTTATGTATATCTTACCACACTAAAAAACAAGCAAACAAACAAACTAATTAAATTTTGATATGTGGGACCATGGTGTTAGGAACATTCTTTAAAATTCTTTCAGATACTTTCCTGAGAATAGATTTGTATGAGGGAAAATGTGTGAGAGAAAATAACACATTTATTGGAGGTCTTTAAGATACTGGGGCTTAAGGTGAAGAAAGGAACTGCAGTAGACCTTTTGGTATAAATGTAATTTGTTCTTTCCTCAGTAAGTATCATTATCCTCAAGTACATATTATAATTAAATGTGAGCTAACAAAAACTGTATCCTAACAGAGGTCCTTAGGGAAATTTGCTTTAATGAAAATGGACAAGAATTATTGTTAATTAGGATATCAGTTATTTTATATAAAACACTTTAAAATTGTTCTAGGGTACTTGAATATGGTTACTGTTATTTTGCAAAAACGAAGAGAGGAATTTGTAACCAAGGTAATCTTGAGGCTGATCCATCTGGATGGTCTCAATTTCTAAATTAGTATAATCAGAATTTATGAGGTTTTAAATGTCTAGATTATATGAGTACCTCATGTCTGATTAGTTCATAATGCATTCTGTACAACATCCAGTGCAGTGGGCACTTAATAAAAATAATTTATATTGAGGAGGACATGCTTATTAATAGATTTTGCAATAATTGATTTACAATATAATGTATTCATGTATTAAATAATGAATTAAATATCTATGTCAGTCACTGTTGCAGGAACTGAGAATATAAACTACATCATTCTTGAATATGGAAGCTGACAGTCTACCGTGGGAGACATTCATGTAAGTAAAGCTTTGGAATATAAATTGAGAAATGCTATAGTTTTAGCAAAACATTATAAGATCACAAAAGAAAAATACACTATTTTGAGTCCAGGATCAGAAAAGACTTCTCATGGAAGGCAACATTTGAGGTAGTTCTTGAAGGAAAATTAGAAATTGGTTGAACTTTGGTGGGAGTAGGCAATAATTGTGCATGCATAGAGATTAACATTGTTAAAGGCCATGACAGGTCAAGAAACTTTATATAAGGGGAATTGGGGAGGATAAGTTGAAAAAGAGGAAGGTCTAGGAAACCTCTTAAAGTGACAAGGCCATTTTTTCATAGAAGACACATCATCACGTTTCCATAGCTTGGGTATTTATTTGGATGGCTTTGGAAGGTTGATAAGGTTATGAGAGCTCTAAAGCTCTCTGAAGCTCCACCTACATTAAAGCATATATTTAGGAACTAACAAAGGATTGGTTTGGTTTGGCAGAAGCATTTAGGTGTTGGGGGGTGTGATAGGGAGAGGTAAGAAAGGTAACCATCACTTCCTTAGTAGAAATAACAGGAGATGAGGATTCCAATGTAGCAAACCAACATTGAAGGACAATTAATACATTCATAAATAAGGAACAGCCTCTCTTTTTATGACTAAGACCATTCATTTGTGTGATTTTAGAAAGAGAATCTGACTTCATTAAAGTCATTAATTCCTATGATTAGGCAACAGCATGTTTAGAATTTATATCAATATCTGAAGTTAACATGTCTTGTATTTTATAGTGGGGTAAGAGCTTCCATCAACAATCTTATATATTCGTCATTGTAATCAAGGCATAACAACTGGGCTTCCCTGGTGGCGCAGTGGTTAAGAATCCGCCTGCCCACATGTATACAATGGAATATTACTCAGCCATAAAAAGAAACAAAATTGAGTTATTTGTAGTGAGGTGGATGGACCTAGAGTCTGTCATACAGAGTGAAGTAGGTCAGAAAGAGAAAAACAAATACCATATGCTAACACATATATATGGAATCTAAAAAAAAAAAATGGTCTGAAGAACCTAGGGGCAGGACAGGAATAAAGACGCAGAAGTAGAGAATGGACTTGAGGACACGGGGAGGGGGAAGGGTAAGCTGGGATGAAGTGAGAGCGTAGCATTGACATATATGCGTTGCCAAATGTAAAATAGATAGCTAGTGGGAAGCAGCCGCATAGCACAGGGAGACCAGCTTGGTGCTTTGTGACCACCTAGAGGGGTGGGATAGAGAGGGTGGGAGGGAGATGCAAGAGGGAAGGGATATGGGGATATATGTATACGTATAGGTGACTCACTTTGCTATACAGCAGAAACTAACACAACATTGTAAAGCAATTATACTCCAATAAAGATGTTAAAAAAAAAAAAAAAAGAATCCTCCTGACATCGCAGGAGACACGGCTTCGAGCCCTGGTCCGGGAAGATCCCACATGCCGCGGAGTACCTAAGCCTGTGCACCACAACTACTGAACCTGCGTTCTAGAGCCCGCGAGCCACAACTACTGAAGCCCACACTCCTAGAGCCCATGCTCCGCAACAAGAGAAGCCACCGCAACTAGAGAAAGCCCACGCCCAGCAACAAAAACCCAACGCAGCTAAAAATAAATAAATTGATGTATTTTTTTAAAAAGACATAACAACTAACTTTAGCTAACAAATAGTTATTTTCATATTACAAGAATAACATCAACTCCAAACCATAAATTTACTAATTGCTCCTCCTTATGGAGCACATAAACTGCTTTCCATGCCTATATTCTGGTTGTTTACATATCAAATATAACTTAGTCTAGGTTCATCTACCAAATTCACATAAATATAAATCCTACAACTAGAGTATTTTCTTCACTTCTCTATCAACTACACGGAACATAAACCAAAGACAAGAATAGCAATTAGTACCTTTGTTATCAGATATCATTTTCTTGCCTTAAATTGTCAATATTAAGGCAGAACACTTTAACCACTTCAATTTTGTTCACTTGAGTGGGGCAGATGTGTAGAGGGAGAGAATACCCAAAAAAAGACCAGAGAGATGTTGCAGAATTACTATAGGGTGTGATCTATATCCCTAGCAAGGCACACTATGGGGCAGATCATTGGCATACCTGCCTAATTGGGAATAATAGGCCAATGGTAGACAGGCAAGTATCAAGCAAATAATTTGGGGATAAAAACATAAGAAGACGTTTGGTCAACAGGCAAAAGCAGACACATAAGCAGAGACACATTAACATGGCAGGCAAGGTAGAGAGAGGTCATGAACAGGAAGGATAATTGAATAGGTAAGGGCATAATAGTTAGCTAGAGGTTGTTACAGAAGATGCTTGAGATAAGAGTTAGTTGGACAACAAATGGGGGTTACGAGAACTCAAGAACTATAAAAGATACAGGAGTGAGTAATGGTGGGCAGACTGCGGAGGGAGCCCAGCAAAGCATGAAGAGAATCAATGATCTCAGTGAAGTTATTGGAGTCAGAGCAATTGAGTGTCCTGGTGAAATCAGGGAGCTTGTAAGAAGATCGTGGTTTGAAATAGAGCTGGGCTGAATGAAGTCCTATTATTGTTGGTGAGTGGTAAATGTAGCGTGAAGGCAAACATTAAACAAAGTTTAGAAGAGCAATGACTCCTCTATCTCTGGCATCTGGCCGGTCACTAAAAATAAATATTGATTGATAGATGGCTTAACATAAATGTTGCTGAGAAAATAGCAAAGGAAGAAGTAGAGAGGAAAAAGTCATCTAAGCGCTAGTTACCCACAAAAGAGAAGGTGATAAAGGGGTGGCAAGGAGAGAAGTGGGTCTAGCCTACCGTAGTTATGATTAGTATATGAGTGAACTTTGAGATATATGCAGTTTAAGGAAAAGTCTCTGGGCCTCAAATTTTTCCACTGAAGAAGGTGGTGTGGGAGGGTTGGACTAATGATCAGTAGGGTCCCCATTCAGCTCTGATACTTCACGGTACATGTTCTAAGGTGCAGCTCTGAGTGTGCCACTGGCATACCTCCTCAACTCCACTGAGTTGAAAGAACCTCCATTGACTTGAAAAAGACCTCTTTGGTGAGCCCATAGAGAAATCTGTGTTCGCAGGAGAGAACAAGAGTTCCACTTGGTAAGATGAACTGGAGAGGTAAGAGGAAATGGGTTCTAACATTTGGTAGGGATTTGAGGTTGTCCTACATAATGGATTAGAATAAAGAGAGAGATAATAAAGAACAAGAGATTGTTTTGGGGATGTCATGAAAGAATGCTATGGGATTACTAGGTTTAAAGAGAGGACCATAGTAATGAGAGGTTTGAAATAAGAACAATAACATGTGAAGAGGGATGGAGGAGGGATTTTATTGAGTAACACAGTAAAGAGCAAGAGTCAGGCAGACAGAGAGAAAGAGAGAATGAATTCAGGGCCACAGGAGGGATGTTAGTCTGAAACCAAACAAGCGATCTTTCACTCTCAGCCTTCTCTTCTGGCTCCTCTTCAATCTGCAAGAACAAACACCTGACTTCTTCATTTCTCCAAGCAATACGGCATAGTGCAAACAAACTTGGTTTGAATACCGCTTTGTACTGGCTGGGTGACTTTGAATAAGTTACTTCAGTGCTCTGTACCTCATTTTTCTCAGTTGCAAAATGGTAATAGTACCTACATCCTAGGATTGTTGTAAGGCTTAAATGAGTTAGTACCCTTTAAGTACCTATAAGGCTTCTTTCCACTCCTCCAACCTACAGCCAATCAAGTCCTCACAACTGCTACCTCAACCTTGATGTTACTCCAATGTCCAAAGTAGGGACCTAAAGGATAAAAGGCTGGTGGGTCACAAAATCCTGTTAAATGTCATGTGATCAGCCTCTTACAATGGAATGCGCACTACATATGGAATAAGACAGAACTAGGTTCAAATCCAATTTCTGTCACTTAGAAGCTGTTTTAACCTTGGTTAATTACTTCTCTGAGCCTTAGTTTCCACACCCTTGTTGTGAGGGAGAAATGTAATAACAAATATAAAGTGGCAGGTACACAGTAAGCATCAATAAACTTTAATCCTCTTTCTATTTTTTTCAACACCAAATTTCTGGAGTGAGTTCTTAACACTGTGTATTAAAAATCTTTGGATTTTTCTACCCTCAACTTGGCTTTTTAAGGTCAATAAAAACCTCAGTGCCACATCAAAGGATAGTTTTTCTTTATCATATCTACTTCTCTGCTGTTGTTGATACCATGAATCACTACATACTCCTAAACACATTCTCCAATCTGGGCCTCAGGAATATTAGTCTTCATCTGGTTTGCATCTCCTATCTTTGGCTTCTTCTATAGTATCTGTTTCCATACTTTCACATCAAAGCATTTCCCACTGGCCTTAAGACTCCCATTTGGGATTTTTTATTGCTATACAAATGAGGTCCTGTCTGTTCTTAGACGAACTGTTAGAGATCCCCAAATCAAAGAGACTTAGAGATCTTTGTACTACGGGAAGAGGAGAAAAGTTAGTTATTCTAAAAGATGTCAACAAGAGAGATGGAGGTACATCTTCCTTGACTGAATTAATAAATCAGCCAAGCTAAAAGTTCTATCAAGAGAGATTAGCAGTTCCGTGCTGATTGCCCATAGCATTGGCTTCTGCTGAAATTCTGAAACCACCAAGTTGCACAATTCTGAATGTGGTGGGTTTACTGTACCAGGGTCAATACCATCTGTCTCCTGGATTCAATTATCGTCTCTGTGGATGACACACAATTCTACTTGTCTGCGCTGAGCTTAATCCATGGGTTCAGTCCTGTATAACTAAGGCAACCATATTTTCTGCACCAAAAATCAGGAGACATATGCATGACCTGACAAAGGATTTTTTTTCTGATCTGTGAATTATTCATATGAAGACTTGCAAAGATTCAAAAATTCAATCACATTCAGTTGTACTTTTAATGAATTTACTTTACGGAAAAGATTTCTAGCAGATGTCTATCAGTGTCACCGTCAGTGTGAGCATACATGTATCCTTTGTGGCTTCCTTCAGGCTAAACTTTCCTATCGTAAATGGGAAATTTGATCATTTTTTCTTAACATCCTGAATGAGGTAACTTAGGGTAATGTTCAACTCATCTAACCCCTGCACACATTTAATTAGTTTTTAAATTATCACTTCTTTGAGAAAAAAAGCTTTTTCTTTCTATTCTATTCTCCTTAATTCTGCTGTCACCGTCATCATACAGGCAGGTGGCTCATCAACTGATGTGTGCACCAGGAACAACTGGAGAAACCTATTAAAATGACCAATTCCTGGGCTCCACCTCCACAGGGCTTGATTTGATAGAGCTGGCATAGGGCCCAGAGATTTGCAGCTTTAACAAGCTTCCAGTTGTTTCTGGTGCAGGTGGTCAAAGGACCACACTCCTGTAACACTGTTCTGTGTGAACTATCTACTTTGTTATTAATGTTTAAATTCAACTCTTTTAGCAGAGGTTTGTATTTTTGACCATAAAATGATATTGAGGGGAAAGTTAATGTCTGTGATTCAACTTGAAGATAAAACATGTGCCTTGTATATTTAATCATGATACGGTATGAATCCAGACACCTACTGGGCTCATTATAAAAGCACTGTACTCTAATTGTGGGCAAAGTACCTGATGAAGAAAAAAATAGCCCCTTGAGATAGGGTTGAAGAGTCGAGGACTAAACAATCTTGCCTATGGTGCTAAGGAATTTGCATTTTACTCAGTAGATCGATGGGAAGCAATTGATGAGTTGTAAAGAGGAGCAACTTTAGCACACTTAGATTTTAGAAGGTAATTCTCAGGTCATAATTTGAAGAATATATGAAAAGAGTACATAGTTAGGGAGGTTAATTAGGAACCTGTTGCAATAATTATTTTCAGTTGAAGAAAAAGAAGGAAATTGAGTACAACCAGGTTTCTGATTTTGGTGATGGAGTTGATGTTAATAATTTTTTTTTTAAATAGCCCCTTGAGGGCTGAAGCTGCATATCAAGAATCACAGCATAATAATGGTAATAGCACAAGTAAAACTTACAAAATGGACCCATGAATGCCTGACTACAGCTTGTTTTCATTTTTTATTTCAATCTTATTTGAGACTTTTTATATTATTAATAAACTGCTTATGTTCAACTAATAGTAACTTTGGGTACCTATGAATGCCCATCTTAGTATGCAAACTTATAGAGAGCCCACAATCTCACTTTAATATTGCACACAGTCTAACTCCATATTCACTTTCTCATCTGTGATGGTGCGGGCATCCATGGCCAGAGGAGAATAGGATCTAATGCCAGAGTAGACCTAGATGTTTGTGAGCAACAGTGATAACAGAATATGAAGTAGTCTAAAGTTCCATCTCGGGAGGTTACACTGCCTACACACCAGAGGATCCACTACATTATAACAGGACTACACTTTTAGAAACACTGGTCCAGGTCCTCCTGTATTGTCTCCTCTAGTATAGGACCTATACTCTTGGAATCTTCTTCCTGTTCAGTCTCAGTGGCTCCTTCAGCATCTCGCAGGAGTATTCGTGTCCTCTCCTACCATTAACCAATTTTTTTCCATTGCTTACATTTTATCTTGTTTCCTCTGTAATCACTGCTTTCTCAGACATCATTTGTTTAGTCCTGTATAGGCCTCCTTGCAAAAGTAATCCTTTTCTATTACTATACTTGCAAATATTCCAGGATAAAGTAAAAACCTTTTTGATGTTTCTTGGCTGGGGTAAGCTATTTTTCTAATTCATAGGCATGCTGAGGCCCTTTGCCACCTTCTTATCTTGTACAAGATTAACACTTTGTCCAGTGAAGTTATCATTCTGCTCCTGTGTTTGTTGGTTTGGAGAGAAGAACTATAGATACGTTCTTCTTTTTTTTTGTTTACATTTCTTTCTATAAATGTTAATATACTATACAAAATATTTTCTACATTGCATTTCATTTAATAATCTATCTTGGACATCTTTCCATATCAGTAATATAGATCCTCCTCTTTCTTTTAAACTGCTGCCAGGTATTCCATTTTATGAATGTACAACAACTAATTTAACCAATCCCCTAATGAAGGATGCAAGGTTTTTTCAAGTTTTTGCTTTTACAAACAGTGCTGCAATAAACATTCTAGTACACACATTACATGCACATGTGCCCCTAGAATAGTGAATCACAGGATACATGCATTTTTATATGGATATATATGACCAATTTATTATCTACCGAGTTTACACTCCATCGATGTTTTAAAACTAAGTAAAAATTTCTTCCCTTATGAACAATAAAAATCTTCCTGACTTTATGCCATTTCAACATTTTAAATAATTTTTTATTTAAAATTAATATATTCTTCCTTTAAAACATTTTAGAGTAAGCTAAATCCCCTTTTGGCCACCATTGTCAAATCTGGTCTAACCAGTCCTGCCCTCAAAGTAACCATCATTTTGAGGTTGCATGTTATGGTATGTATTCCTCTTGACTCTTTTCTGTGTACCGACAATACATAAGTGGAGCTATAGAAGAGATATAATATACTTTGAAGTTTGATAGTTTGATTTTTTGTACATAAATGGTATCGTATTAGGCATATCATTTTGCATCTTTTTAAAACTTAACCATAAATGTTTCAGTTCGCGCTACATTGATTGAGGATTAATATATTAAAAAGGTATTATTTCTTGCTCAAGTTACATGTCCATTGAGGGTTAGAGGGCTCTGCTCATTGGACTCAGGGACCCAGACTGCTGGAGCAGTCACCATTTTGAACACTGACAGTCCACATGGCAGAAGAAAAAGCTTTTCAGAGTTTCCCACTTGCCACAGAAATAATAACTCGTTGACCAGAACTAGACACAGTCCTAATCAACCACAAGAGAACCACTGAGTGCAGTCCTACTGTGTGCCCAGAAGCAAAGGAGAACTGAATAACAGTGAAGATCACTAATTACTCTAATAATCAGCAAAGTTGACGTCATAGGGCATACGCATTTCCCACTTTAATATACACACCCAAATTAAATTCCAAAGTGGCTACACCAATTTGCATTCCCACTGTCAGACTGTGAGCATATGTATCTCCCCATGTTCTTCTCAACACTTGTTATTATCATGGTATTTTTGTTTGTTTGTTTTCCAGTCTAATGAGGAAGAAAATGATGCCGATATAACGTATTTTTTTCTGATTGCTAGTGGAGTTAAGCATCTTTTCATTTGTATTGGTCATTTGTATTTCCTCTTCTGTAACTTACATGTTCATGTATTTGGCCATTTTTCTATTAAGTTGTTTTAAGTATTCTTACAAATTTGTAGAAGTTCTTTATATATTATGGATATGAATCTTTATCTGCTAGGTACATTGCAATTGTCACTAGATTAAATTGTCCATTTGTTTTTTATTATTCTCCATAGGCACAGAAAACAATTACTTTGAATCTCTCACATAAAGTCCTCTGAAATATTTGAAAATAGTCAGGTCACTCCCTAAATTTCTCTTCTTTGGGCTAAATAGCCGCAATTCTCTTAACCTTTCCTCATAGGATTGATATTTCAGTTTCTTTAATCACATTTCCACTTTGTTTACACTTTGTTACTCTAGTAGCCTACTATAAACACCATACACTTCTAAATTATATAACTGGCCTGCTTTGTTTCTTTCTTCTTCTCTTTTTAATTAGCAGCGAATAAGCTTAAAGCTAAATTTGCTTTCCACCAACAGAAAAGACATATGTCTTTATAACTTGCATGTTTGAGCCCCATTCCTAGTCTTACATCTTCACACTTGTTTATCTTTCTTCTTTGCCATCTAATTTTATTTACATTATATTTTATTTCATGTGCCATTATAAGATGTATAATTATATTTCTGGGAAAAGGCAAGGTATAAATAAATGGGTAAGGGGACAGAGAAAGAGAGAATAAGAGAGTTCTGAGAAATTTGTAATATAAACGCCCATCTCCCAGAACTACTTAATCCTAATTTTACCCCAGTATTTCGTTGGCACTTTCCCACAAAAACTTTATGCTATAGATTCTGGTAAATTCTGATCCTCTCCATCCTACTCAGTCTTTTCCTTTTACACATGCACCTAAACATCTGTCCATCTTAAAAGTAACAACTTGTACTTTTCCCTTTTAAGTTTTATCCTGTTGTTGTAGGGACATTTCCCCCAATTGGTCAAAGTCATTTTGAATTGAATTCTGTCTTTGAGAATATTTAGCAGCCCCTGTGTCATTTTGTATCATTTGCAAACTTGATGAGTTTTTCCTCAAACACATATCTCAGGCATAATAAAATTACGTACTTAAAGACAATCGCCATCTTGATAGTTTGATTAGAGCGTCATCATTTTCTGATTGCTGAGGATGTCTATTAGCACAGCTATTTACTCTAGTCTTAGTTTATACTATCAAGTAGTGTTCCTGCTAAACAGAATCACCAGAAATACAATGCCCCTTACAAGACAATGCCCCCAGACCTGCGGAGAACAACTGGGAACCCCTAGAAAGCTCTCAGGTGAATTTCTGTGGCTTTGTCATCTCTCACTCCAGATAGGACCTGGGTCAAATCTCTTAAAAGTTACTGTGCCTTCTTTTCAAAAACTCTTGTTATAGCCCTCACTGTTGCTCCTTGTCTATGCCCATCACCCATACTTTGTGCCACCGTTAGTTGCTCTAGTTCCCTTTATATTGTTAGACCACTATGTCGTATAGTAAAATGTCATCTTGTTCAGTGTTGTTCCAAGAAGAAAAACACCGAGGCAAGGAGACTTTAACTTGCTATAAGCAAAACCACTCTTACAATTAAGGCCTTTCCAACAATGGAACAGACTGTTCCTTGACGTAGATAACTCCTGAACCCCAGAGGTATTCAAGCACAGGTTAGAAAGTTCCCATTTCTCCCCTAAATTATACCATCTGTCATCATTAAAACCAATTAAATTTTAAAATGGAAATATCTATTTTTTTTGCTGAATATACTTGAATGTAGTAAAACATTAAAATAGTACAGAAAAAATGAAAGCCCTCATTATTTCAACCCCCAGGGATCCCCAGTGTTAACAGTTTCCTGTTCATTCTTCTAGACATTTAATTTGTCTATATAAACACCTTGGTTTTTACACAAATGAGATCCTATTATATATGATGTTTTGCAAATTTTTTGTCCACTTAAAAGGTTAGATATCTTTCCATGTCAAGAATAAATATTCTTGTACTGTAACATTATATAAATTCTGTTAATTTATAGACTATGCACCAAACTCAAAATCATGGAGAATCAAAAAATGAGTTACAATGAGATTATCCTATACATGCTGTTTTTTCAACATTTTATAAATTAAAGTGTAGTTGATTTACAATGTTGTGTTAGTTTCAGGTGTATAGCAAAGTGATTCAGTTACACACACACACACATATTGTGTGTGTGTGTATATGTGTATATATATATATATATATATATATATATACACATACATACATATATATGTTCTTTTTCAGATTCTTTTCCCTCATAGGTTATTACAAAATATTGAGTATAGTTCCCTGTGCTATACAGTAGGTCCTTGTTGGTTATTTATTTCATATATAGTAGTGTGTATATGTTAATCTCAAACTCCTAATTTATCCCTCTCCCCTTTCCCCTTTGGTAACCATAAGTTTGTTTTCTATGTCTGTGGGTATATTTCTGCTTTGTAAATAAGTTCATTTGTATAATTTTTTTAGATTCCACATATAAGCGATATCATATGATATTTGTCTTTTTCTGCCTGGCTTACTTCACTTAATACGATTATTTTCAAACATTTAGAAAAGTTGAAAGAAATATGCAGCAAATTCCTATATGCTCATCACCTTGATTCTTCACTTGTTAACATCCTGTTTGCTTTACACATATCTGTCAGTCCATTAATCCCTCTTAATTTTTGATATATTTCACATGAAATTGCAGATACCAGTACAAATTACCCCTAAATACCTTTGTATGAATAACTAGAGTCCAATATTTGTTTATGACTTTTTAAAAACTATTTCCAGCTTTATTGAGGTATAATTGACAAATAAAATTGTAAGATATTTAAAGTGTACAATGTGATGATTTTATATTACATGTACATTGTGAAAAGATTCCTCCCATTGAGTTAATTAATACATCCATCACTTCACATATTTACCTTTTTCTTTTTCTTTCTTTCTTTCTTTTTCTTTCTTTCTTTTTATTTTTTATGAGGACATTTAAGTTCTACTCTCTTAACAATTTCAGTGTCATCAACTATAATCACCATGTTATATATTAGATCCTCAGACCTTATTTATCTGATAACTGAAAGTTATACACTTTTACCAACCTCTCCCTATTTCCTCCCACAGTCCCTGACGACAACTTTTCTCTTCTGTTTCTACGAGTTCAACTTATTTTTTTAATTTAATTTAATTTTTTTTATATTTGGAATTTTTAGAAAAATCTTTATTGGCGTATAATTACTTTACAATGTGTGTTAGTTTCTGCTTTATAACAAAGTGAATCAGCTATACATATACATATATCCCCATATCTCTTCCCTTTTGCGTCTCCCTCCCTCCCACCCTCCCTATCCCACCCCTCTAGGTGGTCACAAAGCACGAGCTGATCTCCCTGTGCTATGAGGCCGCTTCCCACTAGCTATCTATTTTACATTTGGTAGTATATATAAGTCCATGCCACATGTAAGTGATACCATGCAGTATTTGTCTTTGTCTGGCTAATTTCAGTTAGTACAATGCCCTCCAGGTTCATCCATCTTGTCACAAATGACAGGATTTCCTTCTTTTTTAAGTCTGAATAATATATATATTATTATTATTTTATTATTTTATATATATATATATATTTATACACACACCTCTTAGCTATTGTGAATAATGCTATTAACATAAGAGAACAGATGTCTCTTCAAAATAATTATTTTATTTCCTTTGGATATATACCCAGAAATGGAACTGCTGGATTGTATAGTAATTCTATTTTTAATTTCTTAAGGAAACTCCATACTGTTTTCCATAGTGGTTGTACCAGTTTACATTCCCACCAACTGTGCACAAGGGTTCCCTTATCTCTACATCCTCGCCAACATTTGTTAGCTGTTGTCTTTTTTGAGGATAGCCATTGTGACAGGTGTGAGGTGGTATCTCATTGTGGTTTTGGTTTGCATTTCCTTAATGATTAATGATGTTGTGCATCTTTTCATGTGTCTGTGGACCATCTGTTTGTCTTCCGTGGAAAAAATGTCTATTCAGGTCCTCTGCCCATTTAAAATTTTTTTCCTGTTTTATTGAGAAAAATTGGCATACATCACTGTAGAAGTTTAAGGTGAACAGCATGATGATTTGATTTACATATATCGTGGAAAGATTACCACAATAGGCTTTGTTACCATCAATCATCTCATACAGATACAATAAAAAGAAAAGAAAAAAATGATCTCCTTGTGATGAGAACTCTTTAGGATCCACTCTCTTAACTATAGTTAACACTGCTATATATCATATAGCAGTGTTAACTACAGTCATCATGTTGTACATTACATCTCTAGTACATAATTTATCTTATAACTGGAAGTTTGTACCTTTTAACTACTTTCCTCCAATTTCCCCTCCCCCTACCCCATGCCTCTGGTACCACAAATCTTATCTTTTTTTCTATGAGTTTAGTGAGGGGTTTTGTTTGTTTTTTGTTTTTAAATTCCACATGTAAATTAAATCAGACAATATTTGTCTTTCTCTACCTTATTTCACTTAGCATAGTGCCTTCAAGATCTGTCCATATTATCGCAAATGGTAGGATTTCCTCATTTTTATGGATGAATAATATTCCGTTTTATATATATATATATATATATATATATACATACATACATACATACATACATACATACATACATACATACCACGACTTCTTTATCCATTCACTCACTGATGGACATTCAGGTTGTTTCCATGTCTTTTTTCCCATTTTTAAATTTGGCTACTTGGTTTTTCTTGATATTGAGTTGTATGAGTTCCTTTTATTTTTTGGATATTAAACCCTTATCAGATATATGGTTTGCAAATATTTTCTCCCATTCTGTAAGGTTGCCTTTTCATTTTTGTTGACGGTTTCCTTAGCTGAGCATAAGCTTTTATTTTGATGTAGTCCAACTTTTTTTATCTTTGTTTTTGTTGCCTTTGTTTTGGTATCAAATCCAAAAAATCATTCCCAAGACCAATGTCGAGGAGCTTACTCCCTATGTTTTTTTCTAGGATTTTTAGAGTTTCAGGTATTACATTCAAGTCTTTAATACATTTTGAGTTGATTTTTGTATATGGTGTGAGTTAGGGGTCCAGTTTCATTCTTTTGTATGACCCTTTAATTACATAAAATTCACATACAGTGAAACACACAAATGTTAGGGGTACCATTTAATGAGTTTTTAAAAATGCATACACGCATACAACCCAAGACCCATTGAGATAGACACATCGCTTCCAAAAGTTCTTACTGCATACTGTTTCGTAGTGCACTCTTTTTGCAGTTAAAAGCATATTGTGATCATCTTTTGTTTCTAATAAATATAGATCTTATTTCTCTTTTTACATTGTAAATGTGAAATACGTCCATGATGAAAATTCAAATATCTTTTTTTCTCAAGTGGTGAGATCATATAAACAATACTGTTCTGCACCATGGTTTTACTTTTATCACATTACAACATATCTTGGATATCTTTCCATTCCAGTACATGCTGAGCTACTAAATTCTTTTAACAGATACATACTATTCAATAATATGAATTTAACATAATTTATATAATCATCCCCCATTGATAAATATTTGAATTGTCCAGTTTTTCATATTGGCAAACAAGGTTACAATAAAAAACTTTGGATATTTATCTCCACATTTGTTTTATATATTCTTAGGACAGAGTTCCAGAAATGGGATACGGGGACTTTTAGGCAGAGTTCACTCCAACACACAGTCTACACACCCAGAAAACAGTGTGTGCTATTTCTGTTATTTGGAAGTGTGTTTTCCAGGTTTCGTCAGCTGTCAAGATAAAACTTATATTCTAAGACAGGGGAGGCCAAATTAGGTATCAAAGGATGGAAAACCAATCTGGGGCTTCTGGGCTAGGAGTCCAAGTATCACAAAGCTCATGGACAAAGGGAGTTGGAACAATCTTTATAATAATAATAATGATGATTAACACCTGAAAACAATGTATCATCAGCCCCATAAAGGAAAAAATGAGGAAGGAAGATTAATTACCCAGGGAATACATAAATGCCAGAAATCTAGAGCAGTGGTTTTCAAACTTGAATTCATATCAGAATCACCTGCAGGGTTTGTTAAAAACCAGGTTGTTAGGCCCTACCCGAAGAGTTTCTGATTCATCAGGTCTTTGGTAGGACCTGAGAATTTGAGTTTCTAACAAGTTGTCAGCAGCTGATGCTGCTAGTGCAGGTCGTACTGCAAAACACTTATCTAGAGAAGACTAGAAAGATAATTCTCATATTTTAACCAATATTGGCCAAAATCTTGTTCTAATTTTCACTTAGTCCACATGGACAAATTCATGTAGATAGAGATCTAGTGATAACTATTTCTTTCAACTTTTGTTTGGATGGGGTTTTTTCTAAGTGTTTATGAAACCATGCCAATTTCCCTTTAATCTCTGCTCCCTTAATGTTCCATATCTCTCAATCTCCATTACAGGACTGATATTAGAATTTAAAATTTAGTGAAAAACATCTTTAGTAACTGAATTATCATGTGGCAACATCTAAAATGGAGGTACAGATCTTTTTCACATATGCCTACATAAAGCCTATCTAGACAAAATGGCACAGATTTAATGTGTGTACTGGAAAGTTGAATTAACTACCTTTCTCTAGATGGAATGTGTATTAATTCTGTTAATTTAAAACATTACATGCTAAAATCAAAATAATGCTGAATCAGAAAAAGAGAACTACAAGTATGAGTGCTTCTTTATGCATACACATAGTATTCCTCAGGGTTATTTAACTTTTGAGACATGAAATTTACTAGTCCTTCAGGAACATGCCACCTCCATATATCACAAAATTTCTTGTAAAAAATATATATGTAAAATAAATATGATTACTTTCCTCATTCTGTTATTTATCTTATTTTTACATGATTGATATCTTAAATAAAACAAAACTTCACTTATAAATAAAAAGACTAGCCAAAGTACTATGGCGGGGGGAGATAAATTAGGAGTTTGAGATTAACATATACACGCTACTATATAAAATAGGTAAACAACAAGGACCTACTGTATAGCACGGGGAACTATACTCAATATCTTTTTTTTTTTATACTCAATATCTTGTAATAACCTATAATGGAAAAGAATCTGAGAAAGAATATACATGTGTATATATATATGTGTGTGTGTGTGCATGTGTGTGTGTGTGTCTGTGTGTATAACTGAATAACTTTGCTGTACACTTGAAACTAACACAACATTGTAAGTTAAATATACTTCAATAACTATCAGATTGTGCAGCTCAAAAGCACATATGTTTCCAATAAACATTTACTGAACACCCACTATTTACTATTCAGTAGGTGCTAGGAGTACAAAGAGACAAGGGTTCCTGCCCTTAAGTAGTTCACAGTTTAGTGGGGAAAACAGATGTTAATAAATAACTGTAAGGCTATGTGAGAAGGGCTATTATAGAGGCATGAAGAAAATACTGGGGAATCTAAAGGAATAAACTGCTATTTTTTTCTTGAGAAATTAATAAGGTCTTCATAAAGATTGTGACATTTGAATTGGATCTTGAAGGTGTTGCCTGGTGAAAAAGATAAAAAAAGGCCATTTCAGGCAAAGGGACTTTTACCCAGGCAGATGTTTGGACGTATGAAAGAGCTTAATGTGCTCAGGAAAGAGCAATGAATTTGGTGTGGCTGGGTTCTAGGTGATAGGGTTGGAAGCAAAAAAAAAAAAAAAAAAAAACCCCAAACCAACCAAACAAACAAAAAACTTGAGCAGGAACAGGAGAGAGTGATACGGACTGAATTGTCCCTCAAAATTCATTTGTTGAAGGCTTAACCTCTAATGTGACTGTTTTTGGAGATACTGCTTTTAGGAAGTCATAAGGGTAAAGTCTTAATCCAATAGGATTGGTGCCCTTATAAGAAGAGGGAAAGAGAACTCACACTCTCTCTCCAGGCACATGCACTGAGGAAAGGCCGTGTGAGGACACAGTGAGAAGGTGGCCATCTCAAAGCCAGGAAGAGAGGCCTCACCAGAATCTGACCATGCTGGCACCCTGATCTCAGATTTCCAGGCTCCAGAACTATGAGAAAATACATTTCTGTCGCCCAATCAATAGTATTTTGCTATGGCAGCCTGAGAACACTAAGAGGGCATTGCTGAGTTGATTTTGCACAAGAAGTTATGATAAAACCTTAGAGTAAGTTGGGATTTCTGAGTTCATCTCGACCAAGTGCCCACTGAGTGCAAGAATCAATTCTACAGTATCCCTTGGCTTGAAGCTATCCAGTGATAAAGGACTTACTATTCAATGATGCAGCCCATATCATAATGGATAGCTTTGATAGTTTGAAAAGTCTTATATCAATATGTAACCTGTCTTCCTCTAATTGCCACTGTCCTTTATTTTGTTCTCTAGAGCCACCCAGCACAGATGGGTAACTCTAAGATTGCTAGATCTAAGAAGCAGCAAGGATTCATTTAAGAAAACCTGAGACCCCTTTCAACTCTACATTTATAAACTGACCTAAAGTTGAAGACCTGTGCTTGTACCAAGAACCATATTTGGAAAATGTATACTGACTAGGAATTTCTACCAGAAAATTGTATCTTAAATCATTTACCTGATGTCTGCAACAGGGATCCTGTGATAGCTGATGCTACACCCAAGCTATGTCCCATCTGATCATAACCCACAGGTTGAGGTTCCCTGTGGCTTTATTTCCTCCAGAATTTCAAGAATTCTCAGTGTTTCCACAGCAGGCACTAGCATGCATGTATTCTGTTATTACAACAAAATTATTTCTTTGCACATAGAAGACTGGAAGTTTACCTGGGTTATAAAGCACGACCTAATGGAAATACCCTAGGTTATTGATCAGAACAATGGGGTTTGGTTCTCCCCGTGTACTCACCTAGAAATCATGACTTCGCATGGGGAAGTATCTAATACTTCTGGGCCTCAGTTTCTTCATCTCTAATACATGAATATTATTTGCCTTTCCATTACGACTATGTGGTAAGAATAAAATGAAAAGTTCTTTAGAAACAGTCTACACAGACTTGTTCTAAGACCTCTGTAGAGACTTATTTTTCTGAGAAGATGTAGTAGACATACTTTTTAAAATTTCTTTCACTAAGAACAACTTTATATATGGAATGAATATACATATATATATTATTTTGTTATATGTTTGGTACTTATATATCAAACACAAGAAAAGAGGAGAAGAAAAGGCAGAGTGACTAGAAACCTCAGGATCTGAAGAATAACATGGTAGTGAGTTCCCTAGGTTTTCTTTTTGCCTCATATATCCCAGACTAGGTGCTGGAGGAGCCAGCAACCCAGAAATGCTAATGGGCTTGGACAAAATAAAGCCTCCAACAAAATCTTGCTTTCTCTAGCCAAAGGACAAGTAAAGAGGCAGCCTAGCAAGACAGAAATCTTTTAGACAATACAGACTCTACTCCAGCTAAACACCACAGGAAAAAATCTGTGGTCATTTACATACCAGCAAAGGCCAAGTAGGAAGCCAAGTCTTCCAGGCTAGCCAGGCTGTAATGAAGTGCCCCAAACACTCTGCTAGGGTGGTGTCACAGAAGGACAAGTAGGGAGCTGGGACTTCATTCCTGCTGGGAAGTAATGAGGTTCTCCTCCTCCCCCTGCCTGCTGACTCCCACTACTGCAATGTTAGTGGAGACCATGTGGGGAGCCTGGACCCCCCACTCCCATCTGGCAGTGACAAAGCACCACTCCCCCTCCTCTCTAGGGCAGTGTCAGAAAAGGCCTAGAGAAGAGTAAAACTTTCACTAACCCCAGTGATAAGGAGACCATCATCTGGTGGTGTCAGTGAAGGCTACTTGGGGAGCATTAATGAGGAATACCTGATCCTCCCATTCAGGGAGGTATCACTGTAGGCCAAGCGGAGAGCCAGAACTCCCACATTCTTTTGGCAGTAATAAAGAGACCCCTCTTTATTACACAGGCCAAGTAGGGAAACTGGACTTCTACTTCCACCTGGAAGTAATTAAGTGGCACTCTCATTTCCTCTGATGGCATGGTCTTAGGGGAGACCAGCTGAAGCAGAAAGTTTAAATAGGAATGAGAGTCTCATAATATCTGAAAGCCAGGTTTCAATAAAAAAATCTTTTGTAATAAGAATCAGGAAGATGTCTAACTGAATGATAAACAGACAATAAATAAATATCAACACCGAGATAACAGAGATATCCGAATAATCTGACATGGATTTTAAAATAGCCTTTATAAAAATGTTTCAACAGCAATTATGAACACATTTGAAGCAAATGACAAGATAGAAAGCCTCACGAAAGAAAAAGAAGCTTTCAGCAAATAAATAGAACATATAACACAGAACCAAATGTAATTCAGCAAAGTTGTAGGGTACAAGATCAACACATAAGCATTATTTGTACAACTATATACTAGCAATGAACAACCTGAAAAGGAAATTCAGAAAAAATTCCATTTAAAATAGCATCAAAAAGAATAAAACACACAGGAATAAATTTAAGCAAATAGGCACAAGATTTGTACAACTGAAAATTATAAAACACTGCTGAAATAAAGAAGACCTAAATACATGGAAAAAGATTCTGAGTTCATGAATTAGAAGATTTAATAATGTTAAGAGGGCAATACTCCTCAGAGCAATCCACAGATCAAATGAAATAGCTATCAATATCCCAACAGCCTTTTTTCCATAGAAATGGAAAAGTTTATGCTAAAATTCATATGGAATTGCAAGGTACTCAAATAGCCAAACAACCTTGAGAAAGAACAAAGTTGGGGGACTCACACTTCCCAATTTCAAAACTTATTACAAAGCTGCCCTAATCAAAATACTGTGGCATTGGCATAAGGATAGACATATAGGTCAATAGAATAGAATAGAGAAACCAAAAATAAACCATCAAATTTATGGTCAGTTGACTTTCAACAAGAGTGCCAAGACCATTCAACAGGAAAATAATATTTTCTTCAATTAATGAGGCTGGAACAACTGGATGGCCACTTGCAAAATAATGAAGTTCCATACATTTCACACTTTATACAAAAATTAACATGGATCAAGGACCTAAACATAAGAGCTAAAACCTTAAAACTCTTAGAAGGAACCATAGGGGTAAGTCTTCATGATCTTGGATTTGGCAATTGTTTCTTAAATATAACACCAAGAGCACAAGCAACAAATAAAGAAAACAAAGAAAAATATTTAAATTAGACTTTATCAAAATTAAAACCACTTGTGGATCAATGGTCACAGTCAAGAAAGTGAAAAAACAACTCATAGAGTGGGAGAAAATACTTACAAATCATATATCTGATAAGGATCTAGTATCCAGAATATATAAAGAACTCTTACAATTCAACAACAAAAAACAAACAACCCAATTGAAAATGGGCAAAAGACTTGGATAGACATGTCTCCGAAGACGACATAGAAATGGTCAATAAGCATATAAAAAGATGCTCAGCATCATTAGTCATTAGGGAAATGCAAATAAAAACCACAATGAGATACCACTTCACCCCCACTAGGATGTATATAATAATAATAATAATAATAATAATAATAATAATAATAATAATAAAACAGAGGATTACAAGTGTTTGTGACAATGTGGAGATATAATCCTCATACATTTCTGGTGGGAGTGTAAAAAAGTGAGGCTGCTGTGAAAAAATGTTTGGCAATCCTCAAAAATTTAACATAGAATTACTATTTGACCCAACAATTCCATTCCTGGATATATACCCCAAAGAACTTAAAACAGATGTTCAGAAAAAATTCTTATACACAAGTGTTCACGGTAGCATTATTCACAATAGCCAAAAAGTAGAAACAACACACACGTCCATAAAGTGATTAATGGATAAACAAAATGTGACATATCCCTACAATGGAATATTATTCAGCTATTAAAAGAAATGAAGTACTTATACATGCTACAACATGGATGAACCTCAAAAACATGCTAGGTGAAAGAAGCCAGACATAAAAGGCTACATATTGTATTATTTCATTTATATGATATATCCAGAACAGGCAAATCAATAGAGACAGAAAGCATATTAGTGGTTGGCTGGGACTTGGTGGAGAGAGGAATGGGAAGTGACTACGTATGGGTATGAGGTTACTCCTTGGGGTAGTGAAAATGTTCTGGAACTAGATAATGGTGATAGTTGTACAACATTGTGAATGTACTAAATATCACTAATGCTAAATTTTCTGTTATAGGTATTTTATCACAATTAAAGAAAAAGACACAAATGGACGTTTTAGAACTAAGAAATCACAGTAAACAAAATAAAATAAAAACCACAATGAATAGACTCAAGAACAGAATGGAGGGGACAAATGAAAAAAGTAGCAAAACTAAAGTTAAAACAATAAAAATTATGCAATTTGAACAACAGAGAGAAAATAGATTTTAAAATTAAACAGAGCCTTAGGGATCTGTGAGACAGTAACAAAAGATCTACCAGTCATGTACCTGGAGTACTGGAAGGCAAGAAAAAGAGAGCAGTGCTGAAAAAAAAAAATTGTTGAAAACTTGCCACATTTTACACAAGACATAAAGCTACAAGTTCCAGAAGATTTTCAACCCCCAAAAGAATCCACACCAAAATATCATGGTCAGACTTCTGAAAATTAATGACAAAATTAAACTGGCAAACAGCCAGAGAAAAATGACATCTTGCTTATAGGGGACAAATAATTCAAGTTATGGTAGATATCAATAATTACATTGAATGTAAATGGTCTGATGACAACAATTAAAAGACAAGAATTGGCAAATTGGATTTTAAAACATGACCAAACTATACACTGTTTAAAAGAAATTCATGTCAAATATAAGGATACAGGCTGGTAGAAAGTAAAATGAGAGAAGATATATCATACAAAAATTAATAAAAGTAAAGCAGGAGTGGATATATCAGATAGACTTCAGGGCAAAGAAGATTACTCAAGGCAAAGAGCAGCATCATATATTATTTAAACGGTCAATCCACCAAGAACACATAGCAATTCTTAATGCCTATGCACCAAACAACACAACTGCAAAATATGCAAAGCAAATACTGATTAAAAATGAAAGGAAAAATAGTCAAATTCACATTTATAGTTGGAAACTTAAACACAGTTTTCTCAACAATTGATAGAACAACTAGACAGAAAATCAGCTAGTTTATACAAGATCTCAACAATGTCATCAACTGAAAGGATCTTAGAGATACTTATTGAACACTCCACCTGACAACAGTAGAATACATACTCTTTTCAACTGCCCGCAGAACATATATCAAAGTTGACCATATCCTGGGCCATAAAACAAATGTGAAAGAATTGAAATATGCAGTGTTTTCTCTGACACAATGGAATCACGTTACAAATCAATAACAGAAAAATAAACAAGAAAATCTCTAAACACCTGGAAGCTAAACAACACACTTCTAAATAATTCATGGGTCAAATAAGTCTCAAGTGAAATAGAAAATAGAAAAATAAAATAATATACCAAATTTTGTGAGTTGCAGCTTAAGCAATGATGAGAGGGATATTTATAGCATTAAATGCTTACATTAAGAAAGAGGCAAAGTCTTAAGTCAATAATCTAAACTCCCACCTCAAGAGACTAGAAAAAGAAGAGCAAAATAAGCCCAAAGAAAGCAGAAGCAAAATTATAATAAAAGTAAGGGAAGAAATCAATAAAATCGACAACAAAAATTCAATGAAATTCAAAATTCAAAAAAAAATTCAATGAAATTCAAAGGTGTGATTCTTAGAAAAGATGAATAAAATTGACAAACCTCTAGCAAGGAAGACAAAATAAAAAGAAAGGACATCAAAAGGATAATAAGAGAATAGTAGAAACAACTCCACACATATCAATTTGACTATTTAGATAAATTGGACCAATTCATCAAAAAATACAAATTACCACAATTCATCCAAAATTCAATAGATAACTTAAACAGCCTTATATCTATTAAGGAAATTAAATTCTTATTTTAAAATCCTCCCCCTCAAAATTTCCAAGCCCACATGGTTCCACTAGAAAATTCTACCAAACTTTTAAAGATTTTTTGCCAATTCTACACAATATTCCAGAAAATAGAATAAGGGGAAGGAGGGAATTAATTTTTAAAAAACTAGTATTACTTTGATATAACAATGAGACGCCAGTACAAAAGAAGAAAATTACAAACAAAAATCCCTTATAAATATAGATACAAAAAATTAACAAAATATTAGCAATAGAATTCAGCAATACATAAAAGGATTATCCACCATGACCAAATAGAGTTTATTCCAGAGATAAAATCTGGTTCAATATTTGAAAATCAAATCAGTGTAATCTACCATATTAGCCAGGCTAAAAAATCACATGATCATACCAATCTATGCCAAAAAAAATTTGACCAATTCAACATCTATTCATGATTAAAATAACTCTCAGAAAAACAGAAATAGAAGAGAATTTGCTCCACTTAATAAAGTACGTCCATATAAAAACTGGAGGTAAAATTTTATCTAATGGTAAAAGACTACATACTTTCCCCCTAAGTTAAGAAACAAAGCAAGGATGCCTGCCCTTATCACTCTTATTCAACATAGTACTATACATTCTAGCCAGTACAATAAGGCCAGAAAAGGAAATGAAAGGAATACAGATTGGAAAAGAAATAAAGCTATCCTTATTTGCAGATCACATGGTGATATTTGTAGAAAATAACCAACGAACCTACAAAAAAAAAAAACCCTCCTAGATGAGTTCAGTGAGTTCAGGAAGGTCAAAGTACACAAGATAAACACTAAAATCAATTACATTTATATATATTAGCAGTGGACACATACATGGCCACTGCAATAACATTTATAACCGCTCAAAAATAAATTGTGTATAAATGTAAAACACATGTACAGGATTTGCACACTGAAAACTATAAAATGCTGATGAAGGAAATAGAAAAGGTCCAAATAAATGGAGATTAACACTGTGTTAATGGACTGAAAGAGCATAGTAAAGATGTCAATTTTTCCCAAATTAATAAACAGGATTACCAACAAAATCTCAGTAAGTTTTTCTGTAGATATAAGAAAGATTATTCTAAAGTTTATATGGAAAAGCAAGAGGACTAGAAAGCTAAAAAAGTTTTGAAAAAGTAGAATAAAGTAGAGGAATAACTCTGATTTTAAGATTTGTATAGGTAATGTAATCAAAACTGTATGGTATTAGTTTAGGGATAGACACATACATCAACCCATATGTAAAGAACTAAGATGTAACACATATATACCAAACTGACTTTTGACAAAGGAGCAAAAGCAATTCAGTAGAGGAAAACTTGTCTTCAACAAATGGTGTTGGAGAAATTGGACATTCACAGGCAAAAAAAACCCACAAAAAACAAAAAAACATTGACTTAAGTCTCATAAATTATTCAAATATTAACTCAAACGGATTCCAGATTAGTGGTGTCCAGGGCTTAAGTGGGGTCAGGAAGCAAAAATGTGGGTGTGATTATAAAAGCACAACATAGTATATCTTTGTGGTGATAGAACTAACTGTATCAATGTCAGTATCCTAGTTGTGATATTGTGCTATAGTTATACAAAATATTACCATTGAGGGAAATTGAGACAAAAGTATTTGGGATCCCTCTGTATTTTTTAATTGAAGTGTAGTTGATGTATAATGTTATATAAGTTACAGGTGTACAATATAGTGACTCACAATTTTTAAAGTTTATACTCCATTTATAGTTATTATAAAATATTTGCTATGTTCCCTATGTTGTACAATATATTCTCATAGTTTATTTTATACCTAAAAGTTTGTACCTCTTAATCCCCTTTCCCTGTTATTGCCCCTCCCCCCTTCTCTCTCCCCACTGGTAACCACTAGCTTGTTCTCTAAATCTGTGAGTCTGCTTCTTTTTTGTTATATTCACTAGTTTGTTGTATTTTTTAGATTCCACATATAAGCAATACCATACAGTATTTGTCTTTCTCTGCCTGACTTATTTCACTTAGCATGATGAATGATGCCCTCCAAGTCCATCCATGTTGCTGCAAATTTCATTCTTTTTTATGATTGAGTAGTATTCCAGTGTGTGTGTGTGTGTGTGTGTGTGTGTGTGTGTGTGTGTGACATCTCTCTATGCATTCATTTGTTGATGGACACTTAGGTTGCTTCCATATCTTGGCAGTTGTAAACAATGCTGCTATAAACATTGGGGTGCATGTAGCTTTTCAAATGGATTAAAGACCTAAATGGAAGACCAGATATCATAAAACTCCTAGAGGAAAACATAGGCAGAACACTCTTTGATATAAATCGTAGCAATATTTTTTTGGATTCAACTTCTAAAACAAAAGAAATAAAATCAAAAATAAACAATGGAACCTAATTAAACATAAAAGCTTTTGCACAGCAAAGGAAACCATCGACAAATGAAAAGATAACCTACTGAATGGGGGAAAATATTTACAAGTGATATGATTGATAAGGGTTTAATATCCAACATATATAAACAGTACATACAGCTCAACGTCAAAAAAAAACAACCCAATTAGGAAATGGGCAGAATAACTGAATAGACATTTTTCCAAAGAGGAAATGCAGACAGCCAACAGGCACATGAAAAGACATCACTAATCATCAGGGAAATGCAAATCAAAACCACAATGAGATATCACCTCACATCTGTCAGAATGGCTATCATCAAAAAGACGACAGATAACAAATGTTGGCAAGAATGTGGGAAAAGGGAACCCTCATACACTGCTTGTGGGAATGTAAATTGGTGCAGCCACTGTGTAAAACAGTATGGAGTCTTCTCAAAAAAACTAAAAATAGAACTACCATATGACCCAGCAATTCCACTCCTGGGTATATAAACTCTGTAATTTTTATAACTGCATGTGAATCTACAATTATTTCAAAATTAAAAGTTTGATTTTTTTAAAGATAGGCTACATAAAATGCTGAAAATTATAACAACATAGTTCTTGATATTTTACAAGTTTTAAGTAGAGCTCTTTTTCTCCTCCAGAGTCCTTCTGACTATTTGAGAAAACACTAAACAAGAAATATGAAAGATTATTCTAGTGTCACAATCTTAAACTTTCCAATTAAATCACAGAAAGAACCAATAAACCAAGTAATACATATATTTAGAACTTAGCATGTGACATATACTTGAAGGGGTTACAGAAAAGTCTTAAGACACAGGCTCTGCTTTTGAGCAGCTTACTCTCTAGACGTACACAAGAAATGGTGCAATTAATACAAAATCAAATTTCATCAATTCAAATATGTACTTTTTTCACATGTTAACTTTTCTGAAATCAGAATGGCATCTTGGGGTAAATGAAATGCAGTAAACAAAAGGGAATATATATGTGACAAAGGAGTAGGTTAGGCAAAGAGTTCTCATAAGAGTTCAGAGGATAATTCATTTTAATCTGTAGTAAGGGAAGACTACATAAAGGAGGTGAGAATAAACAGAGCCTAATGCATAGGTAAGATTACAAGAGACAAATGACAGACAAGTGAGTGGTTTAAATGGAAACCTAAAGAGAATGGAATTAAACATAATGTATAACATAAGAAAGGACTAGTAATTGGGAATATGCAAATCACATTTCAGGTAAGAGGGCACAGGGCAGTTTGGCTTGAGTACAGTATTCATTGAAAAGAAACATAGAGGAAATTCTGCTTCTGATAATTGTGGGCTAGGTAATTCCTACTGATGGCTCCCAGTTAGGAAGAATGAAATATTTTAAAATCATCTTAAAAGTATCAAAATACTAACTGGATAGGAATTGCTTTTTCAAAACCTAGGAGAAAGCAATATTCCAGAGAGGTAAGCCTAGTACTAAAATCTGCTTTTGTCCTGAGGTCTTTTGACAGTCTGAGATAAATAGCTGTGAAATTGAGTAGTGGTTTTTGTAGTGGCACGTGGTGAGGGGAGCAGAAGTCAAAGCCCAATACATTTTCAAAGTGGAGATTCTGATAAACTCCCTTTGTCAATAAGCTCAGACCCCAACAGGCTACACCCTCAGGGTAAAGGGGAACTGGACTTGCCCTTCCATAGACTTGCAATCCAGTTCATGAGTAGCCCAGAGACTCTCAGGCCATAAATTTAGGTTAACATGGTCCCAAATCGCTAATGCTCCCTGGGGCCTGGCAGAAGGATCAAAAATATTCTCTGATCAGCTCCGTGCTTTGTGACCACCTAGAGGGGTGGGATAGGGAGGGTGGGAGGGAAGGAGACACAAGAGGGAGGGGATATGGGGATATATGTATACGTATAGCTGATTCACTTTGTTATACAGCAGAAACTAACACAACATTGTAAAGCAATTATACTCCAATAAAGATGTTAAAGAAAAATCTTCTCTGGTGAGGATACCATCATTCTCGACCTTGAATTTTTCTTACTAATAGTTATTAAGATCTAATTGTCAGCCTACAAAGACAACCAGGCCCATACAGAAACAATATATCATGTGGATGAACCAGCAAGAAACAACAGAAACAGGCCCACAGAACTTCAGATTTGGGGCTATCAGATACAGACTAAGAAATATGTATGGTTACTATGCTTAAAGAAATAAGAGACAAGCATGAATATGGTCTGCGTGGAACACAAAACCATAAAAAGTGATACAGCAGATATGAAAAAGCACCAAATATACTTCTAGAACTGAACAATTCAATGTCAAGATTAGAAGCTCTTTGGTGGGTATAACAGCAGATTAGACATAGCTAAAGAGAAATTGATGAACTTAAAATAAGTCAAAACAAAATATCCAGAATCCAGCACACAGAGAAAAATTATAGAATATACAGAAAGAAAAGCAGGTAAGAGACAGAGGACAGAGTGAGAAGATGTGACATTTGTTTAATCAGAACCCAGGAGAGGAGAGAAAAAAAAATGGAGCAGAGGTAATGTTTGAGGAAATAATACTTGCCAATTTCATTAAACTAATGAAAAACCCTAATTCATGAATTTAAAATGTCCTAGAAATATGAACTAAAATAAATAAAAAGAAAGCTGCACCTGGAAACATCAGAGTAAAATTGCAGTAAAACAAAGACACAGAGGGAATCTTGAAAGCAACCTGAATTTTAAAATGGCAGATTACCTTCAAAGGAGCAAATTAGACAACAGCTGATGTCTCAAAGGCAACAAAGGAAATGGGAAGACAAGGGAATGATAACTTCAATTAGCTTAAAGATAACTACTAACCTAGAAATTAGTATTTTATTACTTAAGTAAAGACTTTTTCAAACAAACAAAAACTAAGGTGTCTTTTAGAAGAGTGAAATAGAATCAAAGGTATCCTAAAGGATATACTCCAGGAAAAAGAAAGAAGGAGTGAAGAGCAAAGTGGTAAACATTTGAGTAAATCTAAATGAATATTGACTATCTGAAACAATAACAATCCTTTGGAGGATTTTAACAGTATAGAATTAAAATGCAGCAACAATAGCATAGAAATCTGGATGTGGAAAAACAGAGTTAAATTCTTCTAAGAAATAATGGAAGATAAGTTTGGACAAGACAATTGAGATCATGATATTAGAAAGATTAAACGCCAAAATAATGAGTTAGGATTTCAATGAAGAGACAATAGGTTCAGGCATCTAATGACACAATGAGAATGGTATATTAAAAAGATGAGCTTGGACTTTTGTTTAAGTAGTTTAGAAGAAAGAAATACAGGAGGCAGAAGGACCAGCACAATAAACAAGGTGTGAAATAGTAAGGTATGGTGGTGGCAGTGGGAAGT
The DNA here is from genome assembly GCF_949987535.1 of Balaenoptera acutorostrata. Lineage (NCBI taxonomy): Eukaryota > Metazoa > Chordata > Mammalia > Artiodactyla > Balaenopteridae > Balaenoptera > Balaenoptera acutorostrata. The sequence goes on along the minus strand of NC_080085.1, from coordinate 95,974,339 downwards.
AAAAGGTATAGAGAATATGAGACTAATTGGGAAGGAAGAACAGACAGAACTTGGTAACTGACTGGGTGTAGAAGGCTGACAGAGAAAGAAGTTAAAGGTGATCCAGAGGCTTCACAACTATGTAACTGGGAAAAGAGCTTGTTAACAGAAATAATTCAGTCAGAAGAAAAGTCACTTCACATGAAGAATAGCAAAGGTAGTGAACTTATTTCAAGATGTATTGAGTTTAGGTGAAACAAGCAAGTGGAAATACCCAGCCAGGATTTGAAGGTGAAATGAGCTTGGAGAAATATTAGGGCCTGGAGAAAATTTCGGGAGTCATGCACATTTTGGTGGCATTTGAAACAGCGTGGAGACAGTATGTATTCAGAGAAAAGGAGAGTGCCAAAGACTGACCCGAAGCACACACATTTGGGAAGCAAGATTTTGAAGGAGATCAGCGAAGAAGATAGAAAAATAGGAAGTAGCAGGGAGAGAGGTAAGACAAGAGCAATGCAATATACAGTGTCATGGAAACCAAGAGAATAAAATTTCAAAAGGGAGAGGATGATCACCATTAAAGCGTGACAGGCAACTAGAGGTCAAGGATAATGGAGTCCAAGAGGCTCCTGAAGCATCGTGTGTTCTCTTCATACTATCTCATCAACCTTATCCTTATTGAAGAAAAAGAAATCCAAGGAAAATAGAAAATGAATTAAAGATCATTTGCAGGTTATTTTTATTTACAGTCTAAATGCAATCTTCTCCAAGCTTTTCATGGCGAGGCACTACTATGCTTCTCAACCAAACCAGCAGGGACAGCTGCTGCTGACATCAGAAGATGCAGAAACCTCTGAGAGTTCCCCAGAATCTACCAGGAGAGGCAAAAAAAAGGGAGGGAGGAAGCATGACACTAGCATTTCGGGCAGTGAGTTAAGGGTATGGGAGCATTGTAACCCAGCATTAGTCGAGTTGGATTTTGTGATAAACTATAGGGGTTACCTGACCAATAGACAATATTTTTAGAAGAGACGCCTATGTGATTGTTCTCTGTTGTAATTAAAACCTTACATTTGTACAACCCACTTAAAAACATAAATATTGTGTGCAGTAAAGTACATGTCTTAATTTTCATGCAAACTTCATTAGTGTTCCATGGTTAACTTTATTTTATTTTTCTCATTGATCCAGATAAGGCACAGTTTCTGATTACGATTAAATGCTACAATGCTATATTAGGTCCAGGCATCCATTTTCATTATTACTTTTACCCAAATCTCATTCATAAAATGAGTGAATTGACTGTTAACATGTTCATTATATCACCCTCCAAATTCATGTACTCTAGACGCTTTGAACATCTCTAAAGTACAAACGTGACTATGATAAGAACACATCTTTACCCACTATTTGCCCTGCTGAAGAGAGATGGTCAATTATAACTCTCACCTATGTCAATCACATGCTACCATTCCCGATATCAGACAACTTCTTTCCAACAGGCATCACTCTGTTCTCAGAGTCCTTCAGCTGCTTGGCGACTGCTGCAGATTCTTGTTTATGGCATCATTACTGTCTCTGTTTACTTTCATTCTGTATGATGCCTGCAGCTACAGGAGTTGGAAAGGTGAGATGTTTGAAAGTTTTTTCTGCACACTCAGGTTCAATTATTAGGGAATCTTTCTTTTACCAAAGTATTCCATTGAAATTGTCAGAGCCAGAAGGAGCTTTAGGGTAGATTTGTAAGCATAGAGGATGGACAACTAGACTTGATGGGTGATTTATATCAGCTCCAAAGATCAAGCCATTCAATCTTCACGTAAAGGGAGCAAAAGGAAGAAGTTGACGGTCGATATTTGGATGAAGTCAACTTTATATTTCATTCTGGGTGGAGGCCACAAAATGGAGCCTTATTTTTGTATTTGATATAACTATCTCATTTTCCAGATCATCAGACTCACTTATTAACTTAATAAGGATAACAATAATAGTAGTAGCTAAAATTTATTGAATACTTACTATATGCCAGGCACTGTTCCTAGTGCTCTACATATATAGTTCTATGCACTCTTACATTTTGTGAATGTCAAATAAGTACAACACAATGTATGATGAAAGACACAAATTGATAACTCCTGTTTTTCAACACAAAATTTAGAGTCTACGAATATAAATTGTAAAAAGAATATAAAATGAAAAGATTCTAAACAGCAAAACACAAGTTAAAAGACAAGATGAACAACTGAGGGAAAATATTTGAAATATGCATGGCAGACAAGCAGTTAATATCCTTACTATTAAAATAGTTCCATTAAATAAATAAGAAAATAACACCTTAATAGAGAAATGGAGAAGGATGTGCACAGACAATTTACAAAAGAAGAAATACAAATGCCAAAAAATTTTAAAATATACATCCTCAATATTATTCAAAGAAATGTAATTTAAAATAGCTATGAGATAACCACTTCTCACACATCAGATATGCAAAGAAAAAAATGGATATACTCAATGATGACTGGAAATAGGCACTCTCATATATTTCTGGCAAGGGTATAAGTTGCTATAACCCTTTATGGATGACTATTTGGCAGCATGCACCAAAAGCCCTAAAAAGAAAAAAAGAATGTCCTCTGACATAGAAATCAATTAGAATAATTTATTATAAGAAAATAATATAAAAATTTGCAAGAATATATGTATAAGGATGTTCATCCCAGTTTTGTATGTAATAATAAAATACAAACCAAAGTTAAAATAGGGGAGCCATTGAATACAATATAGTACATACATACAATAGAATTTTATATAGCCATTAAAAAGATTGTGTCAATTTATATCTATTGGAATAGATGTATATTCTTGGTGAATGAGGTGAAAAACCAAATTTAAAATAGTATGTATAATATGTCTGTAAAATATGCATCCCTCTCTATACTTGTACGTAGAAAACAGACTAAAAAGGTATATACCTAAATGCCAACAGTGATTATAATTATTTTTTCCATTTTTAAAATTAAATCAACTTGATTGAAGCATAATCTTTTTACTATAAAGTACAGAGATTTTAAGCAAACATTTCAAGGAGTTTTTTTAATTTCTTTTTTAGCCAGCTTTATTGAGGTATAATGAACATACAATAAACTGCACAGTTTTAAAGTGTACAATTTGATAAGTTTTGACATACACATACACCCATGAAACTATCAACACAATCATGATAATGAACACATCTATTACCCCCAAAAGCTTTCTCATGCTTCTTTACAATCAACCCATCCTACCTCTTCTACCATCCCACCTCCATCTAAGCAACTACCGGCTGGCTGTATGTCATTACGGGTTAGATTTTCTAGAATTTTATATAAATGAAATGTGCTCTTTTTTTGTCTGCCTTCTTTCACTAAGAATAATTATTTGTGATTCATCTATGCTCTTGGGTTATCAGTAGTTCATTCCTTTTATTTTCCTGACTAGTATTTCCTTGTGTAGACAAACTACAATTTGTTTATCCATCCATTTCTCTGTTGATGAACATTTGGACTTTCACAGGTTTTACCTATTACAAATAATGCTGCTGTAAATGTTTATGTATAAATCTTTATAGGGACATATCATTTCCTTTCTCTTGGGTAAATATCTAGGAGAGGAATAGCTAGATCCATATGGTAGGTGAAATGCTTACCTTTTAAAGAAGCTTCCAAACAGTTTTTCAAGTAGTTGTGCCATTTTACATTCCCACTAGCAATGTCTGAGATTTCCAGTTGCTCCCATCTTCACAACACTTGATATACTCAGTGTCTTTATTTTAGCCATTCTAGGGTATGTGTGTAGTGACATCTCATTTTTTTGGTTTTCATTTCCATCTCCCTAATGACTAATGATATTGGGCATCTTTTTATTGGCTTATTTAACATCCATATATCTTCCTTGGTGAATTATCTGTTTAAGTACTTTGCCCATTTTGAGGAACTGGACAGTTTTCCAAAGAAGATATACAAATGGCCAACAGGTACATGAAAAGGTGCTCAACATCACTACTCATCAGGGAAATACAAATCAAAACCACAATGAGATATCACCTCACATTAGTTAGAATGGCTACCGTCAAAAGACAAGAGACAACGAGTGTTGGTGAGGGTGTGGAGAAACGGGAAGCTTAGTGCATCGATACTGGGAATTCAAATTGATGTGGCCACTGTGGAAAATGGTATAGAGGTTCCTAAAATTTTTAAATATAGAACTATCCTATAATCCAGCAATCCCACTTCTGGGTATATATCCAAAGGAATTGAAAACAAGATACCGAAAAGATATCTGCACTCCCATGTTTATTGCAGCGTTATTCACAATAGCCAAGATATGGAAACTATGTAAACATCTGTCAGTGGATGAATGAAGATGTGAAGATAGGAATATTATTCAGCCATGATAAAGAAGGAAATCCTGCCATTTGCGACAACTCGGATGGACCTTGAGGGTATTATTCTAAGAGAACTAAATCAGACAGAGAAAGAAAAATACTGTATGATATCACTTTTATGTGGAATCTAAAAAGGACAAACTCAGAGAAACAGAGAGTACAGGTCCTTTGCCCATTTTTAAATCAGATTGTGGGTTCTTGTTTTGTTTTGTTTATTTTGTTTTGCTATTGAGTTGTATGAGTTCCTTATATATTTTGGATATTAATCCCTTACCAGACATATGGTTTGCAAATATTTTCTCCCATTCTATGCCTTTTCATTTTGTTAATTATTTCTTTTGCTGTGCAGAATCATTTTTAGTTTAATATAGTGCCACTTGTTGATTTTTGCTTTTGTTGACTGTGCTTTTGGTGTCATAGCCAAGACCAAAGTCAAGACGCTTTTCTGCTATGTTTTTTTCTAGGAGTCTTATGGTTTCAGTTCTTACAGTTGTTTTAATTTATATCAAGTTAATTTTGTGAGTGATGTAAAATAGGAGTCTAATTGCATTCTTCTGCATGTGAATTTCCAGTTTTTCTAACACCATTTATTGGAGAGAATATCCTTCCCTTATTGAGTATTCTTGGCTCCCTTGTCATATATGAGTTGACTATATATGCATAGGTCTATTTCTGAGTTCTCAATTCTGTTCCATTGGTCTGTGTGTCTCTTCTAATGCCAGTACCACACTGTTTTGGTTACTATAGCTTTGTAATATAGCTTAAAATTAGAAAGTGTGATGCCTCTAGCTTTGTTTTTTCTCAAGATTTCTTTGGCTATTCAGAGTCTCTTGTGGTTCCGTATGAATTTTAGGATTCTTTTCTATCTCTGTGAAAACTGCCATTGGAATTTTGATAGAAATTGCATTGAATCTATAGGTGGCTTTAGGTGGTATAGACTTTTTTACATTAATAACTCTTCTGATCCATGATCATGGAATATCTATCAATTTATTTGTTTCTTCTTCAATTTCTTTCATCAATGTCTTACAGTTTTAGGTTAAATTTATTCCTAAGTATTTTGATGCTACTATAAATGGAATTGTTTTCTTTACTTCTTTTTCAGATAGTTCATTTTTAGTGTATAGAAACACAACTAATTTTTGTACATTGATTTTGTATCCTGCAACTTTATTGAATTTTTTTTACTAGTTCTAACAGGGTTTGGTGAACTGTTTTTGTATATAGATTTTCTATATACAAGATCATGTCACCAGCAGAAAGAGATAATTTTAGTTCTTTCTTCCTGATTTGGATGTCTTTCATTTCTTTTTCTTGCCTAATTGCTCTGGCTAGGACTTCCAGTGCTATGTTGAACAGGAGTGGTGAGAGAGTATCCTTGTCTTCTTCCTGATCTTAGAGAAAAAGCTTTCAACCTTTCACTGTTGAGTAAGATGTTAGCTGTGGGTTTCTCATATATGGCCTTTGTTATATTGGTGTAATTTTCTTCTATTCCTAATCTGTTGAGAGTTTTTAATCATAAAAGGATGCTGAATTTTGTCAATGCTTTTTCTGCATCTATTAAGATGATCATATGATTTTTATCTCTAATTCTATTAATGTGGCGTATCACATTTATTGGTTTGCATAGGTTGAGCCATCTTTTATTCCAGGTATAAATCCCTTTTGATCATGGCATATGATCCTTTTAATGAGCTGTTGAATTAGATCTGTAAGTATTTTGTTAAGACATTTTACGTCTATATTCATCAGGGATTCTAGCCTGTGGTTTTCTTTTCCTGTAGTATCCTTATCTGGCTTTGGTGTCAGGGTAATACTGGCCTTGTAAAATGAGTTTGGGAGTGATCTCTCCTCTTTAACTTTTTGGGAAGAATTTGAAAAGGATTAGTGTTAATTTTTCTTTAAATGTTTTGTAGGGGCTTCCCCGGTGGCGCAGTGGTTGAGAATCTGCCTGCCAATGCAGGGGACACGGGTTCGAGCCCTGGTCTGGGAGGATCCCACATGCCGCGGAGCAACTAGGCCCGTGAGCCACAACAGCTGAGCCTGCGCGTCTGGAGCCTGTGCTCCTCAACAAGAGAGGCCGCGATAGTGAGAGGCCCGTGCACCGCGATGAAGAGTGGCCCCCGCTTGCCACAACTGGAGAAAGCCCTCACACAGAAACGAAGACCCAGCACAGCCATAAATAAAAATAAATAAATTAATTAATAAATGTTTTGTAAAATTCACCCGTGAAGCCCTCTGGTCCTGGGCACTTCTTTTTTTTTTTCTTTTTTTTTTTAAGTGTAAAGGGTTTTTTTAATTATGTGCCTGGGCACTTCTTCATTGAGACATTTTTGATTACTGACTCAAACTCTTTATTCATTATTGGCCTGTTCTGTTTTTCTATTTCTTCATGATTTAGTCTTCATAAGTTATATGTTTCTAGGAGTTTATTCATTTATTCTAGGTTGCTCAATTTGTTGTCATACAATTGTTCATTGCAGTGTCTTATTATCTTTGTATTTCTGTAGCATCAGTTGTAATGTCTCCTATTTCATTTAAAATTAATTATTTGAATCCTCTCTCTTTTTTTCGCAGTAAGTCTAGCTAAAGGTTTGTCAATTTAGTTTACCTTTTAAAAAAAGCCAACCCTTAGTTTTGTTGGTCTTTTCTATTTTTTTTAATTATCTATTTCATTTCTCTCTGCTCTGATCTTTTCCTCTCCTTTCTTCTGCTAATTTTGGGCTTAGTTTGCTCTCTATTTTATGTTCCTTGAGGTGTAAATTTGGGTGGTTTATTTGAACTCTTTCTTTTTAATGTAGGCATCTATCACTATAAACTTCCCTCTTAACACTACCTTTTTTTTTTTTTTTTTGGTATGTTGTGCTTCCATTTTTGTTTCAAGAATTTTAAATTTCCCTTTTGATTTCATATTTGACCCATTGGTTGTTCAGGAGTGTACTGTTTAATTTCCACATATTTGTGCTTTTTATTAGTTTTCCTCCTGTTATTGATTTCTAGTTTCATATCATTATGGTAGGAAAAGATATTTGGTATGATTTCAATGTTTTAAGTTCTCTAAGACTTATTTTGCAACCTAACATATGATCTATCCTGGAGTATGTTCCATGTACACTTGAGAAGAATGTGTATTTTTTTGCTGTTGGATGGAGTTTTCTGTGTATGTCTGTTAGGTGTACTTGATCTAAAGTATAGTTTGAGTCCATTATTTCCCTATTGATTTTCTGTCTGGATGATCAATCCACTGTTGAAAGTGGGGTATTGAAGTTCCCTATATTGCATTGTTGTCTATTTTTCCCTTCAGATCTGTTAATATTTACTTAATTTATTTAAGTACTCTGAAGTTGGACCTACTCATCTTTTAGATATCTGCAAAGTTTGTAGTGATGTCCACTGTTTTATTCCTAATATTTGTAATTTTTGTATTTTCTTTCCTTTTTTTCTTACTAAAGGTTTGTCCATTTTATTCATCTTTATAAAGAACCAGATCTTTGTTTCATTGATTTTCTGTTTTCAATTTCATTTTTATTTATGTTCTTATTTTTAGTATTTTTTTCCTTCTTCTTGCTTTGGGTTCATTTTGTTCTTCTTTCCTAGTTTATTGAGGCAGGAGTTTATATTATTAATTTGAAACTTTATCTCTTTTGTAATGGAAGCACTTAGTGCTATAAATATTCCTCTGAGCACTGCTTTCAGTGCATCCCACAAATTTTGATATATTGTATTTTAATTTGTATTAAGTTCCATGCATTTTTAAATTCCCTTGAGACTTACTTTTTAACCTGCAGATTATTGAGAGCTGTTCTGTTGAATTTCCAAGTGTTTTGAGGTTTTCTTGTTATCTTTTTAATACTGATTTTTTGTTTGATTATATTATGGCCAAAAAACATACTGAATAATTTCAATTCTTTTAAATTTGTTGAGGTTTGTGTTATGGCCCTGGATAGGGTCTACTTTCATATATTTTTCCAAGGGCACTTGCAAAGAATATGTATACTGCTGTTGTTGGGTTCAGTGTTCTACAAATGTTAACTAGATCCTGTTATTGATGGTGTTATTGAGCTCTTCAATATACTTGCTGATTTTTTTTTCTATTCTATCAGTTCTTCATAAGATGTACTATACTCTTCAACTGTAATTGTGGATTTGTCTATTTCTCCTTTCAATTCTATCAGTTTTGGCTTTACATATTCTGAAGCTCTGTTGTTTGGTGCATACTCACTTAGGACTGCTATGTCTTCTCAATGGATTGACCCTTTCATCATTATGTAATAGTCTTATCTGTTTCTGGTAATTTTCTTTGCTCCAAAGCCTACTTTATTTGATATTAATATACCCACTCCTGCTTTCTATTGATTACATTTTCCACACTGTTACATCTTTTCCCACCCTGTTACTCTCTCAGTCAACCTATATTTTTACATTTGAAGTGAGTGAGTTGTGTCATTTTTTGTTATCCATCCTGACATCTCTGACTTTTGGTTGGTGTCTTTACACCTTTTACATTTAATGTGATTATTGACATTAGTCTCAAGCATCCCATTTTATTTTTTGTTTTCTATTTGGACTCTATTTTTGATGTCTCCATTTTCTTCTCCCTGCCTTACTGTGAGTTACTTGAACATTTTATAGAATTTATCTATAGTGTTTTTGAGTGCATCTCTTTGTTCTGCTGTTTAAGCATTTGCATTAGGCATTATATTATATATATTTAATTTATCACAGTTTACTGGTGTTAACATTTTACCAGTTCAAGAGGAGCATAGAAACCTAACCTCCCTTACATCTCTTTACCCTCCCTTATTTATAATACAACTGTCAAATATTTTTCTGTGTACACTGAGAACTATATCAGGATTTTAATCTTTCCTTCAGCCATCAAACAAAATTTAGAAAACTCAAGAGGAGGAATAAAACCTATTGTATTTACCTGTATTCTCTCTTTCATTGGTTCTTTCTTGCTTCCTGAGGCTTGAAGATTCTTTCTTTTATCATTTCCTTTCTATTTAGAGAATTTCTATTAGCTATTCTTTTATGATAGGTATGATGGTAACAAATTTTTAAAAGTTTTCCTCCATCTGATAATGTTTTGACTAATCTTAATATAGTTACCCCAGTTTTCATATCCTTACATTTGCACAATATCTTTACCTATCCTTTACTTTGTTGCATCTTTAAAATTTGTCTCTGATATGCAACATATATTTGAGAAGTCTTGCTTTTTAATGCAATCTGACATTTTGGAGTTTTTTTCCATTAATATTTAATGTAATTATTGCTGTGTTTGGATTTAAATATCTTGCTATTTGTTTTCTATTTGTCTCATTTGTTTCTTTCCCTTTGTTTCTCTTTGTATTCTCTTGCATTTAATGAATATTTTTAATATGTACTTTAATTTCCACCATTAACTTTTAAGCTTTACCTCTTCAGGTAATTTTTAGTGGTTGTTCTAGATATTAGAATATGCATTCTTAACTTACTATAATTTGCTTAAAATTAATGTTGTATTATTTCATAGTTCATACTCCACAAATATAAGAAACTTACAACAGTATAATTCCATTTATCTTCATCCTTTGTTGTTTTGTTGTCACATATTTTACTTTAATATATGCAATAACCCTTACAATGACATTATTTTTGTTTAAATAGTAATTTGCCTTTTAAAAAGTTTAATAAATGTAAAAACTTGTCTCATATTTCCCCACATATTTCATTCATTATCAGTTCTGGTGCTCCTTATTTCTTCCTGTTTATATATTATATATTTCTACTTAGTATCATTTCCTTTCTGCCTGAAAAATTCCTTTTAATACTTCTTATAGTGAAGATCCACTGCAGACTAATTCTCTTTGCTTTCATTTATCCAAAAATGTCTTCTCTTTACCCTCATGTTTGAAGATTATTTTTTGATGGGTGTCAAATTCTGTATTGACAGGTTTTTTGTTTTAATTCATATCATTCCACACACTTTTGGCCTCCATTTTTTCTGATGTGACATCAGCTCTTATTTATATTGCTTTCCCTCTGTATGTATTTTTCTTTCTCTGCTTTCAAATTTTCACTTTATTTATTTTTTGGCAGGTCAATTGTAATGAAACTAGGTGTGGACATCTTTGTATTATTTTCTTCTTTGAGTTCACTTAGCTTCATGGATCTGTAGGTTGCAGAATATCACCAAATTTGAGGAATTTTCAATCATTCTTTCTTTCTTTCTTTTTTTTTTTTTTTAATTTGGCTGTGCCAGGTCTTAGTTGAGACGTGGGGTCTTCATTGCTGCATGCGAGATCTTCGTTGCAGCATGCAGGATCTTTGTTTCCATGTGTGGGATCTTTTTTAGTTGTGGCATGTGGGATCTTTAGTTGTGGCATGCAGGATCTAATTCCCTGACCAGGTATCGAACCCGAGCCCCCTGCATTGGGAGCGCAGAGTCTTACCCACTGCACCACCAGGGAAGTCCCTCAATCATTACTTCTTAAAATATTTTTTTTCTGCTCCATTCTCTCCCTCTCTCCTCCCATCTGGGATTTCAACAGGTCTCAGCAACTCTGTTCATTTTCTTCCCAATCATTTTTCTCTCCATTATTTAGATTGGGTCATTTCTATGGTATTTCAAGTCCACTGTCCCTTTCTTCTGCCATCATCAATCTGATATGTTCATCTAGCTTATTTTTCATGTAATATTTTTGTGCTTTTTGTTTCTAGAACTTACATTCTGCTATGGTTCCCCATCTTTTTGTCCACTAAAATAGTATTTTCCTTTATGACCTTGAACATTTTAAAAATTATTGATTTAAATCCTTGATTGATCATTCCAATATCTGGATCATTACAGAGTTGTTTTCCATTGACAGCATATTTTTTTCTTGATTTTAGTCATATTTTCCTAATTTTTCACATGTCTAGTGATTTTTTATTGCATGCCAGTTATTGTCAAAGATACACTTTAAGGAGTCTGGATTTTACTTCCATTAAAGAATGATGACTTTTGTTCTGATATTCAGTTTATTTACTAGTAGTTTTCCTTTACCCTGTGGAGGCTTGGTTTTAAGCTTTATTAAGATGTGTCTAGAGTGGCCCTATCTTTAGGGCATGGTCTTTATTCTTAAGGCATGGCCCTTCTGGTGCCTAGGTTTTAACAAAGTCTCTCCATTCTGGGTGGAATTGAATCCTAATATCTCCCTGCATTGTGTGACCTCTAAAATCTCCATTCTGCTCACTTCTAACAGCCACAGTCTGCTAGGTCTCATGGCATCTTGCTCTGCACTTGTGCAGTTCAGGCCTAAGCCAAACACCTAAAGGAAACCCTCTCCCAAACTCTGGTCTCTGTGCCATTGTTGGAAAATTGTCCCCAGGCAGAGAGGTGGGAGAATGTGAGGCTCACCTCACTTGTCTCCCTTCTCTTAGGGTTCATATTCCTGTACTGTCTATTGTCTAGTTCCTGAAAATAGTGTCCTTAAATATTTTCTCTAGTTTAATTGTTGTTTATGGCAGGAGATCAAGTTCATTGCCAGCTACTCTGTCATGGTTGCAGAGGATATTTGGTTATTATTTATATTTTTCTAAATTTTTAATATTTTAGTGTGTGTATATATATATATTGCTTCAGTAATCAGATGAAATAATAAAGACATATTTAAAATTTTAGAACCATAATAAAATAAAATACTAATCCAGGAGAAAATATCACTTTCTGAATCAAAGACAGTATTAGATCTCTATGTTACACCCTCCATTAGCAAAATGTTATTAGAAATACAAAGATGGACAAGTATAAATGATTTAATTCTTATGCTGGGTTTTTGAGGACATTTCTTTATTGAGTTGGCTGAATATTCAAGCTGGAGAAAAGTATAAAAACATATGAATGGAAGTTTTTGTGTGCAAGTTAGTGCAATGTAGAAGAGCCCTGAGTCTTTGAAAATATTTATGGATGTGTGTAGACTGTGAGCATGTGAAAAAAAAGAAATATGATTTAGTGTAAAAGAAGAAAAGGGGGAATGGGGGAGGCAAGAAGTATGTTGAGGAAGGAAAGCTTTTAAAAATAGAAAAAGAGTGCACATAAGTCTAGATATGTTACTCTGATTATTCATATTATATATTAATTTGCTCACAATATTCTCATTGATTTGGGGCAGCTGGACACACAATAGGGCCTTAATAAGAATGTGATATTTCACTCATTGTTTCTAAACAAATAAATGCGTACTGGATCATCTGTATTTGTTCCTACAGACCACCCTATTGGGAAGGAAGACCCTCTACTATTGTATTCCAGTTCATAAACATCACTTACCAAATTAGCAAATATAGCACCTTCTGTGTGTTTTTTGTGAATGAGTATTCTTGACTGTATTAACTACCTAGGACAGAAGAGTTAATAACTGATGGTGCAGGGAAGCATTAATTGAGAGTGATTTTGACAGTAGGAATAATAATTAGAGTCTGAGGCCCAGGAGGCCCAGATAAACGATAGATGGAAAGAAAAGCTTGGGCCCAGGTGGGGGAGTAAAAGAGAGTTGGTACAAAATGGAAAAGTCAGTCAGGGACCAATGAATTAGTGTGAAAGTCAGTAGGTTTCTCTCACACTGCTTCTCCTTTTATGTTTTTGAATTCTCTGTTTCTGGCTCCTCCAGCTCTCCTTCCTCCTCCTACTTATTCCCTCTGGCTGTCTCCCAAAATTCAATTCTTGTCCCCCAACCATTCCCCTTTGTACTCACTCCTTTAGGGGAGCTAATCTATTCTTCCAATTTTGGCTACTCCTTGTATACAAATGAATCTAATATGTCTAGCACCAGCACTGACTAACACTAGTTTCTTATTTTCTTTTCTGTATTCTAGTTCCAGTTGCCCAAAAGATATTTTTCCCTTAGGTTTCCTACTGTCCCTTGAAATTTAATATGTCAAATTTTTAATTATTCTCCCTTCTCACTCTCTGGATCCTTTTTAAAACAAGAATTCCTCCTAATCTCACCATTACCACCACCAACACCATTAGTTTTCCAGTGTCTCTTCCCTGAAACTGTGGAATATTTTTGATTTCTCTCAAATCTTTATACTACATCCAATATATTGCTGAGTCTTTCTAATTCTTCCTCTGCAAAATTCCTTGGGTTGCAGCTTAATTTTTCTTTGTAAAATCACATCAAGTAATATCAAGACTTTCATAATATATGTTCAAATGGTTTCCTTGCCCCAGCTTTGCTTTGCTCCAGTGCAACCCCATAGATGCTAAATTCAAACCATGTTACTCCACTTCTCAGAACTCCTTTAGTCTGCTGACTTGATCAATTTCAACTCATCAGCCTACAGTAGGTAGTACCCTACCTCAGCTGTCTCTCTATCCATGCCCCTCTAAAACTCTGTTATCATTTATCTCCAAAATAGAATCACAGAAAGTACATACTAGAAGGTACCTTTAAGTCAGAAATCCATGCCAGGCATTTAGAAGAAGTTTCTAGAGACCTAGAATTAGGTGTAAAAGTCATCCAAATATCCATATTAGAGGTGGCAGTAGGTAACAGACTGGGAAGTTTCAGTGTGATGAGATTCAAGGGCAAAATCTTGGGTTATGCAAATCTTTTTAAGGATTCAGGAGGAGGAAGACTCAGCAAAAGTGATTTAAAAATCAATCACAGAAGGTAGAGGTAAATTACTCGATGTGTCTAGTATATACTAGGTACTTTACATCCATTGTTTCTAAACCTCACCAACACCTGGCAAAGCAAATATCATCAACACCTTTTTGAAGACGAAAAACACCTGTGGCTCAAAAAAGGTACATAGTTGCAGGGCCAGGATTTTAATCCAAAACCACATTGGTTTTGATCCAGTCTGTGCTCTTTTCATCAAAGCCCATTGCAAAGGAATCAAGAATGAGGAGGACTAAAAATATACTTTTGGATTTGGTGAGAAAGAGGATATTAGTAACCATCCTGAGTTCAGTTTCTATATAGAAATGAAAGTGGAAGTCAAATTGCATGTAGGTTGAAACAGAAAAAGCAACAAGACTCAAGGAATTTGTTAGGGGAGACAGATGAAGCTGTTGCTTGAGTATGTAGTAGGGTTAAAGGAAGGTATTTTATGGTAATGGAGGCCTGTGCATACTTGTGCCCAGAAGAGAAGATGCCAGCTGAAAGAGAGGGTTTGAAAATGCATGCAAGAAAGGGGATAAAGAGGAGGAAGAGATGGGAAGACCAAGCACAGGTACAGAGGAGTCAGCCTTGGCAAGAAGAAAGGAATAATTTTTTCTTAAAGGCAGAATATAGCAAGAGAGAGAGGAGGAAGTTAAACATTTTGAAATAGAAACTATGGGACTTCTCACTAAATCTCCATATACTATTGGTGAAGGGCCAGTCATGGGATACTTAAGGAGAGTGGGAAGGAGCTGAGGAAAACATTCCAAAAGGACCTATAATGTTCCAAGCTCCTTATACATGTTTTCTCTTTAAATCCTCACAACCCTCTTTCTTAAGCATTTTATGTAGGAGGTAATCATGATGAGGTGAACAACAAGGAGTAGAGGACAAGAAGTATATAGACAAATTCCCCACCCCACTCCCCAACCCTTCACCATTTCCTTTCTGGAACACATTTCCTGCTAACAGTTCAGTCTGTTACAGCCACTGTGCATCTTCCCTGTGCCTTAAAAAATATCAGCCATGCTCCCACCACAGGGCCTTTGCACTAGCTATTCTCTGTGCTGCAAAGATCTGTCTCCCAGGAATCCACATTATAGTAATCTCCCTTATCTGCAGGGGATACATTCCAAGAGCCCTAGTGGATGCCTGAAACCAAGGATAGTACTGAACCCTATATACACTATGTTTTTTCCTATACATACACATCTATGATAAAGTTTAATTTATAAATAAGGCACAGTAAGAGATTAACAATAATAACTAATAGTAAAATAGAACAGTTATAACAATATATTGAAATAAAAGTTATGTGAATGTGGTCTCTCTCTCTCTCTTTCTCACTCTCTCTCTCTCTCTCAATACCTTACTGTACAAACTGAATGTCTTTTCCATCTTTACTAAGCACTTACCATGCACTGTGGCTATAACTTTTGCAGTTTGAGGTGTGACAGCCAAAGTTACACGGATTTCCTTTTCCTTCTTCACAAGTTTATGCATAGAGGATTCGTTCCTGATGTAGATCTTAGCAACCTCAGCATTTGATTTTTTTTTTAAAGGAAGAAAGAAATCACTTTTTCACTTAAAGGAAGCTCTTTACGGCTTCTCTTTGGCCTTTCCGAATTACTAGTGTCACTTCTCTTGTGCTTTGGGGCCATTAGTAAGTAAAGTGAGGGTGACTTGAACACACAAGCACTGCGATACAAGAACAGTCTATCTGATAAACCTCGATGGCTACCAAGTAACTAATGGGCGGAATATGCTGGACAAAGGGATGATTCACATCCCAAGCAGGACAGAGTGGGATGGCTCGAGATTGCATCACACTACTCAGGATAGCGCAGAATTTAAAATTTGTGAATTGTCTATTTCTGGAGTTTTCCATTTAATATTTTCGGACCGTGGTTGACTGCAGGCAACTGAAACCATGGAAAACAAAACCTCAGATGGGGTGGGGAGGACTAGTGTATTCACTGTCTCAGATCTTTCAAGTTTGGGCTCAAATGTCACCTTCTTTGTGAGGGCAATTCAGACTACGTTGCTTAAAATTGAAACCTGTGACACCCACTCCCACAGTGGACCTATACACTCCCAAGCTGTATCACTTTGGTCTACTTTATCACCGTCTAATAGAGTATACCGTTTACATGTTTTTTACTGTTCATTGCTGTTTATCTGTCCCCCCACGTTAGAATATGAGCTCATGGGCAGGGATTTTGGTCCCTTTTGTTCAGTAATATACCCCACATGCCTGAAACAAACAGTAACTGATAACATGAATATCCATCACTAAATATTTGTTGAGTGAATGAATGAATAAGTGAATAAATAGGAGGTTATAGTAAGTGAGACCAAAATTCAGAGTTTGGGGAAATCATGGAAGAAGAACTGTGAGTGGTAAAGGCGTAGCCTCCCCTCCGGGGGTTGAGGAAGTGGTGAGGCGGCTCACTGGGAGTAAGAAAGCCAGCACCATCACTGTGGTGCCAGGGTGTTTTCAGAGGCACTAGGGAGACACTGTGAGCGTTACCTGAGGAACCTTGTATCCTAAAATTGCCGAACTCACCAAAGGAGACTACAGTAGTCCACCCTTATCTGAGGTTTCACTTTTCCGTGGTTTCAGTTACCCGTGGTCATTTGTGGTCCGAAAATATTAAATGAAAAATTCCAGAAATGGACAATTCATAAGTTTAAAACTGTATGCCATTCTGAGTAGCAAGCGTGATGAAATCTCATGCCATCCCCCTCCCCCCGGTCCCACCAGGGACACCCATAACCCTCAAACCGCAAAAGTCACGGCCACAGTGCATGGTAAGTGCTTAGTTAAGACGGGAAAGGCATTTCATTTGTACAATAAGATATTTCCAGAGAGATTACATTCACATAACTTTTATTTCCGTATATTGTTATGATTGTTGTATTTTATTATTAGTTATTCTTGTCAGTCTCTTACTGTGCAAAATTTACACATTAAGCTTTGTCGCAGGTGTGTTTGTATAGGAAAAAACATAGTATATATAGGGTTCAGTACTATCCTCGGTTTCAGGCATCCACTGGGGGTCTTGGAACATATCCCCCGTGGAAAACAGGGGACTACTGTACTCTCTTCCCTACTGTCACCTTTACAAGGCTTTTTCGGCAGCTTTCCCCACCTGCTCTTCCTCAGCACCTAGCAGGGTGCTGGGCACATTTCTGAATGGTGTTTTGAATTAATCATGGTTGAATGTTCCTGGAGAGAAAAACTGACAAGGCTATGGATGGAGGAGAAAAGGCAGGATTAAGATAGGAATAACTGACGGAGGCTTGGGGAGGTTTTTTGCTTTGAAATCAGAGAGAAAAAAAAGGGGGGGAGAAAGAGCAGGAGGAAGAAGGGAAGGGAGAGAGGCAACAAAGGAAAAAATGGTGGTAGAGAACTCAAAGGATCTATATTAGGAGAGGAGTAGGGTTTAAGGAGTATCTCATAGCCCTGTTTTGAGAATTACTAATGTACAGAGCACATAGTCTTTCTTTTTCTTACACACACATACAAATTACATAGCTACACTCACAGGGTTAAACTACAATTTTCCCAAACTCTACCTTTCACACACAGTTGTTTAAACAAATTGTCTCACACACGCCCATACCCATAAAAAGACTCAGATCTCAGACACACACATCCTGATACTTACATGCTTAGTGACCTCAACGCACATCCAGGTACCTACCAGGCCTTTATACATACAGACACACAGCCGACCTCCTTATATATGCTACTGTGCACATAATCCCATTAAATGCTTCCCCACAAATCAACAGCCATGGATCTGTGCACACAAATACACACATCTACATGGCTTAGCTCCAAAATAACTCATCTCCACTCCCCTCTCCTGTTTACCATCTACAGTGGAAAAGAGCTCTCTTTATGGAGAATCACTATTAAATAGATAGGGACCAGAAAAATCATTTGTTGTACATCATTGTTGTCAGTAATTGTGGTAACCAGATCAACAAAGCACTGTTATAATGGACCATCTGCAGTGACATGGAAATCAGGGTTATAAAGAACCCTTATAATAGGATTTTACCTCTAGCTAAGAAACGAGGTCTACTAACAGATTTAGAGTATAAATAAGGGAAATATCTGCCTATTTAAGAGTGAGGGCCTTCCAGCTGCATAATAATGCTAACTAACCATGATTCTTATCTCTTTGTTAAAGCACTTGTAAGAGTCTCTTGGCTTCTGTTCCAGTTAGCAGTATTACTGGATGTACCTGAAAGTAATACATTTCTTGCAAAACGTTCTATTACTTAGATTTTTCATTAATTCATACTGACCTTACCTCCTCCCTTTCTCCCACCCTCCACCTCCAGTCCTCAATTAGGATGAATTAGAGCAGTTTCAGTGTATGTAAAGACTTAAGGGTTTTCTCCTTTTCTGCCTTGTATTAGAAGGAAGTAAGGGAGAGAGCAGAATGTCAACACTGAGGCCCCGGAGGGGAGAAATCTGGGAGGTCTGAGCCGTTGGATCAGAAGGAAGGAAAACAGGAGGGGGATTAGGAGGGAAGGGAGGAGAGTGGGAGAGAGGGGTACAGAGAAGGGGAGTGCAGAGAACGCGACACCAGAGGGGAGAGCAGCAGGGAGAAGGAAGCTGAGAGGGAGAAGGGCTAGGGACCCCGAGGTGGAGGGAAGCAGAGAACTGAAGAGGGGGCAGAGGTGGGGAGGGGGAACGAGAAACCCAATATGAGAGGTAATGGGCAGGGGCTGCAGGAGGAGAGGCCTGGGAAGGAAGCAAAGGAGGGCATTCAAAGCCAGTCTCTGTGCTGAATTCTAGGAGCCTCTAGGAATTTTACACACCCGCACACACACTTTACTCGGATTTGTTCCGTGCACTTCAAATATGGATAAGACCAAAGATTAACTGTGCCTCCCTCACCAGTCTGTCCACGATCAATTGCGCACAGAAACACAGCACGCAGACACTGCTGCACCTCGTTTACAGAGGGTCCGAAATCCCTCAGCTCCTTTGAGCAGACTTGAGACCATCCAGCGCAGAGTTGTTGCCTGGGACCATATACACCCCACTCTCATTTCCCAACATTACGCCCCGTTACTTAGGCACTACCTCGCCGACCGATTTGTTTTCTCTTCATTTCTCTCCCACAAGCCCCCGCGCCCCGCAACCTCCAAATTCTTTCCAACCGCTCGGTCCTCCCCCAAACCCTGGCCTCACAGCAAAAAAAAAAACCCGGCTGCTGTATAGGCAGCTTGTGGGTGTGTCAGGGCCCAGCTGTGGGGCTGCTCGCAAATGCGGCAGATCCTTGGGGTCGCTGTAGAGGCACCGAGCAAGGCAGCAGGCTGGAACTGCTCTCTCAGCTCCCGGGCTGAGACGGGGCAGCTAATGTTTGCAACTTTTCCTGAGGCTCCCAAAGGGTAATCTGGCCCTTTGAGTTCGCAGTCTCCCCTGCGGAAGACCTTGGGGCAGGTTGTCAGGAGCTGGGATGGACAGCATTTTACTTACTTACTCGTTGCCTTACTCAAAAGTGCTCTTCCCGGAGATGAAACAGTGAGTCAGGGTACGGTCCAGAGGTCTCAATCCTCATCTACCTCTGGATAAAATCCTGCCTCACTCTTGACACCATGACCCCCTCCCCCGGAAGAGGTGAAGGAGTAGGGGGCATCTCTTTGTCCTCTCTTTGATCAGTAGTATTAAACTTATAGTCTTATAACCTGGCCATCAGTCCCCAAATCCTCTTCACTATTTACCGGAAAAAGGTCTGGTAGTCCTGATACAACTATGCTCACTGACAACAGCTGGTCATGAAGGAAGTAGGGATGGGGGTATGTGAGGGGTACCTCCCTCTCTGGATACCAACCCAGACCCTCACTATATCCCTCCTTGGAATCCCTGTAATCCTCCAGACAGCCATAGGGAAAAATAAGGAAGTGAATAGTACTCTAAATAGGGCAACGCAATAACCCCAAGACTTGGTTCCTGGGATGGAGCAAACTTCCACATGCCAAGCACGCTAGACTCTGTAGGTGGCATCCTTCCCTGCCTGACACACCAGAGATGTAGCGATAAACCAAGCTACGTGTAATAGAGGTTTCCAGCTGCCTTGCCCCAATACCTCTATTCTCAGAACTCTTCTCCCCGGGGAGATGCCTCAACCATCTCCCTAAGTTCTCTGTGTGCTAGTAAAGGTGTTCTTAACAGGGCGCTTTCAGAGCCTGGGTGCCCTATCCCAGATTCCAGGCAGCTAGACAAGGGAGTCAAAGAATTCAGTACTGCATCTTCAGCTGCAGGTTAAGCAAAACGGGTGGGGAAGAAAGGATTCTTAGAGATGGATGAGGAGATGAAAACTGTGAAACCCCAGAAGCATCTCTGGTGACAGAGACAAATGTGCACATACCTACAGGGTGAGAGAAAAGCCATAAACATGTCTTTTTACAAAGTTATTTATTTCAGGGAGTGTTCCCCTGGAGACTTCCTCGGTGCTCAGAATTTTCACCAGGTGCAGAATGCGGTGCACTCCATGTCTTGGCAGTATTGGCACCTGAGCAGCACACGAACAAGGTGGAGTCACTCAGGAATAAGAGATGCCTCGAGCTCACTAACTGCCTGGGTCAAAAGCAGATTTAGGGGGTACCGTAAGTGGCAACGTAGACACCTGAACCCGAGAAAGCTGATGTCATTATTGTTCGAAAGAACTCCCAACCAAACCCACTCCTTACTGTCCTAATATCTCAACAGGTCCAGGACTAGGGTGAAGCAAGAAAAATGCCTAAGGTGCAAAACTGAATAAGGCACTCACTCTCAGAGTCATGCAGTTGCTCACCATACACTTGCATGGCCATGAGAATGAGTGTCTCCTTAAATTTTGCTCCTTAGGCATTTTTCTTGCCTTATCCTACTCTGGGCCCTGTACCTCATTCTAAAAAGCAAACTCCATCAGGCCACATCTGGACTGGGAAAACCAGATAAGAAAGTCCATTGCCTCATCTGCATCTGGCACTATGCAGTTCATACAAGCAAAGGAGCTTTAACAAAACACTGGGACCACACAACCAAGAATTAAGACAGGACACATATTTGTAAGGATGCTATTTACCCTCTGCTTAATTTCTTCTCACAGTGGGGAACTTTTAAGCTTCTCAAGCAACTCGTTCCATCTTTGGTCAGCTCTATTAGAAACATCTTCCGTTACTGAGCAGTAATTTGCCTCTCCCCAAGGCTCCTACCTATACCTCCTGGTTCTAACATACAGAAAAGCCTATCCTATCTTCTACAGGACATTTCTTCTGATAGTTGAAGATAAGTAAAACATTCATGCATTCCTACATGTACATAAAGTTACCATTTATTACACATTTACAAAGCCCCAACACTGTGTACTGAGCCGAACTCTCCATGCATCACGAACATGCATCATGCACCATCTCATTTAATCCTCACAATAAGCTTGTATAAGGGATGTGCTTAATATTATTAACCCCATTTTACTAGTGAAGAAACTAAAACTCTCTTAAGGCAAGGACTGTGCCTGTTTATGTCAGCATTATAGACCCAATGCTTAGCACAGCACCTGACACGTGGCAGGTGTTAAAGTAAACAGTAACTGATTTGAATGAGTGGGGCCCAGGACCCAAGTCACACAGCCAGTAAGTGGTGGAGCTGGGATTCAACTTCGAAGTCCAAAGCCTGTTATCCTTTCGTTATTCCCACACTCCTAGTTCCCTCGTCTGACCTTCATAAGGCATTCGAGTCCCTTCATCCTGATGGCTCTCCTCAAACACAGGTCTATATCTATTTGAAGAATGACTGGTGTAACTGACCAGAGAATGCCACCATGCTCCTCCGACACCACCATTCATGAATTTTCAGACTGGTGTACATAGTGTTGATGTAATCGTACTCCAAGTCCTCTCACAGTAGGTTTTCCTGTTACCCACCAACTCCAGTTTCCAGCCAGATGTTCCATTCGATCAGGTCTCAGTGATACTGATGAGCTCACATGTAATGTCCTGAGTTCTAATACAAATTTCACTTTATTACACATACTGTCTCTGGGCATTAGTACACAAACATTTGTGGCCACAATACGGTGACTAGCCCTCTCCCTAATTGCTTTCTCATGTTAATCACCAGGTAAATTCTAAACTTTGATTTTTGTCCCCCTTTCCTGTCATATCTGCTTTCCTCTATTGGAACTAGATTTAGTATCTATGCATTTTTCTCTGTTATTTGACACAATCTGCATAATCAGGCAGCCACCTTCCAATCCTGTTAACTCTTCTTCCAAAGGCCCAACTTTCGAAAAGGAGAAATAGAAAGACAAACAAAAAAAACCTGTGTTCCTAGATTCCCAGGTCGTTCAATTTACTGCCGCAAATTTCGCAGTCTTTAAAGATATCTCTCTGATCTTCTGATGGTGTCCTAAGCATCAACAGGAATGGGTAATGATCAGCAGCTTTGGTGAGTCTCTGCAGGTTCTATGGTGCATCCTATCAGGTTGGCCGTATTTGAGTTACTCCCGACTTCCTCTATACCTTCAATGGGAAATCCTAACAGCCAAGATTTGGCTCCCCTGAAGGTCTATAGCACATTCTCTTGCTTCTAATAGTGCTCAGGAATCCTTCATGTAATTTACGCTTTGGAAGATGGTCTAGCTCACTCCATTGTGATTAGAGTCACACATCTATTAGTATGCTTTATACATATTTATGTTTATCGTTATTTACAGTTGTACAGTGATTCCTCACCTTCTCTTCCTTTTCTGTGACCCTTTCTCCTACTTTCCTCCATGACTCTGTCTTTGATACCTTTAGCCATGACACCTTTGTCCCACGGATCCTGGGATACTGCTGCTTCTTTAAAAAAATCAAGCTTCATGCTCTGGGTAAAAGGCCTTACACCTATTGGACATGTTATATACCTCACTGGGTCAGGCGTTTTTATTTCTCCTTCTTTTCCTCATCCGCGACACATTCAATGAAAATTCAACTATGAGCAGGGCATTGTTTTTAGGGACAGTGGATACAAATCTCCAGTTGCTAAAATAGAAAGACTGGCAATCTTGCCTTAGCTTTGAGTTCTTTCTATGTTATTAGAATCTAAAACTTCTTTGTTTTCTTTTAATAATACTGCCCCAATTGTTGTGGATGCTTTCCATCTTTCCTGATACTGTGGTGTCCAGAGAGATGCTTTGTACAACTTCTGCCTACTCTCCAAACGTGTGGTTTTGGTAGCCACATAGCCAGTGCTGAACTGCAGCAAGAAGTACACTTCCTTCAAGTTACTAGAGAAGGTCCCTAGGATTTTCTCCTCTATTTTGGGTTGAGATTTTATGTGGCGCCTCATCTTTTACGGGCACTATTGGTAACCCACTTGTTCAACAACCATAATATGCCACATTTTCTGTTGCCCTGGTAATATGAGCTTTTGCTGAGTACTTTGTAGAAAAAAAATATTTTGCGAAATAAGCATTTAAATTACATACGTAAATACCCAAGTAACATGCAATTTTACCCGAAGTTTATAGACACATAACATGCTGCCTTTTTGAGGCAGTTAGCTCACCATCACTGGGGACATTGAATTTGAGATTGTAGGACCACCTTTAAGGGGTACTGTAGTGGAGATTCCTATACTGAGTTGGAGGCTAGTCTAGATAATCTCTAAGGTTCTTCTGACTCTAAGGTTTCATGTTCAAAAAACTAACCCTCATAGGGTATATTCCGTGTTATATGACCCAGAGCTAAGTCCGAGGCCCTGGGGGCCCTCTGCATGTGTTGTGAATGTCTGGCATTTTTTGTCATCCCTGTTGCACACTCTGCATTCTGGGATAGCTTTAAGATAATTTCAGGATTGTGTGATGGAATATACTGTGGATATCTTCATATTCCTCACAATATTTAGTACAGTCATGCACATATTAAGAACAGAATGAATGCTTGTTGCATTTGAACTTTCAGATCCAAAGCTGTCACAGAATACCTGCTTTCTGTCATCCCTGAAATTCATGGCAGCCTGGTGATAACATTTGGCCAGGCTGTATTCACTGGTCTGGGCAATTTACATGAATGTACCCCTCTATGGTGGCATTTTTTAGGGTGGCATGAACCCAGAGTCATCCAGAGGAGGAAGTCATGGAGGAAATCACACCATGTGTTTCTACCCAACCTCTCTTCATATTCCTAAACCTACTTACAGGTAGATAAGTTTCCAATGTACGTTGGCGGTAGCATTCAATAAGGAAAATAAAATTAAAAGGAAATACGTTGGAAGTGAGGAGGAGTAGCCCAATTACTTTACACTGGAGATAACTGGAGATTTTATGAAATTGTTTTTATAAAAGTCTCAAATAATTTTAGTGTTCATGAAGGGAATCACTTCTTCTCCTTCACTACCTATTCCCTTAGGCAAAGAGACCTGGACAATTTTGAATTCGCAGTGTCCTAGGGAAAACCCTGCCTCAAATTTATTATTGATTTTTTTAAATTTAGTTGCTAGTATGTTGAGTTCTTCCTAGGTATGATCCGAGGTTACACCATTTGCCAGAAAACGTAGCGATAACAGCAGTTCTTTCAGATGGTATATGGCTTGGTGGGCATGTAGATAGAAAGAGAATGGAACAGTTGAATGGAGAATAGGTGGCACTGGAAAGAATGGCTCAGTAAGTAGATGATGGAAATTGGTGTTGGCATCTTAGAAAGGTCATCCTTTCCCTGCCTGAATTCTGAATCTATTGTGAAATAAGACAAAACAGTGAGCCTTTATCACTGGTAAGGGATGTGTTGGAAGATGTAGCTCATAACATTAGTCAAGAGAGTTTCCTGATACCGAATTCCAGAATTAACAGAGATAACAACCTAGGCACAGGCAGTGCTCTATGAGATCAGGCCTCTCCCCACGGGGTATGTTGAGAGTCCTTTCCTTATAAGAGCAAAAGAAGAACAAAAGAGGGTATAGCTCATTCCCAAGAAGAAGGGAGGGGACTATTCAAATCCAGTTTTTGCTCCCAAACTCACTAGCCATGTCATTCCACCTCTCATGGGGAGGCACAGTAAAGGGTGGAGAGAGGTCAAGTGCATTACAGTGGTGGCCAACCCTCCACATGATAGGACACATTACCCTGGAGAAGAAGCATTCCGTAACCCCCTTCACTACAAAGCAGGTTTTTAGAGTGAAAATTAGTGGTTAGAAAAGTGACCCAAAAATATTAGCCATTTTTATTTTCTACATGAGATATACTCTTAGCAAGATCCACAGCGTGCTATTACTTCAACCTACAATTATTGGGTTGGCCAAAAAGTGACTTCGGTTTTTAAGTAAAACATAAAAGACACATTTTTCATTTTCACCAAGAACTTTATTGAACAACGCATTCACCGTTTTGTTCCACTACTTTCTGCCATTTTTCAGGCAACTTCATAATTCCATCTTCCCAAAACGTTTTATCTTTTTGAGAAAAGAACTGTTCCAGGTGCCTTTTATAGTCTTCCAGGGAATTGCAATTTTTTTCCATTAAGAGAATTTTGTAAAGACAGAAATCAATGGAAATCCGAAGGTGTAATGTCTGGTGAAAACGGGGGATGAAGCAGAACTTCCCAGCCAAGCTGTAACAGTTTTTGCCTGTCATCAAAGAAACATGCGGTCTTGCATTATCCTGATGGAAAATTTTGCATTTTCTGTTGACTAATTCCGGATGCTTTTCGTCGAGTGCTGCTTTCAGTTGGTCTAATTGGGAGCAGTACTTGCTGGAATTAATCATTTGGCTTTCTGGAAGGAGCTCATAATAGAGGACTCCCTTCCAATCCCACCATATACCCAATATCACCGTCTTTGGATGAAGACTGGCCTTTGGTGTGGTGGTTCATTTCACTTGCTCCACAATCACTTCCGTTCCACATTATTCTACAGTATCCACTTTTCATCGCCCATCACAGTTTGTTTTAAAAACAGAACGTTTTCGTTACGTTTAAGTAGAGAAATGCACGGAAATACGGTCAAGAAGGTTTTTTTCGCTTAACTTATGTGGAATCCAAACATCAAAGCGATTAACATAACCAAGCTGGTCCAAATGATTTTCAAGATTTGATTTGGATATTTTGAGTATGTCGGCTATGCACCGCGTGGTATAACGTTGATTGTTCTCAATTAATGTCTCGGTTTGATCGCTATCAACTTCAGCTGGTCTACCTGACCGTGGAGCATCGTCCAGTGAGAAATCTCCAGTACAGTACTTCACAAACCACTTTTGACACGTTCGATCAGTCACAGCACCTTTTCCATACACTGCACAAATCTTTTTCTTGTGTTTCAGTTGCGTTTTTACCTGTCTTGAAATAATAAATCATAATATGCCAAACTTGTTGCTTTTTTCTTCCATCTTCAATATTAAAATGGCTACACAAAAATTCACCAATTTTGATATGTTTTTTTTTTAAAAAATGCACGCTGATATGGCAGCTATCACAACAATCTAACAAAAATGTTTTGAACGAAGTTAAAGACAACTAAGAGCTACTAGAGCCATCTTATGGAAAACATTGAAAGAACTTTTTGGCCAACCCAATACTTATCTGAATCCAATTAGTTCAGTAATTCAGAGCTATATGCTACAGTGATGAAAAAAGAAAGTCCTGGCCACATTTAAATATTCTCTATGTTATAAAAACCACATTAGCCCAGGGTAATTTTAGCATACACATGATGACTTATTTTGACCATCTTAATAATCCAAGGCCCAGAGTGGAAATAACATGTCAATATGCATAGAAAGTGGCTACCAGTGATAATGGGTTCCAAATATCTAAGAAACTTGTATAATTAATAGCTGAATTCCTCTAAGACTGATCTTTTACTGACAAGCACATGGGTAGGACAAGTTGTCCGTTGGATTTTATAACAGTCATCTATCCTAGAGGTTGAAAGGAAATTAATATTTTTCATTATTCTAGAGAGCAGCAACACCAAGAAGACAAAACTTAATAACCTTGTCTATCAATCATTATTTATAGATGGACAAATTCAGTATTGGGTTTAGGATTATGAAAGAGGAAGTTTAAAAGCATTGCAAACAACACACCAAAGATTTAATAATATTGTATGAATTATGAGCCCACCTCCATCAGAATTTTTAGGATGAGTTCGGCTGGAAGCTATTACTTTGAACATGGTTATTTTCAAATTTTAAATGAAAAACATATTTCCTTAATCATCACACACAATTATCATTTGCATTATTCCTCTGCAGGTTTAAAAAACTGCATGCAATGTAAACATAATTTGGGCTACAGACAAAACTGATATTGATATCAGGCAGAGATTAGTTTACAGTAGAACACACATATTATGTGCTATGCCCTGCTTTTGATCCTCTCCACAATGACTAAGCCTCTTCCCTTTTAGATTAGGTCAAACATCCAAATGGAACAAATGAAAAATATGACTAGGAGTTTTCTTTGAATTACTACAGAAGCAACAATAAAGACAAACCATTGATGAGAAAAGTAATGAACAACATTGTTATTAGTTGAAATGGAGTTATACTCTCTCCATTTCTCTAACACCCATGAGGAAAACCAACAGCATAAAAACAAATACTGTGGCCAAAAAATGTTAGTTTAATGTTGGTAATTAACAGCTGATTGGAACATTTTAAAAGATTAATTACCTTCTAGAGTTTCTAGAACAATCAAATCAAAACTGAATGTAAAGGGCATTTACATGAAAGCAGCTGTTTCTGTCTTTCCATGCAGTTAGATATGTAGTTTTCTGGGTGCTGTGATTTGTTGAATCCAATAAATATATTTCCTCTGCTGATGACTGAATTTCCACTCTTTGGTTTTAAGAACTCCCTCTTTGGCTTTTTACTTCCCATTAGTCTATAAAGGCAACCAATATTTATTGTACACCGACTGTTCCAGACAGTGTACAGGTTGCTGAGGTTACAAAGATAAATAAGAGCCATTCTCCACCCTCAGGTACTAAAAATACTCCTCAGAGGAGTATCATTAAATCCTTAACACCTAAGTGAGAATTAGTTTTATCGATCCCTTCTTGCAAGAGATACTGCGGGATAAAAAGGGAAAAGGAGGATTTTAAAGGGAGTTTGGAATGCACTTCTACAAGCATTAATGCATGCCTTTCTTCTGAGTCATTAATCCCTTGCAATTTCATCAGGAATAAATTCTAAACACATGAAATAAAACAGTAATTATGTAAAATCTCTACTTGCTCCAATAATATAAAATACTATTTCTTTCAACTACAGGAGGGAAACAGGTTCTATGAGTACACTTTACTTATTAGTAAAAATGGAGTTGGGGTACAGTGAAGAAAGCCCTGTTTTAGAGGCAGAAAGACCTAGGTTTCAATCCTAAAGCTGTCATTTACTACTGGTGTGATCGGAACTTAATGGCCCCGAACATCTGTTTCTTCATCTATAAAATGGGAATAATAATAAGCAATTTATGCAAAGCATTAAGCACAGTGCCTGGCTCATAGTAGGTAATTCATAAATATTGTGTCCTTTCCGCCACACTAATCGTATAGAACTGCTGTTCTCTCCGTGTAGTCTGGGGAAATTTGCAGGTCTTCAATACCTTTTCAGGGGGTCTGTGAGAGCAAAGCTATTTTCATAATAACACTAAAATATTACTTGCCTTTTTCACTCTCATCCTGAAGTTTACAGTGGAGTGGGGTACCACAACAGATTGAATGGAGAAGCAGCTAGGAGAATCCAGCTGTCTTCTATTAAGCCAGACATTAAAGAGATTTGCAAAAATGCAAAATAATGTCACTCTTCTCACTTTTCACTATTATATTTTTTAATGTAGTGGTTTTTTACAGCTATATGTTACGTTATTATATTAACATATAGTGGGTTTATTATTGTTCATTTTAAATGAATTAAGAAATAAATATTTTAACCTTTCTCAGTTTTAATTTATAATATGGTAAATATTGATGGATATAATTCACAAAAACAAAGCTCTTTGGGCACTCATGTTTTAGAACTACTGGGCCTAGATCATTGAAATTCATAGCATGCCCCCAAATCTAATTTTAGACCTTGGTTTTCCTATATTTATCTCTATACTTTCCGTAATTAATATATACCAACAGATTTAAGGTTTACTCCATTCTTATTTTGGCCTCCATCAGTCTTCGGTAGAAGTGTGAATATGTCAGGAACCAATGAAGATGTGTGCAAGAAGAGAAAGAAAGGGCCTGGAAATTTCACCAAATGATTAATCATCTCTGACTAATTATTAGCTGTAATGATTAATTTAATAGCTTACAGTGTGTTTTATTAAAGGGAGATTTTTTTTAAACATCTTTGAGTATAATTGCTTTACAATGGTGTGTTAAGTTTCTACTTTATAACAAAGTGAATCAGCTATACGTATACATATATCCCCATATCTCCTCCCTCTGCGTCTCCCTCCCTCCCAGCCTCCCTATCCCACCCCTCTAGGTGGTCACAAAGCACCGAGCTGATCTCCCTGTGCTATGCGGCTGCTTCTTAAAGGGAGATTTCTTTTTTTTTTTTTTAACATCTTTATTGGAGTGTAATTGCTTTACAATGGTGTGTTAGTTTCTGCTTTATAACAAAGTGAATCAGTGAGATACAGTGAAATTCATCCTTTTGGTGTACTATTCTATGGATTTTAACAACTGTATACAGCCGTGTAATCACAACCACAATCAAAAAGTTCCCTTTGTAGTCAACCCTGCCCCCTTCCCCAGCAATCACTGGTCTGATTTATGTTCTTTTTTCCTTTTCCATAATGTTATATAAATGGAATCACATAGCATGTAGCCTTTTGAGTCTGGTTTCCTTCATATAGCAATGCAAATATGAGATTTATCCATGTCGTTGCATGTATCAACAGTTTGTTCCTATTATTAATGAATTGTATTCTATTGTATGGATGGAAGATTCAGTTTGTTTCTCCATTCTCTAGCTGATGGATATTTGGGCTATTTCCAGTTTGGGCGATTATGAATACAGTGGCTATAAACAGTTGCATACAGGTTTTTGTATGGGCATATGTTTCTCTTTCCCTTAGGTAAATACCTATTAAGAAACATCCAAACCGTTTTCGAAAATGGCTGTAAAAATGACTTTTCCATCAAGCATGTCATTGATAAAAATTTTAAGATTTCAGTAATAAAGGAGCTTATCTCCTATTGGAGAGCTATGTTTGCAAACAGCAAAGAACAGACATTGGGGAATATAAATGCATTCTGCTTCTCATGTTAAAATTAATTCTGAGAAATTAAGTTAAAATTCCCATATATTGCTCTGCTTGTCAGCTTTTGTTCAATACAGATATTTTGTTTACATTTGATTATCCATTAGAAAATATAAGCTTATGCATTTTGAATAGTGCTGTCATAACAGAATTCATAAAACATTTGATGTCTCTTTTTTTGTCTGGCATCCACCATAAAATATAAAACAAAACCTGGGAGAGAACATTCCCTGTCACCTCTGAAAGGGTTGGGGGGAGGGTGAACACAGGAGAGTTATTTCTTATTTAAAATCGTGAGCCTAACAATGTGGCCTTATCCATGATTTTCAGTAAAACATTAATGAGCCAGTTAGAATCAATGCTTAGAGAGTGGAGCTGTAGTTTTCTTTGCTCTTAAAACCACACAGAGCCAAAGGAGATTATTTCCAGGATAGGAGATTATTTCCAGGATAGGAGACCTGAGGAAAGCCAAAATTTTTAGAATTCAGTATTTTTATCAGTAGCTAAAATCTGTGCCTTCTTCCATGCTATTGGAGAGATACTCAAAAGTTCATAAGCTGCCTTGAGCTGTAGGTACCGTTTCACACGCTTCTGGATCTCTGGTTTCTGTGTTAAAATATTAGGTTGCAAGAGGTACTACGGGACATAGAGCATTCAGTCCTGTGGCTCTTTTGGTAAATGATGTTTACAAATGTGGCTTCAGAATCACTTAATCCATAAGAGAAATTGTCTTTTGAATAGCCATGCTAAGGTTCTAATCACTTGGTTTTAAGATAACAATCATTGTTCAAGTGAGTGCATTTAGGTATATTAAATGAAATCTGAGCTCTGATAATATGTGTATACAGGAAATTCCTGCTTTAAAACAGTTTTAAAACAGTTGATTATAAATCTATACTCTTTAGTTGCCTTGGCAGACGTAAACCTATCTTTTCAAAATTTGAAAAGCTCTGACATTAGTCATTCCTAAGGTACTGCTAAGCTTTGAAAGCTCTGAGCCAAGCTTTGAGCCAAGATTCAGATGGCTGTTCTCACTCATTTTGTATGGTGTATCAGTTAAGTTGCCAGAGGAAATGAGGCAGGGAGGCTTGATGACCACTAGGGCTAAAGCCGAATTGCAGAGTATGCCCAGTTGGTTTTGACCCTTCTCACCTTCTTTTCTGATCCCCATTCTCACTTGCAGTTAGTGGCTCCTCACCACTATCTAGGGCCATTGTATTATCCCGTGGCCTCGGTAAGTTCAAAGTAACCCAAGACGCCCTCCTCAAAATTGATTTATACTGACAGAGAAAGACAAATACTGTATGATATCACTTATATGTAGAATCTAAAAAATAAAACGAACTGGTGAATAAAACAAAAAGAAACAGACTCACAATTATATAGAAACCAGTGATTACCAGTGGGGAGAGGGAAGGGGGGAGGGACAAGATAGGGGTAGGGGATTAAGAGGTACAAACTACTATGTATAAAATAAATAAACTACAAGGATATATAGCACAACACAGGGAATATAGCCAACATTTTATAATAACTATAAATGGAATATAACCTTTAAAAATTGTGAATCACTATGTTGTATGCCTAAAACATATAACATTGTACATCAATTATATACCTCAATAAAAAAGTGATTTATACTAAAAATAATCTTCTTTCTGACTCTTCCCTCTCCCTACGATCTTGTTCCCTCAGCTGACTAGCAAAAAGGAAACAATTCTGGTTACTGAATAAAGTAATTCATATTAATTAGAGTATGAACAATTGATAGACTCAAACTTCTTGTGTTAGCTATTTTCCATTGTCCCCGCCACCCCCCCGATCCATTTCTACCCTTTTTCATCCTGACCTGTGGCCTGGGAAACTGGACTTTACAGGCTGCATCAACAGGTCATCCTGTCTTTTGGCTTCACATTAGGTGTGGCCGATGGGAAATACTGGCAGATGACTTAAGGGCATCATAGTGAGATCAGGATATTTATTTCCTTAGTTCCTTCTCTGCTGCATCACCATGGGCTGTCTAAGTCAATCGAATAAGAGCCATACCTTCTGTCAGGCTGTCCTCTTACAGCTTTTAATGGATTCTGGCAACTGTGCCGTCCTCTTGCTCCCTTGGGCCTATAGGCTCCCCACTGTTTCTGGTCCTAGGATCTTGCACCATCCTTTGTTGCATTCCCCTAACCCTGACCACACATTTGCTAATAGCCCCTTTAACAAGCTTTCCTCAATTACACCATTTAAGCATGTCATCTCTTTCCTACCACGACACTGACTGGATTCCCAGGTAATTTACCCTCCTTTTCTCCTGCCCTGCCCTTCTTCTCACAAACAGAAATTAGATATCCCAATTCTGAAAGGTTATGAAACCTATAAGATATGGAAAGAAGCCTCTGCTTCCGGACATAGTGATATGTACACTCTTCTGATGATTCAAGGATCATCTCTGACTATCTATAGAGATAATGAAGAAAGAAGCTTATAATGATAGTTCATATATTTTGAGTATTTGCTATGCCCCAAGTAATTTCTATGAATTGCATCAGTTAATCCTCATAATGACCAAAGCTTTGTTATCCCCATTTTAGTTTCCAGAAATTTAATTATGATATATCTTGACATGGATGTTCGCATGTTTATCCCAGTTGGGGTTTACTCAGCTTCTTGAACCTATAAGTCTGTCTTTTGCCAAATTTGGGAAGGTTTTGGCCTTATGTTTTCAAATACCCTTTCAGTCCCATTCTCTCCTCTCCTTCAGGGACTCCAATGATACAAATGTTGGATCTTTTGTTATTTGCTGCAGTCCCAGACAGAGGCTGTGTTTCTTTTTTTTTTTTTTTTTCCAGACTATTTCCTCTCTGTTGTTCTGATCAGGTAATTTCTATTAATCTATCTTCAAGTTAGCTGATTCTATCCTCTGTCATCTTCACTCTACTAACGAGTTCATCCAGTGAGTTTATTACCCCTGAGGGAGAGGGGAGTCTCAGACCCAGGAGATCAAAGAGGTACAGACCTGGTCACTTTTTGTGGTATGGCCCCTCTTGCTGGCGCCATCCATCTGTCCAGCTGCCTCTGGGAAGGAGAAGGAAGTCTCTGACCTGCAGGGACATAAAGGCTTCCCAAGCCAGGCCATTTCATAAGGTGGGGTCCCTCTTCCTGGTGCTTGCCACCCCAGTATTTCTCAGTGGAGGAGCAGAATCTTGGGCCCAATTTCAAGAAGAAGAGCACTTCACCAGACTGCTTATTGTCAGCAAGACTTCCAGTCAGTCAATCCTCACTACCTTCTGGGTTTGCTTGGTCTTATCTGTGGAACTTGTGCAACTGGAGGAAGAATGAGCCTACCTAGGCTCTCTTCTGTTTCTAGGGTGGGGGGGGGGTGGTCAGGAAATTCTGGGCCTGGGTCACGTTCTTCTGTTGGGTGGTTCTACACACTGCCACTATGTTGTTCCTCTATTTCTTAAGTCCCAAACCAATTCACCTTCCTCTTACCACTATTCAGACTTACCTTGCATTATTTCCTGGATTTAAAGTTGTATTTAATAGAGAGGAGCAGGAAGAGACAAGTCTATGCTATCTTACCCATACCCTGATCCTCATTCTTATTTTACAGAGGAGCAGACTGTAACAGAAATGTTAAGGTATTTGTCAAAGGTTGTAAGCTAGTGAATGGCTGAGGTGGGACTCAAATCGAGGCAGCGGTTTTCCCAAGTTCATTTTCTCACCTTTGGATTTGGGGAAATTCATCAAATAACCAAGGCATTGAGACAAAAATATCTCTTTGATTGTACATGGAGCTAGTGAGCCCTGTATATAACTGCTTATCCACAGTATGATCTAGGGGGTGGTTTCAGTTCCTTCCAATGGTATGGTTCATAAAGAGAAGAATTTGAAGGCATGGAGTTGAGAAATATTGACTTTGATTTAATCGAACCTTTTCTTCTCTTCCAAAGTGCACTCTGTTTGAAAAAGAATAAAGACTGGACCATTTTAAAACTAAAAGACCCCAGTAGCTGAATAATTAATTCTGAATGAACAAGAACACTTGCCGCCTAAAAATTTGGGAAAAGAAAATTTTATTAGTTTTCCTTACTTTCTGAACCAGGAGGGCATTTTACTTGAGGGCTGCTGGGTATTGATGAAGACCACTTCTTATTTCTAGGAATATTTATTGGTATTCACTAAAAGCCATCATGAAGGATTATCAGATATTCTACATAATAGTCTGGCTATCTATTCTTATGCCTTTTCACAATTCCTTACATAAGGTACATACCAAGGAAGTAACTCACTTGATCTCAGCCTTATTCACAAAAGTGCAATTCACTTTATATAAGCATAAATTGCCAACAATTCTATAAATCATGTGATCGAGCTCACACCCACTTTCATCCATGTGCTTATGGGGTGGTTCCCCCCTTATTAACTGGTTTTAAGGCTATCCACTCTTCCATCTCCTGCTCACAGTGCTAGTGTTTACTAAAGAAGGGATCAAGGAGAAAAATAGGTCACTGGACTCAATATAGGTTCCAAACCTCAAAGCGATTTCAAGACTAGGCACACAACTTCACAAATAAAGAGGTTCCATGGTTTCCAGAATATGAGTCATTATCACATAATTTAAACCTGATGATAATATTCCTGTACTGGAAACTACAAAAAAAAGTATCCTTATGATCCTTCCACCCTTCTGCTCCCTCTATATGAAGTGGCCTCCCCTGATCAAATATAAAATCTATGCTTGGTTTATAATTTCTTCTTTGTTTCCTCTTTGATATTGCTAAAATATGGGGCCAAGAAATTTTATTTTGGCTCTGTATGATGATGTACAGCATTTTCCAAGTGCACCTACCTATCCACATTATCTTTATCTTCTCCCTCCCTCTACCCTAGTTAACAAAAAGACCTTCATCAGGCAACAAAACAAAACTTCTTTAAGCCCCCATGCATATCAACTCATGCAAATAGATCCCCTCAAAGGTATTTTGTTCTACAAACCCTAGTTTTGTAGCACTCATTGGTTCTACAGACTGTCATCCAAATTAGGTACAAATAGAACACCCAGCTGCATTTAAAATAATGAGAAAACTGGAAACAACCTAAATTGTCCAACCATAGGGGAAAGTTTAAATAGATATGCTATATTATATAGTTGAATAATATGCAGTCTTTGAAAAGAAAATTGTACTAAAAAGGAACCAGGGAGAAATGGCTGATTTCAGAGATGGAGCAGGGTAGGCACAAGAGGAGCCTGGTATACACTGTTATGCCAGAAAGCAAGGAAGTGCTTTAGAAAAGTGATGGGAACGTGTCAAAAGTACACAGAGGCCACCTTGAATGAGCCACCATTGGCCAAATCTGGAACAAAATTAGGATAAAAACAAAAAAACAAAAAAAAAAAAAACAAGGACAGTGATTAATTATAAAACATTGAAAAAATAAGAACCCAGGAATTCATACTGGTAACAACTAGATAGATAAGTAAGTAAATTGGAGAGGAAGGAGGTCTCTTGTTTACCTAGAATGCTGAGTGCCAACTGGTAAATGTGAAAGGAGTGATAAGTTAGAAGATGATTCATTTTGCAATCATTATGATAAAGCTCGGTCCAGGCAGGAATCATCAATGGATGTTTAATCTAGGGAAAATTTTTGATGAGGAGAAGGATATTTTCATGTTATGAAAGTGTCTCCCTAAAGATTGCTTATTATTTTCAAGGGAAAATACTAATTATACAGTGGAGAAATCAGATAACACCTTGACTGGATGATCACAAGTAACATCACCAAGGAGAAACAGATGGGCATTGTGTGCCTACTTAATGGTACCCCGAGAAGGACACAGCATCACTTATGTACTATTCTGGCCAGGAATGCATAAACTAAATCTAATTATGAGAACATATCAGAAAATATGAGAAACCTTTTAAGAAAAAAGAGAGGATGAGAGTGTATCCTTCAAAACTGTCAGTGTAACCAAAGACAAAAATAGCATGAGAGTTAACTGCAATACCTGACCCTAGACTGAATCCTTTAGTAGCAGGACATTTTGGGGTCAATTAACATAAATATAATATGGATAGGAGATTAGAAAAAATTATTTTTTCAATGTTATATTTCCTGAAGTTGGAAAGTGTACTATCATG